>NC_022012.1:61397706-61398586 GCF_000317375.1 Microtus ochrogaster
TAAGAAACTTCAACAAACCACAATTATCTACAATTGAAAATATCTATTTATATTGAAAAACTGGGCAGAAATATATGAAACCAATTCTTATACTTCTCTTTTGATGATGGGGAATAGTCATAGTTTCTGTTTATAGCCTATCTTTCTTATTAAGATCTTCAAATAAATTGAGCACAATAAACATTGTGGTGGTTTGAAAGAGAATGACTCCCCCCCTCCCCCATAGATTTGTAGAATTGAATACTTGGTCACTAGGGAGTAGCACTCATTGAAAGGATTAGGGGCAGTAGCCTTGTTGGAAGAAGTATGTCACTGAGCTTGGGCTTTGAGGTCTCAAAAGCTCATTCCAAGCTCCTCCTGCTGCCTGTGGATCCAGATGTAGAACTCTCAGCTATTTCTCCAGCACCACATCTGCTTGCATGCCACTATGTTCCCCACCATGATGGGGACTAAACCTCTGAAACTGTAAATAGTCCCAGTTAAATGTTTTCTTATATAAGAGTTGCCATGGTCACGGTGTCTCTTCACAGCAATGGAACAGCGACTAAGACAAACATGCTAAAATCTATGACAGAAAATAGTATCAAGCTACTTATAAGGTAAAACCGTAATAATACAAATAGCACCCTATAAGAAAGCATGCATCTTCATCCTTTATAGAAACCACACTCCAGAGTAATTAAGTATGTCATGTAGGAGAGAGATTCATGTTCTCTATGTCTCTGTCTAGCTATGTAGATCAGGCTGATCTTGAACTCCACATTCTCCTCTGTCTAATCTCCAAAGTTCTGAGAATACAGGAGTGCCCTATTGCGCTTGGTTTGGGAGTATCTTTGTGTAGAGAATAGTCTATTTAATGAGTGAAGAGAGCTGGGAATGG
>NC_022012.1:61398776-61401310 GCF_000317375.1 Microtus ochrogaster
ATGATAGATAGATGATAGATAGATAGATAGATAGATAGATAGATAGATAGATAGATAGATAGATAGATAGATAGATAGAAGAGAGAGAGAAAGAGAAAGAGAGAGGGAGAGAGAGAGAGAGAGAGAGAGAGAGAGAGAGATCAATATTTCACATCTACTAATAAATCATCATGGGCTGGCATTGTCTATTGTACAAAGAACAACCATCAGACAACTTGTGCTCCTTGATGATTTACACAATGCCATCTATGAAGTATGCTGGGGGCCAAATAATGAGACCTGAGTCCAATCAAGATTATAATTCCAGATTCCAGGACATGTAGGAATAGAGGAATAGGTTGTGTTGACTAAAAATCATGAAATCACATAAAAATGCAATAGAAAAGGAGGGGAGACAAGAAAGGGGTAGCTAACAGAGAAAAAGGAAGTCTTCTAATTAGGATTGTAAAGTTAAGCTTGATCCAGATTTGAACAAATGAGTCATTTTTAAATGTTTTGAGAAGTATTGGTTAGACTTCCTGGTTTACAATCTACAGCATAAGCAGACTAAACTCTGTGACATTTTAGATGAAAGTGCTTCATGGCCTTGTCCCCGGATCAAAGGAACTCATCTAGAACACTGAAGGACTGACAGAACTCTGCATCTCAGTTTACACAATATCCTACAAAACCTTTAGTTGTGGGCCCTGCCCTACCAGGTCCTCCACACCATTCCACACACTGCCCTAGAGACTTGCAATCTTTCAAGATGTGTTGTGAAAACAGTTTCGTTAGCATTTCCCACTGAATGCTGCACAAAAGTTTCCAATTTAAAAGTTTTTGTCTTCTTTATTCAGGCAGTTAGCTTCCAGTACTGGATTCAAGGTGAATTCAAGGTGGTTGATACCTTGGGCTAGTGGCTTATTGATTCTTTAAAAACAGAACAGAAATTGTTTTATTAGAGGTTCCATAATTTTGGAACCCATATTATTAAAGTTTGACCCTAGGGACTTGAAAGATGACTCAGTGGTTAAGAACATTATTTGCTCTTCCAAAGACCTGGGTCAATGCCCAAACCCACAATCAACTGTAATCAATTCCAGGGGATCAGATGCCCTCTTCTGGCCTTCACATGTACCAGGCATTCATGAAGTTCATGGCATACTTGCAGGCAAAACACCCATTCCCATAAAGTATAAAAGTAAATATTTTCTTTTAAGTTTTGACCCTGTCTTAGTTACTTTTTTATTGCTATGAAAAGACACCATGACTAAATCAGCCTCTGGGGGAAGAGTTTATTTGAGGCTTACAGTTTCAGAGGATTAGCATCTATGATAATCGTGGCAGAGATCATAGCAGCAGGTAGCTGGCATGGTGCTAGAACAGTAGGTGACACCTTACATCTTGAGACACAAGCATGAGGCAGAGAGAACTCACTAGAAATGGTGTGGGCTTTGAAACCTCAAAGCCTGCCCCCAGTGACATACCTCCCCCCCCATAAGACCACACCGCCTAATTCTTCCCAGACAGTTCCATAACTAGGGGACCAAGTATTCAAAATATACGAGCCTATGAAAGCGATCTCATTCAAACCACCAGAGACCCCCAGCAGGAAATCTCTCACACAGCCAGTCCTTTAATATATGTCTTTTATTTTGTGTGACTGTATACGGGGGTGGGGGTATGTTTGCCATGGCATCAGGAGGCCAGAGGACAATTTACAGGAGTTGGTTCTCTCCTTCCACCATCTGAGCTTCCAAGATTGAATTCAAGTTTTTAGTCCTGACAGCAGGTGCCTCTACCCACTGGTACCCATATTTCACTTACCTTTTTGAACACTCATTCTTAAATATCCTGCATATTAGGAAGAATACAAGCTTACCTTTTCAAAGACAGGGAAGTAACGGGTTTTAGCTCTCTTCACTATTAAAGCATAGCTCTCCTCTTTTTCCTTCGGGGGTTTAAATGCAGCCTGGGCGATCATTATCATCAGGTCCAGGGTGCCATCAGTATACATGTCAATCCTGAAAGAACACCACAGACTCCCATTGAAAAGGAGCCTTCAAGAGCAGGCTTCCCAGGGCAACACTGGACAGGATACATAGTGCTAGCAAGTGGTGTTTGATTCTCCCAAAAATCTTCCGCTCTCAGGAAGGATTTCCAGAACCAAATCTAGCCAGGTGATACAGTAGAATGTTCAATAGCCCCACCAGTCAGCCATTGGAAATAATACATAAACAATTGCCTAAATCTATAATTTATCATTACATGGATGACATTTTTCTATCTGATTCAAATGTAGGTACTTTAGAAAGAATGTCTGAAGAAGTAAAGAAAGAATTGCTTAAATGGGGATTACAAATTGCTCTTCAAAAAATACAAAGGGGAGATTCTAGCAATTACCTAAGTTATAAAATAGGTTTACAGAAAATTAGAACACAAAAAGCACAAATTAGGAGAGACCCATTGTGGACTCAAAATGACTTTCTTTTTTTTTTTGTTTTAATTTTTTTTTTTTGGTGGTGCACACTTTTATTTATTTATTTTTTTTTAAA
>NC_022012.1:61406735-61411786 GCF_000317375.1 Microtus ochrogaster
CATAAACCAAGTAAAAAATTAAAAATTTATGTGGAAAAGGTCTTTGAATTAATTATAAAAGGAAAATTGAGACTTCATCAATTAGCTGGACTAGATCTAGCAGAGATTATAGTACCTTTTACTAATGAAATTAAAAAATTATGGGAAGATGACAAACCCTGGCAAAGAGCTTGTGCTTATTTTTTAGAAGTGATTAATAGCAATTATCCCAAAAGTGATAGACTTAACCTTATAAAGAGAACTACTTGGATTCTTCCCCACATTGTATGTGAGACACAAATAACCATAGCCCATACATTCTATACTAATGCAAATAAATTAGGAAAGGCAGATTGCAAATCAAAAGATTTAAGTAAGGTAGAATAAAGCCCTTATAATTCTGTCCAAAAGTCAGAATTCTATGCTAGTCTCATGGTACTGAGGGATTTTAAAGAAACTAAATATAATTCCTGGTTCACAATATACAGAAAGAGTTGTTTTGCATATTAAAACCACTTAATTTATATCAAATGATACAGAATTGACTTCATTATTCATTCAGGTTCAAAATACAATCAGGAATAAGCTTTGTTCCATATACATTTCACAAATCTGATCCCATATGGGTCTTCCAGGTCCTCTAGCTCAAGGTAATGCAAAAATTGATTGATTATTGATTGGAACTGTGCTGAAGACCTCAGAATTTCATAAAAAAAATATTATGTCAATAGCAAAGGTTTAAAGAAAGAGTTGTCTATTACATGGCAACAAACTAAGAAGATTATAATAAAATGTCCTACTTGCTCTTTCTATAACAAAATACTGATAACTGCAGGGAATAACCCAAAGGGTACTCAAAGGAATGAAATCTCGCAGTTTCATTTTGCAAAATTTGGAAAATTAAAATACGTACATCACACCATTGACACCTATTCAGGTTTTCAATGGGCAGCCATCTTGAGTTCAGAAAAGGCTGATTCAGTAATCACACATTTATTAGAAGTTAGGGCCATCATGGGTATACCTGCACAAATAAAGACAGATAATGGTTCTGCATAGGTCTCTAAGAAAATGAAACAGTTTTTTGCTTATTATAATATAAAGCATATTATAGCTATACCAAACAATCCTAGGGGTCAGGCAGTCATAGAAAGATCAAATTGAACTATAAAGGATACATTAAAAACAGAAAGGGATGGAAAATATCCCCAGAAATAGATTCCATAATGCTTTATTAACCTTGAATTTTCTTAATGCTAATGAGAAGGGAACAATCAGTAGAGAGGCATTGGATAATAGAAAGAACTGAATTAAATCATCCAGTGTATTTCAAGGATGTGTTGGCCTCATATGGAAACCAGGAAATGTGCTATGTTGGGGAAGGGGTTCTGCTCTTGTTTCCACAGGAGAAGAGAGGCTATGGATACCATCAAAATTAATAAAAATTTAGTTTGAAAAAGAGAGACCTCTTGACAAAGAGAAATGACAGCTCATCCACAAAGGTGACAGTCTTACAGATGGTAAAGAAACCTAATAAGGGTTGGTTCTGATCTTGTCTTTGCAGGAAAATACTCATCTTCAAAAAGTTGAGAGAACTTGGACATCTAGACGCCTAAAGAAGAAAAGATAGCTATCCAGAAAGAATCATCAACGAAGAGGAATCTGACTTATGGTACCATATCCTCTACAGTGCAAAATTTTATTATATATATTATTATTATTTATTATGAAATTTTATTATATATTATTTATTATAAATATATATATAATATATATTTCTTAGTACATTAAAACATAAATCAATTAAAAATCAAAGGTGACTTTGGAATTGGATAGTGTCTGTTCTTCTCTAAATTCAAGCATGTTGTTAAAAAAAATCAGAGTTTCTGTCTCATATCAAGAACTATCTGGTATGGGACAGAAAAAAAAAGAATTTAGGAAAAAATTTACTTCTCCCCATACTATTTTGTCTCTATTGTACTTTTCATTAAATATATGTCTAGGGCTGGAGAGATGGCTCAGAGGTTAAGAGCACTGACTGCTCTTTCAGAGGTCCTGAGTTCAATTCCCAGCAACTACATGGTGGCTCACAGCCATCTGTAATGAGATCTGGTGCCCTCTTCTGGCCAACAAGCATACAGACAGAACACTGTATACATAATAAACAAATAAAATCTTTAAATAAATAAATGTCTATATGAATAATGTTTAAGTTTTCCACAATGAACAATAAATTCTCCTAAAGTAATCTTTGAAGTTTCCAGGAAGAAGATGGTGCCCCACAACAATGATTCCACCTGGTTGATATGTCATCATGGTGCTGATAGTGGTACTTTAAGATCAGTTTTGGGTACCAGCTACTCAAGATGATTCCAACTTGGCTAGCTGAAATGGTGCACCTTCTTACAACATTCTGGCCAGAACTTCAAAAAAGAACTTAACCGTCGGGGGCTGGAGAGATGGCTCAGAGGTTAAGAGCATTGCCTGCTCTACCAAAGGTCCTGAGTTCAATTCCCAGCAACCACATGGTGGCTCACAACCATCTGCAATGGGGTCTGGTGCCCTCTTCTGGCTAGCAGGCATACACACAGAATATTGTATACATAATAAATAAATAAATATTTCAAAAAAAAAGAACTTAAACATCATTTTAGTTTTTACAGGATCCCATAGAAATAACCTCACCATCATGACAGCTGAAAGTAATTCTAGAAGATGATATCCCTCTCCCAACAAAGTACATCCTCAGGGTTAGGTACATCTATTAGGGGTTAATTACAAGTGGTATAGGGTTGGGGTTGAGGTAGAAATTATGTAAAGTGTCTCTTTAGAAAAAAGGAATCGAATGGGATAATAGGTAGATTAGTGTGAGCTTATTCATAATAATAATAAGTGAATACTTGTGAGCTACTATTTATAGACAATCTACATTGCTATAAATTATTATGTATTGCTACAAATTCAAATTATATGCTATATTGAATATGCTTCTATTTTGTTTATAATATTTGTGAACCTATGCAAAGTTATTTTGTCATATTGTATGCATGCATGTTTCTATCTTGGCTTAAGATATTTTGCATATTGATACAATTTTAGGATATACATATATCATATTATACTAGACATTTCTACCTCTGATTAAGATAGTTAGACAATATTTATATTTTGAGGTCCTTGTCTTTATTTGCTGCACAGTTGTTTAAAGATTATCTAATATTCTAGTATAAAGCCTTAGCCTTTAAGCTATATAGGTATTAAGATTATAGGTCAATAGTCATCCATGTTTGTTATATACTTATAGTTAGACTAATCGGATTCTTTAGATACATAGAGATTCTATTCTGCATAGATAGGTAATTTTCAACCACTTCAAAGAACTATAGAATATGACATTTAAATCACTTAGGGTTCTGTTATTGCGAGACACCATTGCTCCTGGCAGATCCGATGTATTCCCAAGAGAATGATGGGCACCAAAGATACTCCACTTGGAGCTTGTTTTCTTCTTGGCAAAACCAGCCATTGGGCAAGGACCTGCTGATGCCACGACCACTGACAAAATGCACAGTATCGAAATTAGACAAGCAAGATACATGAAAAAAAAGACTGCCAAACATTGCCAAGACAGAGTAAGATGGTTTTAAAATTTTCCTGCCTCTGAAAATAGTCTGTCAGTTACTCTAGGCCTTAGCCAAAGTTGGTAGCTCCAACATTGCAAATGAGACTTTGGGTAATTGCCCGGGTAGCCAGTTGTCTCTGTCGTTTATTGCACCTTTTGGAAGGTGCTTGATTGCACTTCTTGTTTACTCAAGTAATATTATTTCCCTTCTCAGGTCTTTGATGGGGTTGAAGACTAGATAATCATAGTTACTTTCCTCTCATGACTTAGCCAAGCTATTTCTAAGACAAGACTTAGACTCCTTGGATAGGATAAGTATTGAAACATTTAGCATATGTTTCTTGCTTGATATTGTTTATGCTGGTTGTAATTCTAATTTTTATATTTGATATTTGTTTTTATTGTGTACAGTTTTGTATGAGGCTTAGAACTCTTTTATTTTAGATAAAAGGGGGAGGTGCTGTGGGAATTCCCTCATCCAATAACCTTTAAGATACTGGCCCATTTTAGGCATGGTCAACTGTACTACATATACAGATGTAAAAATGTGTGCGGGCTCCTTGACTTGCTGGATTTGGTTCCTGTTCCCTACAAATGCAGAGGACTGCTGATCTGTGAGACCTTTATTACACTCTATTCTGAGCTTATGTGGGACTATTTTATTGTAATGGACAACAGATAGCAAAATAGATCATTGATAATATGTTCAGGGTTTGTTTGCTGAATCAGTCATTCTCACCTTCATGTAAAATACTTCACTAGGGCAATTTCTGAGATGATAGTTGTCGTTCCTTTGCGGAACTACAGTTCCCAGCATTCTCCTGGATACGGACATATTCCAGAAGCCTTTGCATTCCCCGTTAAAAAGTGAGAGCCGCCACACGCTCTCTCTCTCCCTCCCCGCCTTTCCTGTCGTGTCTGCACACCTTTACCTGTTTGTTGTTACCCCTCCCCCATTAAAAGTGCACGCATGTGGGACCGCCGCGTGTCTGTGTCTTCTTCCTTGCATAACGTCTTTACCCTCTAACCTACAGACAAGAAAGCCAGCCAGAAATTAAGAACAACATTTTGGTGCTGTGACTCAGAATTGAGCAGGTTATGCCATAGTGTCAGACACAGAGATAGTCGAGGCAAAGGCACTCCCTGCTCATACTACTAACCAGCAGGCTGAGCTGATAGCCCTCACCCGTGCCTTTCAGTTAGCCACGGGACAATCTTTAAATGTCTACACAGATTCTAAATATGCTTTTCATATCCTGTTATCTCACGTGGCCATCTGGAAGGAACGCGGGCTTCTCACAGCGAAGGGAGGGTCTATTACCAACTCAGAGCATATCATGGACTTACTAAGAGCTTCCCATCTCCCTAAAGCTATAGGAATTATTCACTGTCAGTCTCATCAGTCTGACAGTTCTATTGTTTCCAAGGGAAATAACCGGGCTGACAGAGC
>NC_022012.1:61412881-61422143 GCF_000317375.1 Microtus ochrogaster
AAGATAATCCTTCATACACGGTAACTCGGACGGGACCTTGTTCTCTTAAGTTCCAAAGGACACCAGATTCAGTCTCCTCTACTCCAGTCTAAGGAAGACAATGGTCCCACCCGTCGCTGTGTTAACACACCTTCCCTTCTTTAAATTCATAAATAACAATCCAGCTGTCATTACAGGTACCATCATCAAATATGAAGTCAAGGGCTCAGGTGGAAAGCAGATTCTCAAAAAGTTCTTTGACATAACAGGCCAGCCACTGACTGCAGCAGTGGCCCCTGAAATGTTAAGGAATATACGGTTAAAATCTATTTCTTTTAAGACACTTTCTTTAAGCTCCAGGATGCCAGCCCGACCTACCTGAACAAATCAAACACAAGCAGACCGTTAACGGAATAAGTATCATTTAATTTTTTATCATTCTTAACCCCAGACATCCTAAGACTCCCTCACCCCAGATCTCCTTTCCTTCCCTTTAATTTTTTTTCCTCTACTAATGCAACTTTTGCCTTCCAGCATCTTAGTGATGATCCAGCTACTCAGAAAAGCCAGACAGGTTTCTTCAATCAGCCAACTCAGACGCCAGCCAGGGCTTCAAACGCCAGCCAAGACTTCGACAGCAGGACGATCAACCACCCCAGACACCAGCGATCAGCAACACCTGGGACTTCAAACACCAGTGAAACATCGCCAGAATAATCGGACACTCCCTGGACCCCTCAACGTCCAGAGCCAGCAGGAAGCAGTCATGAGAGACTGGGCTATGCCCCCATTCCCTACCCTTTAAGGCCCTCCAAATTTTTTTAATCAAACCAAAAGGGTGAAATGTTGTTCCTTTGCGGAACTACAGTTCCCAGCATTCTCCTGGATACGGACATATTCCCAGAAGCCTTTGCATTCCCCGTTAAAAAGTGAGAACCGCCAAGAGCTCTCTCTCTCCCTCCCTGCCTTTCCTGTCCTGTCTGCACACCTTTACCTGTTTGTTGTTACCCCTCCCCCATTAAAAGTGCACCCACATGGGACCGCCATGTATCTATGTCTTCTTCCTTGCGTAACGTCTTTACCCTCTAACCCGCAGAAAAGAAAGCCAGCCAGAAATTAAGAACAACAATAGTTTTCTAGGCATGAATATGAGAATACTATAAGCTGACTAGTATGGGTTATATCCAAAGAGAGGGTAAATATATGCTCAGAATTCTGCACAAGTCCTGCCTCCTCTAGCAACAGCACCTCCCCTTTGCTCCCTTACTCTCCCCCTTCAGTTCCGGTTGAAAGATGCAATCAGATCAGGTTTCTGTTGGTATACGACCACAGATGCTTGGTTTAAAAATCTAGTAGAGGGATGAGCACTAAGGTACCTGAGTCTCTCCTTCAGGTCCTTCCCGTACTAGTTGTACTTGGCAGCGAGGTAGCTGAGGATGGCTCTAGACTGTGTCAGCGGCATTCCATCAATTTCAACCAAAGGGACTTGATCAAAAGGCAGGCGGCCGTCTGGGACGTGAAAGAGAGGGGAACCTATTCATCTTCAATGATTTCAACGGTTACAGTTCACCTGCAGGATGGTCCAACTGACTCCCCAGAATGGTTTCTGCTTAAAATGATGAATGACAGGTCCCAGTAGGTAAGAAACGACAATCATTTATTTCGTGTCAAATTCGAGCTTTGTGGGCTGGAGAGATGGCTCAGTGGTTAAGAGCATTGCCTGCTCTTCCAAAGGTCCTGAGTTCAATTCCCAGTAACTACATGGTGGCTCAAAACCATTTGTAAAGAGGTCTGGCGCCCTCTTCTGGCCTTCAGGCATACAGACAGAATATTGCATACATAATAAATAAATAAATAAATATTTAAAAAATTTTGAGCTTTGTTTGATTAATTCATGCTCTTTTTGTGTGTATTGAACAACAGCAATTTAAAAAAGACTTTTCTGGGGCTGGAGAGATGGCTCAACAGTTAAGAGCAGTGACTGCTCTTCCTGAGGACCCGGGTTCAATTCCCAGTACCCACATGGCAGCTCACAACTGTCTGAAAATCCAGTTCCAGGGGATCTGACACCTTCACACAAATGCACATAAAATAAAGTTAAATAAAAAAATTTTTTTAAAGATTTTTTCTGTATTGATTCTAATATATACATATTTATAAACTGTTTTATACAAATACATATATTTTATACAATATATTTGTACATATGTTTATACAAATACATATACAAAGACAGAGTAAATTTTAGGTATATATAAAAAGATCTCAAACCTTAAGCTGTGTAACAGTGTTTGGGCATGAAGGTTGCCAAGAATGCCTCATCCTCAGATATTCTGAGCTGGGACGGAGGTCTGAGAATATGAGCAAAGCACATTGCTTGCTTCTGTAGGGCATGACAGCAGGAAGGACACAGCCACAAGAGCACATCACAGGCAGTCATGCATTCTAGCCGTGCACGCCAGAACGAGCTACTTACCTGAGCTTCGGCATCCTGTCTCTCACAATAATATCTATTTAGCAGGACTTTGAAAAGGGATAATAACTAGAAAACAATGCCAGGAATCCAAGTAAATCAAAACCAAGTTTTCATTGGTGACTGCTTACATAACTGTAGTTTATTATTGCTCACCATCAGGAAAACCTTTTGAGACTTGTGTGTTAGGTAATTTTGTCCTTGTGTGGATACCGTAGTGCATACACACACAGACTAAGATGCCTACAGAGTCACTAAGCAAAACAACCTCTTCAAGGCTTAGGCAGCATCATGAAGGAGGGGCAGAAGGGGAGCAAGAATGAGAGGATGGGGAGGGATGCTGTGAGATGGTGCCTCTGGGTCAACTGCATCCCAGGAACCACAGCAGCTAGGGTTACTGAGACTAGCTTAAGACTGGGCCCATCAACATTCCATCATGGATAGAGGAGGGGCATTAGGGCTCCATTCTTCCCTGAGGGGCCATTGATAGTTAATGGATCCTGGAGGAGGGGGAGTCATTGTCTTTATTGGTGTGGCCACTTGTAAAATGCCCATGCTCTACTAAACAACCTCTGAACCATGCTCACGCAGACAATTCTAATTAAATTCAGTGAGTCTAAAAAAAAAAAAAATAGGAAGGGGACTGGCAGAAAGAAGAAAGCATTCAAGCATTCAGTGGGGGGATGGGAGGGATAGGAGAGAGCAATGGGGTGTTATCAAAATCACATACATGAATGGAATTGTCAGAGAATAAAATTTAAAAGTAAAAAAAGAATGGGCATGGTTCAGTCTCAAGTACATCCTGTGTGTCATAATTCGATAAATCTATTAAAAGCACAAAGAAAAAATAGGTGTGAACCACAAAACGTAGGGGCTAGCCTCCTTACCCTGCCACCAGCCACCGAGACAAGGTTAAGCCTCACTAAAGGGAGTCAGGTGCTGAGCCGCTAAGGAACTTATACTATTAATTAATTGAGGCCGGTGCTGTCAGATACTTGGTTCGTATGACAGCTACAGAGATCCGATAGTATTAGCTTTGCATCAGGAAAACGGGGGTTAATCAGGCAGCGTTTGTAGGAATGTTGGTGCCTGTTCCTTCCAGTAGCAGCCACTCCTGAGACCTGTGTTTTATATGATGACTATATAGACAGAAACAAGTTTTTATTTTTCTCCCCATAAGACAGCATTGAATAAATCAAAGCTCACCCTTTTGCAACTTCTCATATTGTTCTCTTGTCTCCAGAAATTCTTCTTCAAACTAGAGTAAGGAGAGAGAGACATGGTTATAACTTTAAGATGGGAAGCAGGGAGACAGAGATTCCGACACCTTTTGGAAATGCCTTAGAGCTTTCAGAATGAAATCTAAAAGGGAACCGCAAAGCTGTCGACTCCCACCTAAAAGTAAGATGGGGCGTGTGTTTAGAGATTAACTGTCAGGGGTGTCCAGCCTTTTGACACTGTGACATGATGTTGTTCTCTACTAATGTATTGGCTGCATTCATAGCTGTCCTGTGTATGCCCCCACGCCAGAGGAGGGTGGCAGATCTCATTACAGATGGTTGTGAGCCACCATGTGGTTGCTGGGAATTGAACTCAGGACCCCTGGAAGAGCAGCCAGTGCTCTTAGCCACTGAGCCATTTCTCCAGCCCAATTTTCCCTCCCCCCTCCCTTTTCCCTATTTGGTTTTTATAATTTTTCCTTCCTACCAGATCAATTTCAGTTTATCTTTGGGACTGATATAGTCAAAGAAAGAGATCCAAAGATCCCACTCAAGTGAGGCTGTGGTCATTTCCTGATGGGTTTTCTAAACAAAGCCAGCAGTGAGCCCTTACTCCAGAGGGCATGGTTTGCAGACTGAGAGAGACCATTCTAGGCCGATTCTATAAAGTCAGAGGCAGGAGTTAGAGATAAGGGAAGAGCCAGTTAACAGATTGCACATCTGGGCTGGGGCTCCAGCGGGCAGCCATGAACATTCCATCAGTGAGGTGCTCAGGTAGGCATTAAATGGCCTCAGAAAAAACCAACCAGTCCAGTAGAGAGAATGGGCTAGATGTACAGTTCTTCCTCTAAGATCTTTTCATCTCTAGGAGCTTCAGACGACCCCAGGCCTTCATCTTCCCTCCACCCCTGTGTGTGTATCCTGGGTGTCCAGTGACCTCAGAGGCCAGAGGAGGACATCAGGTTCTCTGGAGCTGGAGTGACAGATGGCAGTGAGATGTCCTGTAGATGCAGTGCCCTAACCTGGGTCCTCGGCAAGAGCAGCTGTGTCTGTCACCTCTTAGCCACCTCTCCAGATTCTTCCTCACTAATTTAAAATTTTAATTTTGTTTTCTCTGCTATCTTTTCCTACTTTAAAAAAATAAAAACACAACCTTTTCCTATTTACCCAATTCCTGTCCCCCTGACTTGCAGTCTTGCAGTCTCTCTTTCTTCCTTTTCTTCTTCTTCCTTATTTTTGGACCTTAAATTTTTCTTCTTTGTTTTTCCCATTTTTTCTTTTAATTTCTTGATTTTGCACACTAATTTTACTTTTAAACTCAATGTTGTTAGTCAATTCTTTCCCTTCATTAGGGTTCTTCTTCTTTACTTTATCTGCACGGAGCCGGACAGGATCCCATTACAAGATGGCGCCAACATCCTGTCTTGTTGGAAATAAACAACTCCATATTTGGCTATGCCTTTGGGAGCTGCGTGTCCCCCCCCCCCCTTCCCACATGCGCGGTGGTTTAGAGTCCTTGGGCCTATCCCGATGCAGTCTGGTGTCATCTGATGGTGGCAGCCAATCACAGGGCGACCCGTGTGCCTACTCCCTATATAAGCAGCTGCTTTAGTGCTCTCAGGCCCCCTCACTTCCTGCTCTCCCTCAACCAAGGGCACTCCATTAAAGCATGATCTGAGAAGAATCCTTGTGTGGTGGTTGATCTTTCTCGCCACAGCTGGTGCCGAAACCCTGGGAACTTTGGTCGCCAGGCAAGGGGCCGAAGAGTATTCAGAACTCAACATGCGGAGTGGTGACGTCAGTAAGTTTCTCCTAGTATGCTGATTGCAGTCTATCCAAGTATGCTGTTTGCGGGAGCTGATCCTCCGGTGTTTGGTCCTGTGTTCTTGGCGTTTGTGGTGTTTGTGCTAGCCTGCTGTTTCTGCTTGCCATCAGTCCAGAGGTGACCTCAGGGAGGAAAACAATGTGGCACTCTGAGAGAAGGGCGGAGAGCCCTCATTAAACACCAGGACAGTCTTTTACAATCAGATTCAAAGGGAGAAGACTTGGATAGGCCTAAAAGAAAAAGGGAAAAGGGAAAAACAAAAGAAAAGAAAAAGGTAAAAGAAAAGGATCCTGATGCAGTCCTCTCTAAAGGGGATCCAAATGAAAAGAGGGGAGGTCCCCTCTATCTGGTGCTCGAAGAATTTGCGGGCCTGGATCTGTCAGAGGAGGAGTTAGACCCTCAGGAGGAGGAAGAACTGGAGGAAGCCAGTGGCTATGAGGAGGAAAGATATGGATGGAGGCGCCCCCCCACACACACATAATGCGTCAGCAGGGGTGGGTATGGGCCCATTGGCGCCTCTGGAGCCACGCCTGCCCCTGTGCCTCCTTCCTACTCACAAGTGAGAGGGGGATGCCATTTTATTAAAAGAGATACATGGGCACGTCTAGCTTCCGCATTTCCAGTTTTTGAGGACCTGCAGACTAATGAGAGATATTATGAGCCTGTATCTTATAAACAGTTAAAGGATTTAGTGGAAGCAGTTCGAACCTATGGAGTTACAGCTAATTATACCATAGCCTTGCTGCGTAGAATCACCACCACGGCCATGACTCCTACAGATTGGTTTGAGATTGCTAAGGCTTGCCTAAGTATGGGACAATTTTTGGATTTTAAATCCATTGTTACGGATAAAGCTCATGTCCAAGCTAGAGTGAATGCCCAGAATAATCATCCCCAATGGACAGCGGATATGCTTTTGGGGCAAGGGCAATGGGCTGCCAACCAGCTAGGATATCCTCAGGAGGTGTACCAACAGATTAATGATATCTGCTATAGGGTGTGGAAGTCTTTGCCTAATAAAGGTAAAGTCAAAGGCCACCTAACAAAGATTATTCAGGGGCCAAACGAACCCTTCTCTGATTTTGTGGCTAGAATGCTTGATATGGCTGGAAAGATTGTTGGGGATGTGGATCAGGTGATGCCGTTGGTACAGCAGATTGTTTTTGAACAGAGTACTAAGGAATGTCAGGGGGCCATTACTCCTGTTAAACAGAAGGGAATTGAGGCCTGGCTGAAAGCCTGCCAAGAGATTGGAGGGCCCCTTACCAATGCAGGCCTAGCGGCTGCTGTCTTGTCTACTACTCAGGCCACAAAGACCGGAAAAGGAGGAGGATGTTTCAAATGTGGACAACAAGGGCATTTTAAGAAACAATGCCCGTCACTGAAAGGGCTGTCTTCTCGGGCTCAGAATCCTAATGTAAGGCAACCTGGCCTTTGCCCAAGATGTAAGAGAGGGAAGCATTGGGCCAGTGAATGCCGGTCTCTTAAGGACATCAATGGGCAGCCCATTGTACAGCTCAGTGGCCAGGAGTCAAAAAACGGGATGAGGGGCCCCCGTCCCCAGGGCCCGAAAATTTATGGGGCACTGCAGCAGACCACCACTCCCAACCCGACTGTATCCGCCGAGCAACCTCAGGCTCAGCGGGGTTGGACCTCCGTGCCTCCACCGGGCTGGTATTAACTCAGGAGATGGGAATTCAGGTGGTTGATTCTGACATGAATGGCCCATTAGAAAAAGCAACAGTGGGGATTGTCTTAGGGCGATCCTCATCCACTATGAAAGGCTTGATTGTCTTTCCAGGAGTCATTGATTCCGATTATACTGGAGTGATTAAGATCCTGTGTCATGCTTCCTGTGGCATGATTTCTATTGCACCAGGGGACAGGATTGCCCAACTGCTTATACTACCATCTAAGCATGAGACCTTTCCTGCGCACCTTAAGGAAAGGAATGACAAGGGGTTGGGCTCCACTGGAGTGGACCTTGCCTGTCTGTCTATGGAACTGGATCAGAGGCCCATGTTGGATTTAATGATAGAGGGAAAGATATTCTCCAGATTGGTGGATACTGGGGCAGACCGGAGTATCATCCAGCTGCAAGCCTGGCCTAAGCGCTGGCCATTGCAACAGTCATCTCAATCCTTACAAGGGCCGGGCTACGCTGGCACGCCATACATGAGTGCCAAAGAGCTGGTCTGGAAAATGGAGGACCAACAAGGCACGGTTCAACCCTTCGTGGTTTGTAGTAATAGGAGTGTCGGGGCTGGGTCCCCATTACCCCGGCCGCACCCCGGCCGCCTCCCCGGCTAGCTTATGCCCGAAATAACAACACACAAACTGTATTCATTTAAACACTGCTTGGCTCTTTAGCTCTAGCCCTTTTCTCGGCTAACTCTCGCTCCTGGACTAACCCATTTCCAATCATGTGTGTCGCACCCCAAGGTGCGCTTACCGGGAAGATTCTAGCCTACGTCCATCCTGGGTCGGAGCTTCATCGCGTGTGCCTCAGAGAGCAGAGCTCTGCCTCTGTGCCCGCCAGAGTGGAGCATCTTGTGTCTCTCTGAGGCGTCTGCCCCTGAGAGGAGAGCTGTCGAGTCTCTGAGCTCACTTCCTCTTCCTCCCAGCGTCTGCTCCTCCCACCTACGTTCTAACCTATCAGGTCAAGCAGCTTCTTTATTAAATCAACCAATGACCTTCCTCCATCAGTGGTTGAAGTCCCCATTAATTTGTGGGGCCGTGACATTTAACATCAATTGAAACTTAAGCTAACTAATGATTATTCAGAGGCTGGTAAAAGTATGATGAAAAGACAAGGTTTTGTTCCATCTAAGGGCCTGGGGAAGAATCTTCAGGGTTGTCATAGGCCTATAGAGTCTGTGAAGAAACAGGATAGAAGGGGCCTGGGTTTTTCCTAGGGGCCACTGAAGAATTGGTTTCCAATAACAGTCTTGTGCCCATACCCTGGGGGTCCAATAAGCTGGTGTGGGTGCCTCAGTGGCCCCTTTCTCAAGAAAAATTGGAAGCTGCAAATAACCTGGCTTTAGAACAATTACAGCTCGGGCATGTGGAGCCTTCTGTTTCACCAGAACACCCCTATATTTGTTATTAAGAAGAGCTCAGGAAAATGGAGATTATTACATGACTTGCGTGCAGTTAATACTCCGATGCAGGTTATGGGTGCAGTCCAGAGGGGACTGCCCTTACTCTCTGCCTTGCCACATAGCTGGCTGGTCATGGCCTTGGACATCAAGGATTGCTTTTGTTCCATTCCTTTGCATCCGGATGATAGGGAGCGATTCGCATTCACTTTGCCATCAGTTAACCATGAGCAACCCGATACTCGTTATCAATGGAGAGTGCTCCCACGGGGAATGGCCAATAGCGCGACAATATGCCAGCTGTATGTAGCTCAGGCCCTCTTACCCGTAAGACAACAATTCCCTAAAATGAGAACTATTCATTACATGGATGATGTCCTGTTGACTGCCTCTTTGCAGGAAATGCTCCTGGCCGGCCGCGTTCCAGGAAATAGCCTCGGCCCTACCATTGGGGCCTGGTCTTGGCACCTGATAAGATCCAACAGACTACTGCTATAAAATTTCTGGGGGCAATTTTATCCCCTTTGACTGTGACCCCTCAAAAGATTTCCATTCGCACCCATCATTTGAGGACACTTAATGATTTTCAACAATTATTGGGGGATATTAATTGGATTAGGGGGTATTTAAACATCCCCCGGGCAAAGTTGTTGCCCTTGTTTTCTAT
>NC_022012.1:61423124-61428560 GCF_000317375.1 Microtus ochrogaster
TTTTTGCACCCCCCTAATGTTGGGGTCAATCCTAGAGGGCTGCAACCTAACGCGTTGTGGCAAATGGATGTTACCCATGTGCCTGAATTTGACAAATTAAAATATTTGCATGTATCAGTGGATACCTTTTCTGGAATTATTCATGCCACGCCCCTAGCGGGAGAAAAGGTAACTCATGTAAAAACACATTGCCTTGAGGCCTGGGCTGCCTGGGGAAAACCCCTATGCCTTAAGACAGACAATGGCCCGGCATATACCTCCCATGGATTTCGTGCCTTTTGTGCACAGCTCCAGGTGACCCACATTACAGGTCTTCCATACAATCCACAAGGACAAGGTATTGTGGAGAGAGCTAACAAAAGTATTAAAGAAATTCTGCAAAAACAAAAAGGGGGAATAGCTGAATCCGCTTCCCCCAGGGAGAGAATCTCCCTTGCTCTCTTCACACTTAATTTTTTAAACCTGAATGAGTCGGGTACTGCAGCAGCTGAAAAGCATGCAACAGGCCCTATGGAAAAAAAGGAATATGTGATATGGAAAGATGTATTGGATAACAAATGGTATGGTTGTGGTAGCAAGATCCAGGGGAGCTGTATGTGTTTTTCCACAGGGCCAAGAGGCTCCGCTTTGGGTTCCGAGCCGGCTGACATGCATGAACAAGAAAGTTCCTAAGGATGAGGCTGAGTCTCTGGAAGAAGATCCTGCTGACATCCCTGATGATGTGGATCCAGGGGAAGGCAGAGCACAGATGGGGAATCCTGTCAGCCTTCCCAAAGGCGATGCCTGTTCGGCATGATGCCACGGTTTTCCCCAGATTCTTACCACCAATAGAAACCTTGATTTACCATTTTTAATGTATAATTCTGAAGTAGCCCCTTTAGGAGAAGCACATAACATTACAGAGAAAGGGTCCCTGTGCTTTCAGTTGCGTGGGCATGTTTTTGGCAAGCTGCCTGGGTGGCTATGTGTTGTGCCTGTGGTTGGTCTGCTGCCTTCATGCCCAAACCAAGAGGGACAAAGTAATTATCTCCCAAACTTTGGCTGCCCTGGAGTGTGGCTCCTCCCCCCAGATATGGTTATCAGCACTAAGAGATGCTTAGGGCTTCCATCATGCACAGCCTATGCACCCCATGGGATCTGTTGATCCATTGCACTTGGGTAGGTGTGCAGATATAGATTCCTGCGACACAGCCTTTGCACCCCCGGGGTTCCTCGAGTACCCATTGCACAGGGGAAGGTGTGTCCATGGAGAATATCTTCCAACCTCGATCAACCAACACATCATGAGGTGGGGGTCAGATTGGATGACGTTAGTCCTATGCTCAGTGCTCACAAACAATAAGGGGGAACTGCAGGGAGCAGGACAGGATCGCCATTACAAGATGGCGCCAACATCCTGTCTTGTTGGAAATAAACAACTCCATATTTGGCTATGCCTTTGGGAGCTGCGTGTCCCCCGCTTCCCACACATGCGGTGGTTTAGAGTCCTTGGGCCTATCCTGATGCAGTCTGGTATCAGCTGATTGTGGCAGCCAATCACAGGGCTACCCGTGTGCCTACTCTCTATATAAGCAGCTGCTTTAGTGCTCTCAGGCCCCCTCACTTTCTGCTCTCCCTCAACCAAGGGCACTCCATTAAAGCGTGATCTAAGAAGAATTCTCGTGTGGTGGTTGTTCTTTCTCGCTGGTGGAGAAGTTCGCCGCATTTATTTTCACTTTTACAAGCTTTGCTTGTATTTGATTATTGTTTGCCTTCTTCTTCCTAAGTGATATTTGCAATCCCAGTTTAACAAGATGACGACATGAGATACACATACCATTGGTTGATAATTATTATATCACAAGAACCAGGATGAACAATTGTTCTTTATTAAATAACATCAGTGACTAGTGTCTGTGGATTCTAACAATGCAGCTTTACTAAAACTTGAAAATCTTCCTTGCCTCTTCAATTTGTTTTGCATCAAGGGGAGGCTTTCTCTGGCTGCCAGGCTGCAGGAACTTCTTCACATTGGGCAGGCTGCTGATTCTGCTCTTCAGGGCCTGTAATCCAGAAAACACAACCCTGAGAGTCAGAACTGCTTAAGTACACAGTCCAAAACACATGAGCCCCCTAATCACAACCAACTGCATTTTGACAACAGGTCCAGTGTAGACGTGAGAAGAATGACAAATCCATGAGCTAGAAAGCATAGCTCAGCATAATTTCCTTAAGAACTCCTTTGACATCCAATTGCCTTCTCCTCAGGCCCCTGGACACAGCCTGTGCAGAGTGTGGTGCAGATCACAGAGCACTGTGTCTCTCTGGTGTGAAAGCAGAGATACCAAAGAAAAGTGCAGATGTGAAAAACTGAGTTGGAAATGAGGGCAGAAAACATCAAAGTCTGACCAGGAATAACTCAGTCAGTTTTCACACTGGAGATAAGGATGGGGTCACTGGGGGTGGGGCTGGAGGGGAGACAGCATGGTGGGGACCATGGAGAAGAATGCACAGTGCTGAGGAGTCAGAGCAGAGGAAGAGGTCAGCATGACAGAAACCTGATCAGAAACTGAGTGTGCAGAAACAGGCCACATGAGATGGAAGATGAAGGCCAGAAGCAGCCTGCAGGGAACAGGGGTTCAAGAAGAAAGCTGTGGGATCCTGTGTCTTTAACAATGCAAAAAATTTATTCTTAGGGTACTAGCCTCAAATCTCCATTTTGAAAAGTTTATTTTCATGCCTGAAACCAGTATGGAGGCCGAAGTGTGGGCCCTCAGCAGCCCACAGGCCACCATTATATTCTCAGAGCCATGAGTATGCGGCTGCCTCTCTGAGGTGGTCTCACCTTCAGCAGGGGGAAAGGGTCCAGAAGGCTGGAGTCAAGCTCTTCAACATAGAGGAGAACTTCCAGCAGGTGAATGTCCACCCTGGTCAGCCTGTTGCCAACAAGGTAGTCTTGTCCATGGCTCTTCAAAACCTGCAAATGAAAAGAGAAAGATTATGAATGTATAGGGTTGAGCTATGGCCACCACACTTTCCCAACTATCCCAAAGGAGATCTAACTCTTCCTAGCAGGTATACAACTGCAGACACAGGACGATGATGCAAGAGGCAGCATGAGAATCAGGTATGTGACCTCCTCTCTAAAGCTCAGATGACCTTTCTCTGTCATTGCACTTTCCATGGCCTTCACACCACCACCCTATGTGCATTTTCTACGTGGGATAAGTGCTTAGCCCCTTGCACATCATGGCTCCTCCCCTTAGTTTGAAATGACAGAGCACCGGAGTTCAGGACATTCCTATCCCTGTCCTGTCTGTTCAGTCCCGTGGGCAGAGGCCTCATCTGCAGGGAACATCAGTCTCCAGAGAACACCCTGTGTCTGTCCTCTCCTGTGTCTGCTCTCCTCAGTTCTCTGGAATCTGAAATACACCTGGCTGAGCTACAATACATCCTCCCTGTACAGCATTGGCTCTGACTCCCAACCTTCACTGCGTCATGACTGACGGGGCTGAATTGTACAGGGGGAACTGAGTCTGAGTCTCAGTATCTTTGTAGACACGTGCATGCCAACACCATATGGGGCTAATCTTCCTATCTGATTTTGGCTATTTAACATTTATTTCAACATTTCTGGTTGTGTGAAAGATTTAATAAAAGCACTGTCTCAGATACAGTTCGTGACATTTACTTAAATATCCCAGCAATATGAAAATCACTGATAACCTAAAGCACAAGCACTGGCTACAGCATGAGCTACAAGTAGAGAAGAATTAAAATGCTTTGTGGTCACCTTATCACAGTGTACACGTCTACAGAGAAAAAAATATAATGACCACATTCAGAAACAAAGCCAGGCATGGTGGCACACACATTTAATTCAAGCACTCAAGATGCTGAGGCAGGTGGATCTCTGGGAGCTTGAGGCCAGTCCATAGAGAGAGTTCCAGGAGAGCTAGAACTATAAAATGCAGAAATCCTGTAGTAAAGAAAAAGAAGAAAAAAAGGAAGGAAAGAAGAAAACCCAAAACTACAAAAGGAAGCATCAAAAGTTTTCAGTACAGAGCTCACTGTGTGTGAGTTCATGAATCACGCACCAGAGATGACTCAAGATGTGATGGCTGGCCATTGTGTCCTATGAGACAAGGCCATGACTCCAGAGGGCTGCGTGGGGACCTGATGGCCCCTCAATCCCTCACTGCTTCCACAGAGCAGAGGCAGCCGTGAGGGAACTTTCAGTGAATTATAATGGGTTCAAAGTCGGGTCTCAGAGGAACGTGTACGATCCCTTATCCTGTAGGATGACACCTTTGTTCTCAGCTTTTACTTGACAGAATATCAAGTCAGTCTGACTTGTTCTTGATCTTCCTCCAAAGAGAAGCCCTGACTAAGAGAGACATCACATGTACAAGGACACCCCTTCATGTGTGGATGTGCATGGCTCTCTTCCCAAGCCTGTCATCTGTGACCCTAACTCCTGCAGGCCAGTGTTCCTTTACATCTCTTCATCAGCCTCCTCCTCTGCCTGCATCACTGTCCTAGGTCAGGTTCTTCTCCTCTGTCTTTGAAGCGCTCTCCTATTTTCCTGACAGCCTGTGGCTCTCTGGGCCCCCTGTGTGATGTGACAGAATATTTTCCCATCTGTG
This sequence comes from Microtus ochrogaster, assembly GCF_000317375.1. Taxonomy (NCBI): domain Eukaryota; kingdom Metazoa; phylum Chordata; class Mammalia; order Rodentia; family Cricetidae; genus Microtus; species Microtus ochrogaster. The sequence continues at coordinate 61,427,750 of NC_022012.1, forward strand.
TGTTTCTTCAGTTTGCCCTGGAATGAAGCCCAGTGTGTCTGCAGGATCTAGGTCCATCTCTGGTGTGGCTCAGCCTTCCACAGATCAGGTCTGGTTATGGCCTTGAACCCTTTTGAATGTGGACTACTAGATTGGCGTGACCTGTGGTGCTCCTTCACACGCCATTTTTATACAGCGTCCTGTGGACAGGGAGCTGCACAGGGAGGCTCATGGAAGGTCAGTGAGGCAGCACCCTGTCCTTCCCAACCTCTGTCTTTCACTTGTCCTGGGAAGGCAGTGTCCTGAGATTTCAAACAGCCTACTTACTTTTTCAAAGGCAGACAAGTACCGGTTTTTAGTCTTGTCTTTTACCAAGGTAATCTTGGCTTCTCTTTGGTCTGGGGGACATATGACCAATTGCGAGATCATCTCAGTCAGATCTACAATCCCCTCTGTGTACATGTCGATCCTAAAAGACAAAATTATCCGTATGCTCAATGGTTTATAGGATTCACTGTTTTATAATTTAGTCTAAAAATAGGAGAAATTTACACTGAAAAGTAGCTCCAAAGTTACTCACCTTTAGTCAGTCATTATCTTTTATATTTAATAGATATATTAACTTTCCCTATAGTACAGTTCTGAAACACTTTTAGAATTTGTCAAACCCACACATGGCCCAACCCAAGGACAAAGAGCATCACTGGCCCATCTAGAGATGCAATCATGATATACTTGGTACCATCCGAGAAGATAACCATCAATCTCTAAAACTCTACAGAGGGCTCTCTGTCTCTCTGTCTCTCTGTCTGTCTCTGTCTCTGTCTCTCTC
>NC_022012.1:61428660-61438871 GCF_000317375.1 Microtus ochrogaster
TCTCTCTCTCTCTCTCTCTCTCTCTCTCTCTCTCTCTCTCTCTCTCTCTCTCTCTGACATGATTTGTTCTCAACGACTATGCAGAGATTCTCAGAGCTAAGAAGCTATCTCCCAGATAAGCTCAAAACAGGGCCCTGAAGATCTCTCATTCTGCTCAGGGGCATCTAGGTCAGTGTTGGATGTTCTCCACCCGATTCTCATAACAGCTCAATCTCCAGCTGCATTCTGGCCATGGTAACATTTGTCAAGACATGACTATTTCTGCACTCATTTCAACCACAGCACACACAGACACATGCATCCCTTGTTCTAAACTGTATTTCACAAGGTGCTTTGGGGAGAGTTTCACTGTCACACTTCCACACACTTCCGATTTTGGCCGTGCAAAGGTAGTATTCTGTGTTCCAATGCATCTGTCACATTCTAAGACTGCTGACACCCTCCGATGATTTCAGAGTCTGATCCCCACTCCCTCTGACCCCAATCCTGCCACTGTGGCAGCTGCTCTAGGAGGATTGATTGCTTCCTTCTTAACCATGTGGAGATGGGAAATATGACCGGAGCCAGGAACATGTGCCCTGCAGTCCACTCACTGAACATCATAAAATGTTCACGCTGTATCTTTGTTTTGCTTCCCTCACCCCTTCATGTATGTTTATGGCAAAAATCATACGTTGTGCTCCTCTTTCATCTTTTATTGAATATCATGGCTGATTGTACCATGAGAAAATTAAAAATAATGCTGCTAAAAGCATTTCTATCCAAGCACTGTTATACCTGAATCTCTGTTTCCCGTGGACAAAGGTTTCTTGCACTAGGGTTTCTGGCTAGCATCATATTTAAATTTTGAGCAACTGCAATACTCCTTCACAGTGGTTTATGACAGAAGGATTTTATCAAGCAGAGTGGGTTCCAGTCAGCGTGGTGCAGTCCATAGAACTGCATTAGTGCTGAGTGAAATGATTCAGGTAAACCTGGTCCTTGGGAATCTAAGTCTTGTTGAGTTGGCTAGGCCATAGAACTGGCTGGGAATTCAAGTTTTTGCTCTCCACTATTCCTATATATGGGATGTGGGAGGCAGTTCCTTCCCCTTTCTTCCCTAGGACTCCTCCTCCATCCTCAAGCCCTGTGACCTTAGCCCAAAGCTGTTGGCTGAGGTCCAGCACTGAAGCCTTGGGCACCTGGAGTCATGGCTCCCCCATGCTCACACACTTGGCCACCGTGTTTGCAACTCTGTCCCTGTGCTGTGCTGACAACATCATCCTTGGCTGTAGCCACACTCACCTGCATCCGCCTCATGTGCCCTTCCCTCTCCTCCATGGACTCTTCCATACTTAGCCTAGGTGAAATAACCAGTCTGCTCCTAGACATAAACCCTGCCACCCTCTTGCTCATTCAAATCCTTCCTTTGTTTCCCCTTGGAGTAATAACAGGAAATATACCGTACAGGGCTCTCTCCTTTGCGTCCTTCCCATAGAGGTCATATTTGGTGGCGATGTAGTTGAGAATGGCTCTGGTCTGTACCAGCTTCATCCCGTCAATCTCCACCATGGGCACTTGCTGAAACATCAAACTCCCATCTGTGAAAGAAGAAAGGAAAATGATTGTGAGGTGTCCAAGTCTCACTTCTCAGGAGCACAAAACATGTATTGAAGTTTCTGAACACAGAGAGGGAAATAAGTGACTGGTTCTCAGACTTTCAAGCTGAACCCCATTTACTTTTACCTTCTGTTTTCATTTTCAGACCCTTCAAGGAGCCCCATCACCTCCATCACATCCCTCTGCCATCCCTGACTGTTCCCACCCATCACCTGCTAACATCACCTTCTGGTAAACCTTCTAGTAGGCACCACATAGTGACACTTGATGTTACCTTTGATTAACTTTTCCATGTCTGCTGGGGCTTCTATAAACTTCTCTTCAAACTGAAAGCAGAAAAAGAAAATGCATTCTCATTACCTCGTTCTGTATCACTGTAGACTTTTGAACTTGCGAGCATCCTTTGTGGTAGTGTATCTGCTGAAGTTGAGACTCCCAAGAGATATGAAGTATCTGATCGTGACCACATGGAAATTCAGTTTAAGCCCATCAAGAAAAGGGTGTTGATTATAATAAAGCTTCTTATTCCTGTGGTGTTCCTCCACCCTGACCCACCATGTTCATTCTTTGGAGCTAAGAAGAGAGTGATCTCACTAGAAAACCAGCACTGGGAAACTGAGACTTTGTGCTCTCAGGAAAGCTAACTCTAATGATATAGAATAGAAGTTTCTACGTATACAAAATGGCTATTTCATAGACCCAAGATAACATGAAGTGTGTTTTCTTCAAGATTTAGTATTGGTAATTTTAAGTGTGTGTGTGTGTCTGTGTGTGTGTGTGTGTGTGTGTGTGTGGTCTTGCACATGGGAATACATCCATCTCAGAGGTTAGAGTTCATAGAGACCAGAGGACAGAGATTCCATTAGAGATGGAGTGATGGGCAGTTATTAGCTCTCATGTATGGGAGTTGGGAGAATTAGAAGGTTGTCAGCATGTGCAATAGGACTTTAAAAACAAACCATTACTCTAGCCCCACAGCAAGTTGCTGACATTGCAGGGCTGTTGTTCTGTTTCTAAAAGATTTGTTTTGTTTATGAAAATTATATGTTTTTGTGTGAGGGTATGCATACCCAATGACTGTCTACTCTGGACTTTTATATGGGATCCTGGGATCAAAACCCATGTGGCTTAATCTTTAACCACCAGCCATCTCTCCAGCCATCTAGAGTAATTTAAACCACTTCGTTCCTTTCACAGTTCAAAGAAAATTTTCAGTCATGAAAGGGTGAATATCAGCTTCTACCATGCGTGGTCATACAGTTTGTGGACAATTTCATAACCCCACAGATTGGACTGACAGACAATGAAGTGACATCAACAGCGTGCACAGCACTCAGAGAGGTACAGGGAGTGGTGACAGTCATCATGGAGATGGCTGAACTGTGATGGGTTTGGTGCGTATGAGGGGGATGATGACAATGGCAGCCCGTGGGCACACTGAGCTGGAAGGTCCGAGCCAGGGTCTCTAGCGGTCTCTGCCCACTGCCTTCTCAGTCACTAAGGACACAGAAGAGGAAGGCCTGTGCAGAGGCCCCACTCCCTCCTCGTGATCTGAATCAACAGTCCAGTGGCTTAGAACATCCCCTGAGCCACAGAGCTGGTGTAAAGACACTGGCACCCAACTATTCATGTATTTAAAAAATCCTCCTGGGCTGGCACTAGCGTGTCTTGGTTCTTATGCCCTCCTTCATTCAGAAAGGATCAGCTGAAGCCCTGTTCCTTTAGGAATGGAGCTGGATTCCAGAGTGGAGGGAAACACGTTGCCATGACTCTGAGGGAGAACACCAAAGCCGCCTTCACAAGACACAACTTCATCTTTTACCCTTCCCATTCTGCTCCTGTCTGAGGAGGACAAGATCTCAGTAGCTTCCAGGACTTCCTCTCAGGAAATTCCAATTGGTGAGCTGGAAAGTGTTTTTCCCAGTGACACCTCTGAAGGGCAGCACTAAGGAATTTTCTGCTCTAAAGCTGGAAAAAAATTTAACCTTAGAATTTTGCTTCCAAGCTCACTTGGGCCTCTCTCGCACTTTCCTGAAAGCTCACAGAAGTGGGGCCACCTGAATATGGCACCTCTGTTTTACGTCCTACCTATACCCTCCTGACCAGCCCTGCACCTGGCATTTGAAAGTTTCTACAAACCAATACTGAGTATTGCTTTTTTGTGGCAGGCGGTGTGTTTCTGTATTCTGTGTCAGGGCTCCCATTTGTCTTGTTTTTCTTTAACTTAACTCTATTGAACATCTCTTGTATAATTTACTCCTTTTCATAGTATTTATATTATAGGAGTGCAGACCAGAGGCGTGGGCACCCTCTGAGGCTAGAGCAACGCGCAGTTGTAAGCAGCCTGTGTGGGGCCTCTGCAAGGACACCATGGGGATTTGACCACTGAGCCATCACTTCAGTCTCCTGTCCCCTTGAAACCATTTTTATCATGGAAATTTCTGATTCTAAGATGTAAAATCACACACAAGACACAAAAATCCTCACCCATCAATCAACAGCTTCAATAGCACCCAGGTAATGTCCACCGGTTTCATCTCTGCCCATCTTCTCTGTGACTCTGATTTTAATGTCAGACTTGAGGTGTCAAATGTCCCCATCGCAAACACTTTACCGTGATGTATCCAAGTGTAAGTACTCTTTTTGAAAGAACAGTGTCAGACTTAAAAATCAAAATATCATACCATAACCTGCAATAAGCAATTAGTATTGTCTAATGATCAGAATTCAAATTTATATTTCTATACCTTTTTTTGTAACTTTATTCAACTCAAATAGGAAAGTAACCAAATAACTATTTGATTCTCTTCTATTAAAAACATCTTTAGGGGCTGGAGAGATGGCTCAGTGGTTAAGAGCACTGGTTGCTCTTCCAGAGGTCCTGAGTTCAATTCCCAGCAACCATATTGTGGCTCACAACCATCTGTAATGAGATCTGGTACCATCTTCTGGCATGCGGGCATACATGGAAGCAGAATGTTGTATACATAATAAATAAATAATTCTTTTTTTAAAAAAAAAGAAAGCATCTTTTAATATGAGTGTGTTCTTTGGTACAGAGCAAAGTAAAATTTTCATTTGTTCAAATCAGTGAATTTCTTTCTTAATACAAGATGACTATCATTTTTTTGTGGGGTTGGTATTCACATTTTTACTGAGTGAGCAACAGGAAAGGGGGCCTCTTCCATCAGGTTCTTCAACCATCCGAGGCTTAGTCCTGCCCTGAGGTCCTGGTGGTGGCTGAGCATATTGGGCATGTTCCCATTATCCCCCACAGGCACTGGGTTTCTGTAGCATGTGGCCTGGTTGATCAAGGTGACATACTTAGTGTAAGGGTTGACTGAGGCATAATTATAGTCCCAAACATCTTGATCTTGGTAGAGTCGTGGGCACCAAGACAAATACCATAAGGTAAAATTGTATCCAAATTTCCTTGTATGGAGCCCCTCAGCTTAGAGAGTATTTAGACTTGTGTTAGGTCCCGTTCCAGAAGAGCAATGCACAACCTACCTCCACCCCTGCTGCAGCCAGGAGCCACCTGATGCCCTCCATCCTGCCCCGGCCATTGAAGTAGTGAAGCACGGGCTTCCCAGCCATGGCCGCAGATGTGGTTTCACTGTGAATGGAAAGCAAAGAGATCAATCCTGGAAACTGCGCTCTGGGATGTGGTCAGTAATACAGCACTAGCGAAGGGCCGTCTGCCGCCTTTTGCAGGGGCCCAGGAAGGTCTACTGACTAATCTCTCACCCGTCAATGAGGGCCAACCTACAATTGCACCAAACAGGTCTCAGCTGGTCATGTGCCTTCACTTTGAGGACATAGACAGAGCATCTCGGACCGTATAGATGAAGGACTGGGAGCCTGTTGAGTTTCCGAAAGCAGACCATCATGGAGGGGATGAGAAAAAGACCCTCCTCAGTCTTTTGGTTCCTGGGTTGCTAAGTTCAGAAGCTTTTGATGGCTTCATGTCACCCTGGCTGTGCCAAACCCTTGTTCTCCCCACAGGAGAAGGGCCCATCTCTTGGTTGCAGGTCTGTTTCCCACTGCTAGAATGGATCCTGTTCTATGATCCAGAAGGTGGTAGTTGATGCATCAACTTCATATCACAGGGAGTTACTGCCTTTGGTGCACACCACATAAAAGGCAGTTGCTCATGTGAACTGCATGTAATCACCACAGAGTTTGTTGGTGAGTAGCTGCCCCTGCTTCCAGTCTACAGGAGAGATAGATGTGCAGACAGTCACAAGAGGAGGAAACCCTGGTAAGTACAGCTCAGTTTCTGCACAGTGAACCCACATACTGGGTCCTGCTGCTCAGTGGGCTGTAAGTCAACATCATGTGTCATGGGCAGTGTCTTCAACTTGTGTTATGATAGGAAATTTCAGAGTCTGTATTTTAAAATGGACTCTGCCTGTGTGTTAGTATGTGTATGTGTGTTAATGTGTGTGTGTGTGTGCATATGTGAGTGTGTAGTAATGAGGCGAGCAGGCCTGCTTTACGTCCCGCCCGGCTCAAAAAGAGGGGGAAATGGTGCGGGATAATTGTCTGTATTCTTTCAATCATATTTTAAATAAACACTGATTGGCCTGGCAGGAAGTAGAGGCAGGTCAAACAGACAGGAAGTAGAGGCGGGACTTGAGAAAGGAGTATTCTGGGTTGAAGAAAGCTCTTCCCACAGTCCAGCCCAGACCACTGAAGAAGCAACATGTGACATTCCTCACTGAAAAAGGTACAGAGCCATGTGGCTAACAAAGATAAGAATAACGGATTAATATAAGCTACAAGAGCTAATAAGAAGACTGAGTTAGCTGGGCGGTGGTGGCACACGCCTTTAATCCCAGCACTCGGGAGGCAGAGTCAGGGGGATCTCTGTGAGTTCGAGGCCAGCCTGGTCTACAAGAGCTAGTTCCAGGACAGGAACCAAAAAGCTACGGAGAAACCCTGTCTCGAAAAATAAAAAAGAAAAAGAAGAAGAAGACTGAGTTAATGGGCCAATCAGTTTATAACCTAATGTAGACTCTGTGTGATTTTCTTTGGGACTTGCCAACTGTGGGGACCTGGGCAGTGCCAAAACCCCAACAAGCAAGCCCATTCATGTTACATGGAGTGTGTATATATATGTGTGTTAATGTGTGTGTGTGAGAAAGAGTGTGTGTGTGTGTGTGCTTTAGTGTGTGTGTGTGTGCACGTTGGTGTGTGTGTTGAGTGTGTGTGTGCACGTTGGGGTGTGTGTGTGTGCTTTAGTGTGTGTGTGTGCACGTTGGTGTGTGTGTGAGTATGTGTATATATGTGTGTGTGTGTACATTGGTGTGTGTGAGTGTGTGTGTGTGTGTGTGTGTGTGTGTGTGTAAGTACCCATGGCTGAAGTGGCTAGGAAGGCTACAAGAAGACATCAGGTCTCCAGGGCTGTGGGCTCCTCCCACCAGTTCAGCATCACCAGACCTCAGCAACTTTCTGACCCCTCAGACATCAGCCTCCCTGCCCTCAGGGCACAGCTGCTTCTCTTGGGCACCTGGCAGTTTCCTACAGCACTGTATAATGCTCTGTTCTTTTTGTCTTTCTGTTTGCTTTTCTCTGTTTTCTCTGTGAACTCTCCTTTGCCCTGGAATGTCCAATACTGGGACTTCACAGAGACTCTGAAATGCTGAGGCTTTCAGATCTCTGCCCGTACTGCAGAACCTTTAACCTCACGGTTTTAGAGCTGCACACTGTCTCAGAGTCCGCTGGTCTTCTCCAGATTAGTGATGAATGCTTTGAACCTTAGCATAGGGTTGGCCGCATAACAGCTGACGGTCAGAGTTTGGGTTTAACCTCGTTCCTCTACAGACTCATTTCTTCCTGCCATGTCTTCCTACGGAATTTTAAACTGTTTTCTGGTCTCCCATTCACTTCCTCATGCACACATTTGTGACCACAGGACATCAGTAGATAGCCTTCTGCTTGCTATAAGGTTTAGCCCACAGTTCTCAGATGTCTCAGAGTTCAATAGTTCAAGATTTACACTTTTTTCATTTGCTTTCTTGGGATTACCATCTAAAAACAGGTTGTGTTGTTTTTGATTAAATAATAAGATTTTTTTTTGCTATTTTTTCGAATCAAAGTTTCTCTGTATGTTTGGTGCTTGTCCTGGAACTAGCTATTGTAGACCAGGCTAGCTTCGAACTCACAGAGAACCACCTGCCTCTGCCTCCCGAGTACTAGGATTAAAGGTGTATGCCACCACTGCCCGGCAAATAATAAGATAGTAATAAAGAAACAAATCCTAAGTGTGAAACCTGCTACTCTGCTGTTTAAACAGAATCATCAAAGCAATCAGAATCCAAAGGACACAAACTAATGGGGTAGAAATCGAAACTGGGGAAGGGCTTTGGTAGGGAGGCCTGGGAGAGATGGGTGAATTCAAGTTCTCAAGTGAGAGGAATCTGCACGTTCTCTGTGAGACTGGAACACAGTTCAAGAGAAGAAAGTTATTGATCTCAGGTTTGCCTGAGAGCACAATCCAGGTCTACTCCTCACTGTCCTAAATCCCTCGCCCTTAGATTCCCTTGTAAATATCTTAAGCCCCACCTTCAGTTCAATGAAGCTGGAGGAGGAAGTGGAGAAGGAAGGAAAGGAGAGAAGAAGGGAAGAATGAAGACCAGGACAGAGGAAACAGGAAGTAATGAGGAAGAAGGAATGGAGGAGGGGGGAGGACAGAAAGAGAGGAGCAGGGGAGGAGAAATAGCTTGCTACTCAACATTCATTAACAAAATAATTCATACGAACCAGAATCAAACACAGGTAAAGTCAATGGTACTGAGCAATGAATCTTACAAAGTGTATATATAAACATAAGTACATATATGGAAACTACATAATAAAACCAGCTCCTTTGTACAATTAATGCATGCTAAAGAGAACACTGGAAAGCTGTTTTCCACTGATGCAGACATGGAACTAGTTACACAGGTTATAAGAGAGAGAACTGACCTAGTGAGAGTCCAGACTTCCGCTCTGCTCAGCTCCTCAACTCCTGCCCCACGTGAGTGTGGAAGCTGCTTTAATAAGGCGACCTTTCTCATCAAGGGGGTGGGGACCAATAGGGAGCAGCCACTCCTGTGGACTCACACAGGGTTCAAGATTCCAGAGTTTCATGATAGACTAGAAAGCTGACAAATCAGGGACGGGCTCACAAGCCACCACCCTCTCCGGAAGATCTGGATCCTTGGGTGTTTTCATTGGTTTAATTCTCCTGTGTCTCTAAGTAACCTCTCATGCGTGTTCCTGGGAACAACCCTAATGAAGCACGTTGCTCAGGACAGAAGAAACAAGGGAGGGAGGACTGAGCTAGAAGCATGAATGGTGTCCCAGAGTCAACCAAGGAACCCTCAGCTATGATAAGATGTGACTTACATCTACTGAATTTGGGGGAAAGTTTGTGAATTAGCCTTAAATTACAGAATTAATTGTCTCAAACTCAAGGCTAAGCCGAAGTTATTTTACAATGTCCCCTGCTTATTGTATCTGATGAGAATGCTATTGTCCTGCAATAGATTATTTGTCTTAATCTTTGTCCTGTTTTAATCAGGAACTGAAGGGCAAAAATAATTTCACAATTCACACTTAATTTCACCTGGATGGTCATCAGCACATTGTCCCAGCATGCTCTGGGTCTCTGTGTATCTGTGCATCCCTGCAGTTTCTGCTGTGGGGAAGCTGTCATGTCACCATTAGCAATGTCATTACAAGACAGAGAATTACGGTTACTTCCTGCCAAATTTAGACTCAGAGCTCTTATCCACAAACAAGGATTTCTGGCACTGACTTCACTTACAGACCCACAAGTTCACTTGAGATTTTAGTTATAAGCATTGGTACATAGGTCTTGGGTTATTAATCATTGTATGCTGACCTCAGTGGCTTCAGAGATGCATGTCACTGCCTGAGTCTGCACATCCTCCAGTGTCCAGGACTGGCCCCTTTGTATCCTGGTGTGCACTGCTAATTTCTCCCCAGCTGTAGAATCCACTCCACTGCTCTACAAACATCTGGCAAAGCAGCAGTGCTGCCCTCCAGGGTGATGCACATGTGCACAGCACAGGGTCTCAAGTCCATGTGTCAGTCAGTTCCAGGGAAGAGTTGTGTCTGACACAGCTCATGAAAGAGTCCATGTCACAGGCAGCGAGCTCCTGGCAGAGGATAAAGGAAACTTGTGGGGAAGGCGAGTGTCCCAGGAGAGCACTGTGGAGACTTGCTGGGGAGAACTGGAGATCTCAAGAGCACAGCAAGGGCTGAGTCAGGAGCTCTGCTGAGGGTGCTGTTGTCTCAAAACTGAGTCCATTGTCCCTGCCCTGAATGGAAGGGAGCCCTCAACTCCCTTCCATTCAAAGTTTAGGGTCACTTGATCTAGATGTTTGTGACAATCTGGACACTAACCTTCTGCTATCACCTTGCTCTAAGGTTGCTCTAATGTTGGTGCCATTTTCCTGGGTCCATGTCCCTGTTCTTCTAGCCTGCCTGCACTTTAGTCTTTCTGCAGCCCAGGTTCCACACTCACCATTGCTTCAGCTGGGCCTGCTCCTCTCCATCCAGGGCTACCTCATCAAGTCCCTGTCTAGACAGCACAAAGCCCT
>NC_022012.1:61439974-61440956 GCF_000317375.1 Microtus ochrogaster
TTTATTCTCTCTGCATGCCAGCCTCATCTGTTATTTCTCCTGCCTAACTCTTGACTATCTGGTGCAGGACAATTGTCTATATTCTATCAATTATGTTTTAAATAAATGCTAATTGGCCAGTAGCCAGGCAGGAAGTATAGGGAGCCGCAAGCCTGCCCAGACACGGATGAAGGAAGATGTGACCTTCCCTGCCAAAAAAGGTACCAAGCCATGTAGCCAACGTAGATAAGAATAATGGGTTAATATAAGTTATAAGAGTTAATAAGAAGCCTGAACTAATGGGCCAATCAGTTTATCATTAATATAGACCTCTGTGTGATTTCTTTGGGGCTAAGTGGCTGTGGAACCTGGTGGGAGCAGGCAGGATAGAAATCCCCATCAACAGCTATCCAGCTTTTTATTAGACCAATCAAGTGTTTTAGACAGGCAAAGTAACACAGCTTCACAGAGTTAAACAAATGCAACCAACATAAAAGGATGCAATGCATCTTTGCTTCATCAAATAAATATTCCACAGCATAAACAAATGTAACACATCTTTAACTAATATTCCATAGCACAATTCCATGCACAGTGACCCTATTGTGTGTGTCCTACTGTCCCGTGTATACTATTCTATGTGCAATGATCCTAACATGTGTGTTTAACTCATCCACACATACAAGGCTATGTGCAATGATACCAGGGAATATGTCTAACAGCTCATCTATGCTCACAGTTCTATGTACAGAGATTCTAAATGTGTCTTTAACAAACTCACACATGATCCTAGTATGTGTGTTTTGCTCATATGTACATACAGTTCTGAACACAGTGATCCTAGTGTGTGTGATTAACCCAGCTACACATACAGGTCTATGTGAAATGATACTAGGGTGCGTGTTTAACTCACCATTCTGTGGTGGTTGAATGAGAATGGCCCCTGTAGGCTCATGTGTTTGAATATTTGGTCCCCGATTTGTACAACTGTCTGGAAAGGATT
>NC_022012.1:61450687-61454328 GCF_000317375.1 Microtus ochrogaster
AGAGTGTACCGTTTCTGCAGGGCTGTGGCTGGGAACGGCAGAGTGTACTGTTTCTGCAGGGCTGTGGCTGGGAACGGCAGAGTGTACCGTTTCTGCAGGGCTGTGGCTGGGAACGGCAGAGTGTGCTGTTTCTCCAGGGTGCCTTTGGTACTCAGCAACTGCCTTAGTTGGTTCTTTGTTTTCTTGTTTTGTTTATTTTATTTTATGCTCTTTTCTTAAAATATCTTTTTCTGCCAGGTGGTAGAGGGGCACACCTTCAATCCCAGCCCTGGGGAAGCAGAAGCAGGCAGATCTCTTGTGAGTTTGAGGCCAGCCTGGTCTACAAAGTGAGTTCCTGGACAACCAGGGCTGTTAAACAGAGAAACCCTGTCTCGAAAACAAAAACAAAAATCTTTTTCTTCTATCAAGTTTAAAGGATGGCTTTCTTGGATATAGAAATTTTGATGGGAATCTATCTGCTTTTAGGGCTTGAAATATTTAATTCCCTGAATTTAGATTTTAGAATCCCTTTTGAGAGCACTGATATTTGTTTTTGTAGATATGTTTATGCTTTTCTTTTATATAGCCTCTGCGTGTGTGCACATGTGTATATGAATATGTGTTTATACACATGAATGTGCAATTGCCTTTGTGCAGTCCTGCAGAGGCCATAGGTGTGTGGTCGGTGTTATGGTTTTGGTCCCTTTAAGAGACAGGCCACACCCATTCCCCTCCCCATCCGCTGAGGCAGGCTGATCTTCAGCTTCTGGCCTGAGCTGGCTCTTTTTCATCTTCCTCTCGGGGAGGCAGCTTCGCTTCTGCCTCTCTCCCAACTTCTCTGCTTCCCCCCTTCTCTGTCTCTTTCTCTCTCTCTTTCTCCCTCTCTCTCTGTCCCCCCCCTTCTCCCTTCCTCCTCCATAACCCCCTGAATAAACATTCAACCTCACACTGCATGTCGTGTCTATCCATGTCTCTGTCTTTTGCCCGCCCGCCATGTGTCTCCCTGCCTGGAACCAGCCATTGCTTGGGGACCAGCAGCCCTCTCTGCCTGGGGCCCACTGTCTGCTGCCACATGGCCCGCCACCACTGCTCTGGGACCAGCAGCCGTCTCTGCCTGGGACTGGCTGCTCCCAGGGCCCCGCTGCCTGCCACCACATGGCCCGCCGCCACCATTTGGGACCTACAACATTTCTGCTGCCTACTGCAGCGGGGATCTTGCAGCATTTTTTTTTAAAAAAAAAATAACAGTAGGTATCCTGCCAAAGCACTCTCAAAAAATATTCTAAATACCCATATTTAAAATTATTTATTTTCTTCATGTATTTGTGTGTGCATGCCTGTGCATGCCTACTGCCCATCTAACTGACTCTAAATATACATGTACAGCAAAAGGTGGAACTGAGCATCCTCAAAGTTAGATGGTAAAAAAAAAAAATCTTAGAAACATGCTCTCACCTTCCTAAGAGCCTGAGTCTCTCCCCAGGAAATTAACGTGTTCATTATGATTCAGCAGAAGGAAAGGGAGAGTCAAGTTTACACTAGCAGGTGAGAAGTGAGTACCTGTTGATTACAAAACACTGAAATTCCCTGTCATTGGCTGAAGATTACCTTACAAAAGGATCTGAGTGTTGACTGCAATCACTCTTAATCACAATTGTCTTTCTAATAACTAACTTTTCCCAGTTGCAGCAGGGAGCTTCCACTGGCCAGGCCGAGTCAGAGACAAAGGTGGTACAGGTTTTGCTGAGACAACACAACTAAGAGCAAGAGATTGGACGCAACGCTGTGGCTCACCCCCATTCCATTGTCCACTGTGGGATGGAAGAGTGACTCTCCCTTCTGCCCGCAATTTAGGGACGAGCCAACAGTCTCCTTAGTACATGAGGGCTCTGAAGTTAGAGGGAAAAGGAAACTTGATCAGGTTTAAAATCTTTGAGTATCGGGTTCCTCCTCCTGGTTTAAAGTCAGAGCTCCTCTACCCTGGTCTGGAGCCTTATCCATTCGGTGTGCTGTTGTCTAAATACTGTTCCGTATTTATCCTGCGAAACAATTAATTAGCATAATTCCAGGGCCTTGTCACTTGATCCTGTCAAACTGACAATCTGAGCCACCACACAAAAGAATGCGCCTATGATTCTGGGTTAGTAAACCAAGTCCATTTTCAACCTGAAAATTTTACATTTAATAATCACATTTCTCCTGTCTTATTAGCCAATTGCCTCAAACTCCCTTTCAACAGGTTGTTCTCAAATTTATTTGGCAATCTGATGTGAACACATGTTTTGAGCCCGTAAGCTTGCTCAGCAATGACTGGTCTGGCAAGACAAGTCACTGATGCAATAGTGGGAGAGCACCATGGGAGTAATCAACCTACTGTGTGATCGGATTTAAGTCCCGTTCCACAAGATGAAACCCATACCTGGCACCATTACCGGGCCAAGAACTGGGGGCTAGAAAGGACTTAGGCCCTAAGGGGAAACCTACTGTTCTGATGCTGCTAAGTAGACACAGTATTAAACTGATTCCTGATGCAGTCTACCCTTAGATGCATCTCTCAACCCTCATTGGAGGAGATTCCATTTGCGGTTGGCAGTGATTAACGCATTGACCTACAACTAGTCAAGGTGCAAAGAATAAAAGACCACAGAGTGCTCGGGCCTAAATGGAACCACCCAAATGCTCGCTACCACGCACACACAAAGCTCAGGGGTCAGTGCAGAAGTGAGGGGCTGTAACAGCCAGAGGCAGTGGATGATTAGAAGGAAACAGTGTTTCTGGGACACAGCAGGGTAGTTGTACATATGAACTCACAATGGTTGTAGCAGCATGCACAGAGCCTGTGTAAACTCAAGCCCCAGCCAGCATCCCAGCATGGAGACGAGATGGGTGCAAAGTCACACACCTAACTGAGTAGCTACTGGCTATTGACAGCTACCAGGAGAGGGAGAATCAACTCTCTCCAAAAGTGAAACCCCTGGCAAGTTGACCACTCTGTTGATTTGAATGAGAATGACCCTCATAGGCTCATATGTTTAAATACTTAGTGTCTAGTTAGTAAAACTGTTGGGGGGGGGGGCTTAGGAAGTGTCACCTTGTTGTAGGAGATGTGTCACTGAAAGGCGAGTTCAAGGTTTCAAAAAATTCGTGCCATTCCCAGTATCTCTGTCTCTGCTTTGGTGTTGGGTCTCAAGAAGTGAGCCGTCAGCTACTTCTCCAGTGCCCTTCCTGCTTGCCTGCTACCACACTCCCCATCGTGGACACTAACCCTCTGAAGCTGGGAGCCCCAAATTAAACATCTTCTTTATAAGTTGCCTTGGTCATGGCGTTTTATGACAGCAATAGGAAATTAAGACAACCACTCTCCAGTGGAAGGCCATACATCCAACAACACATGGACAAGGGACTAGGGAGATGGCAAAGTTAAGAGCAAGGCCCAGCTCGCTAATGGCCATGATCTCCCTGCCCTGGCCCTGTTTATTCATGGTAGGAAGCACACCATTCCTACGTTACTTGTTGGAGTGAGAACAGAAAATGTATCGTGTGTGACTCTCCTTCACATTGTTCCCATGGAGTTTTTACTGTGTATGAACGTGGTTGAGAAGGCTCTGATCTGTACTGACCTCTACCAGCCTCTACTTTGGACCCTTGGTTGAAACAAAAAT
>NC_022012.1:61454623-61455952 GCF_000317375.1 Microtus ochrogaster
GGTGGCCCCCATGTAGGTTTATGCTGATTACTTCCATTGTATTTGGGGAAAGAAATTGAGGGGGTTTTCAATGAGGCTTCCAGCTGGATATCATTTCAAATGGGAGGTTCCCAAGGTAAGTTTCATGGCACTCACAACATCTGAATGATTGCCACATAGGAGTCCCATTGTACGTCCTCCCAAACCTCCCCTGTCACTGGGATACTCACTTGTCATAAGCCATAAGAGAAAAAGACCAAGGCAATTACCCCACCAATCTTTACACTGCTGCACATCCTGGCTTGGCTTTGGCGTGGAGAGCAGTTTATCAGCATGAGATAAGCTGCACTAGAGAAAGCCCTGGAAGGCCACACTCAGGTTTCTCTACCCCATTTGTCCCTGTGGAAGTGGCCAGACCTGACTGGGGAGCCTCGTACCATAAGAGAGTCCAGGAAATATTATCCCAAGCTATCTCGGATAGTGTGGGGATTACTGAAATCAGAGGGGAAAACAGGGGCTGGATTTCTTTGCCTGCTTCTAAGCTGATCCTCTGGACACAGCCCCCTTAGGATGGCAGCTCTGTGTGCAATTCTTGTCTACCAGAGACAATCAACATATCACAGGAGGAGACCCTCTGACCCAGGTTATCTGGATCTATTCCTTTGAGGGCCTGTGCTGCCTGGTTTCTGTAAACTTGACACAAGTTAGAGTCTTTGGAGAGGAAGGAGCCTCAGTTAAGAAAATGTCTCCAAGGCTGGAGGGGTTAAGAGCACTGACTCCTCTAGAGAGGTCTCCTGAGTTCAATTCCCAGCAACCACGTGGTGGCTCACAATCATCTGTAATGAGGTCTGTGCCCTCTTCTGTTTTGCAGGTATATGTGCAGGCAGAACACTGTATATGTGATAAATAAATAAACATATAACCCTTAAAAGTGAAGTCTTTAAAAAAAAGAAAATTCTTCCATAAGATCTAGCTCTAGGGCATTTTCTCAACTAACAATTGATTAGGGAGGACCTAGCCTGTTGCTAGTGGCTCCATCCCTGAGCTGTTGGTCCTGGGATCAAAGGAACAGGCTGAGCAAGCTGTTTGGAGCAAGCCAGTAAGCAGCACTTCTCCATGGCCTCTGAATCAGCTCCTGCCTCCAGGTTTCAGCCGTGTTTGAGAGTTCCTGTCCTGGCTTCCTTCAGTGATGAATAGCAATGTGGAATCATAAGCCCAAGAAACCCTTTCCTCCCCAGCCTTTGCTCGTGGTGTTTCACCGAAGCAATAGAAAGCCTACCCAAGATAGGGACCAATGGTGATGACAGAATTGCTGTCCCAGTACCTTTTGAGCATGACTGATGGTCTCCT
>NC_022012.1:61457028-61458602 GCF_000317375.1 Microtus ochrogaster
CTAGATAGAAATGGCCAAGCAGTGATTAAATGAATACAGTTTGTGTGTTGTTATTTCGGGGCATAAGCTAGCCATGCAGGCGGCCGGGGTTCTGGGGACTCAGCCCTGCTGCTCATATTACTACACCCACACACATTTTTTTAAAAAAAAAAAAAAAACAAGGTATTTTTAAACATGAAAAGGCAGGTGATCCAGGGGTGATAGCACATGCCCTAAATCCAAGCACTCAGGAAGTCTGTGAGTTCAAGGCCAGCCTGGCCTTTATAATGAGCTCCAGGCCAACCAGGGCTATACAGTGAGAACCTATCATAAATAAGTTAATTAATTAATTAGGACAAGAATACTTTTGTATATTTGCTTATGTCTTAGATATAGGACATTGAGAGAACACACAATAAAGAGTAAAAGGACAATGGGGACAGGAAGATGGGGACATTACAGAGATGGGAATTTCTCAACTTGTACCTTTCTTATATGCCTTTGCTGGGGTTTTTTATATTGTTCTATTGCTCAATGAAAATAACATTATGCCACAGAAGAATATTTGTTGACATATAGATATATTCCTGATTATTGAAAAGAACATTAAAAACAGACCACAAATCCAATATTTACTATAATCCTTGTTTTAGGGAAAATACAAAGTGATAGGTAAAGAAGTTTCCTGCCTGAAGAATTATATATTTTTTTCCTGTTTATCTTTTGGTTTAGATACTGTAGGAGCATAAACACACCTTTTCTTTTGTAATAAGAAGGAAGAAATGCTGGGGTTTTGTTTGTTTGTTTTTGTATTTGGTTTTTCAAGACAGGGTTTATCTGTAGTTTTGGAGCCTGTCCTGGAACTCACTCTGTAAACCAGGTTGGCCTCAAACTCACAGAGATCCACCTGCCTCTGCCTTCCAGTGCACCACCACTGCCCAGTGCTGTTCTTTTTTTTAAATACACATTTTTTTAAAGATTTTATTTATTATGTATACAATACAGTATGCTGCATCCATGTATGCCTGCACACCAGAAGAGGACACCAGATCTCATTGTAGATGGTTGTGAGCCACCATGTGGTTGCTGGGAATTGAACTCAGGACTTCTGGAAGAACAGTCAGCATCCTTAACCTCTGAGCCATCTCTCCAGCCCCCTTAAATACACATTTTTATTTATAATTCACAGTACCTAAAATTCTTTACATTAAAATGACAACTAATTCATTTTTAAATATTTTATTGAAAATAGTTATTTTCATACAATATATTCAGATTATGGTTTTCCCTTCCTACCTCCTTCCTCCCAGATTCTCCCCACCCATCCTACTCCAAGCCTTCTCTCTCTTTTAGATTTATTATGTATATAGTTTTCTGCCTGCATGTATCCCTGCAGGCCAGAAGAGGGCACCAGATCTAATTACAGATGGTGTGAGCCACCATGAGTTTAAAAAAAAATGGAAATTGAATCAAGACCTCTGGACCTCTGAGCTATTTCTCCAGCCTCCCCCACTCCAAGAAAATGAAAGGCAAATAAAAGACAAATAAACAGCAATAAAAAGGAAGAAAAAGGGGGCTGGAGAGATGGCTCAGAG
>NC_022012.1:61460247-61465884 GCF_000317375.1 Microtus ochrogaster
ATAAGTGACTCTGTGAATAACAGCACATGTGCCTCTGTATCTCCAGTTCCAGGGCATCCGGCGCCCTCTTCTGGCCTCTATGGGCATCAGATACACGTATGATACACAGACATGCAGGCAGGCAGAATAAATTTAGATCTAAAAAAAATTAATGAAAAGAAAAAGGTCTTAAGCAAGTAAGTAACAGGATTGACATTTGTAAATGCCAAGTAATACCTCTATAGAAATTCTGCTTTGGAAAATCTTCTAAATGATCGAACAGGGGTGTAAGAAACTTCAACAAACCACAATTATCTACAATTGAAAATATCTATTTATATTGAAAAACTGGGCAGAAATATATGAAACCAATTCTTATACTTTTGATGATGGGGAAATTGAGCACAATAAACATTGTGGTGGTTTGAAAGAGAATGACTCCCCCTCCCCCCATAGATTTGTAGAATTGAATACTTGGTCGCTAGGGAGTAGCACTCTTTGAAAGGATTAGGGGCAGTAGCCTTGTTGGAAGAAGTATGTCACTGAGCTTGGGCTTTGAGGTCATTCCAAGCTCCTCCTGCTGCCTGTGGATCCAGATGTAGAACTCTCAGCTATTTCTCCAGCACCATGTCTGCTTGCATGCCACTATGTTCCCCACCATGATGGGGACTAAACCTCTGAAACTGTAAATAGCGCCAGTTAAATGTTTTGTTATATAAGAGTTGCCATGGTCACGGTGTCTCTTCACAGCAATGGAACAGCGACTAAGACAAACATGCTAAAATCTATGATAGAAAATAGTATCAAGTTACTTATAAGGTAAAACCATAATAATACAAATAGCACCCTATAAGAAAGCATGCATCTTCATCTTTTATAGAAACCACACTCCAGAGTAACTAGGTATGTCATGTAGGAGAGAGATTCATGTTCTCTCTGTCTCTGTCTAGCTATGTAGCTCAGGCTGATCTTGAACTCCACATTCTCCTCTGTCTGATCTCCAAAGTTCTGAGAATACAGGAGTGCCCTATTGCACTTGGTTTGGGAGTATCTTTGTGTAGAGAATAGTCTATTTAATGAGTGAAGAGAGCTGGGAATGGAGAAACACACCTGCAGTCACATACGTAGGTGGAGACAGGAGGACTGAGGCCATAGCCAGCTTGGACTACATAGTTAAATATGAGGCTAGGCTAGAGTGCAGGAAACCTGTCTCAGATAGATGATAGAAAGATAGATGATAGATAGATAGATAGATAGATAGATAGATAGATAGATAGATAGATAGATAGAGAGGAGGTCAATATTTCACATCTACTAATAAATCATCGTGGGCTGGCATTGTCTATTGTACAAAGAACAACCATCAGACAACTTGTGCCCCTTGATGATTTACACAATGCCATCTATGAAGTATGCTGGGGGCCAAATAATGAGACCTGAGTCCAATCAAGATTATAATTCCGGATTCCAGGACATTTAGGAATAGAGAAATAAATAGGTTGTGTTGACTAAAAATCATGAAACCACATAAAAATGCAATGGAAAAGGAGGGGAGACAAGAAAGAGGTAGCTAACAGAGAAAAAGGAAGTCTTCTAATTAGGATTGTAAAATTAAGTTTGATCCAGATTTGAACAAATGAGTCATTTTTAAATGTTTTGAGAAGTATTGGTTAGACTTCCTGGTTTACAATCTACAGCATAAGCAGACTAAACTCTGTGACATTTTAGATGAAAGTGCTTCATGGCCTTGTCCCCGGATCAAAGGAACTCATCTAGAACACTGAAGGACTGACAGAACTCTGCATCTCAGTTTACACAATATCCTACAAAACCTTTAGTTGTGGGCCCTGCCCTAAAAGGTCTTCCACACCATTCCACACACTGCCCTAGAGACCTGCAATCTTTCAAGATGTGTTGTGAAAACAGTTTCACTAGCATTTCCCACTGAATGCTGCACAAAAGTTTCCAATTTAAAAGCTTTTGTCTTCTTTATTCAGGCAGTTAGCTTCCAGTACTGGATTCAAGGTGAATTCAAGGTGGTTGATACCTTGGGCAAGTGGCTTATTGATTCTTTAAAAACAGAACAGAAATTGTTTTATTAGAGGTTCCATAATTTTGGAACCCATATTATTAAAGTTTGACCCTAGGGACTAGAAAGATGACTCAGTGGTTAAGAACATTGT
This sequence comes from Microtus ochrogaster, assembly GCF_000317375.1. NCBI lineage: Eukaryota > Metazoa > Chordata > Mammalia > Rodentia > Cricetidae > Microtus > Microtus ochrogaster. The sequence continues at coordinate 61,462,410 of NC_022012.1, forward strand.
TTACTCTTCCAAAGACCTGGGTCAATGCCCAAACCCACAACCAACTGTAATCAATTCCAGGGGATCAGATGCCCTCTTCTGGCCTTCACATGTACCAGGCATTCATGAAGTTCATGGCATACTTGCAGGCAAAACACCCATTCACATAAAATAAAAGAACTAAATATTTTCTTTTAAGTTTTGACCCTGTCTTAGTTACTTTTTTATTGCTATGAAAAGACACCATGACTAAATCAGCCTCTGGTGGAAGAGTTTATTTGGGGCTTACAGTTTCAGAGGATTAGCATCTATGATAATCGTGGAAGAGATCATAGCAGCAGGTAAGCTGGCATGGTGCTAGAACAGTAGGTGACACCTTACATCTTGAGATACAAGCATGAGGCAGAGAGAACTCACTAGAAACGGTGTGGGCCTTGAAACCTCAAAGCCTGCCCCCAGTGACATACCTCCCCCCCCATTAGACCACACTGCCTAATTCTTCCCAGACAGTTCCATATCTAGGGGACCAAGTATTCAAAATATATGAGCCTATGAAAGCGATCTCATTCAAACCACCAGAGACCCCCAGCAGGAAATCTCTCACACAGCCAGTCCTTTAATATATGTCTTTTATTTTGTGTGACTGTGATCGGGGGGATATGTTTGCCATGGCATCAGGAGGCCAGAGGACAATTTACAGGAGTTGGTTCTCTCCTTCCACCATCTGAGCTTCCAAGATTGAATTCAAGTTTTTAGTCCTGACAGCAGGTGCCTCTACCCACTGGTACCCATATTTCACTTACCTTTTTGAACACTCATTCTTAAATATTCTGCATATTAGGAAGAATACAAGCTTACCTTTTCAAAGACAGGGAAGTAACGGGTTTTAGCTCTCTTCACTATTAAAGCATAGCTCTCCTCTTTTTCCTTCGGGGGTTTAAATGCAGCCTGGGCGATCATTATCATCAGATCCAGGGTGCCATCAGTATACATGTCAATCCTGAAAGAACACCACAGACTCCCATTGGAAAGGAGCCTTCAAGAGCAGGCTTCCCAGGACAACACTGGACAGGATACATAGTGCTAGCAAGTGGTGTTTGATTCTCCTAAAAATCTTCTGCTCTCAGGAAGGATTTCCAGAACCAAATCTAGCCAGGTGATACAGTAGAATGTTCAATAGCCCCACCCAGTCAGCCATTGGAAATAATACATAAACAATTGCCTAAATCTATAATTTATCATTACATGGATGACATTTTGCTATCTGATTCAAATGTAGGTACTTTAGAAAGAATGTCTGAAGAAGTAAAGAAAGAATTGCTTAAATGGGGATAACAAATTGCTCTTGAAATAATACAAAGGGGAGATTATATCAATTACCTAGGTTATAAAATAGGTTTACAGAAAATTAGAACACAAAAAGCACAAATTAGCAGAGACCCATTGTGGACTCAATGAATTTCAAAGATTGCTAGGAGACATTTCCAATCTACGACCCACTGTTGGGATAACACTCAATCTAATAATTCATTTAAACAAAACCTTAGATGGTGAGAAAGACTTAAATAGTCCCAGGGAATTAGCAGGTGGAGCTGAGAAAGAATTAACTTTGATTGAAGAGAAATTACAGAAGGCACATGTGGATTTGGTGAATCTGAATCTTAACTGCATTCTAGTCATATAGCCCACCAGGATTTACCCTATAGAAATTTTAATGCAGAAGGAAAATACTATCTTATAATGGATCTTTTTACCACATAAACCAAGTAAAAAATTAAAAATTTATGTGGAAAAGGTCTTTGAATTAATTATAAAAGGAAAATTGAGACTTCATCAATTAGCTGGACTAGATCTAGCAGAGATTATAGTACCTTTTACTAATGAAATTAAAAAATTATGGGAAGATGACAAACCCTGGCAAAGAGCTTGTACTAATTTTTTAGAAGTGATTAATAGCAATTATCCCAAAAGTGATAGACTTAACCTTATAAAGAGAACTACTTGGATTCTTCCCCACACTGTATGTGACACACCAATAACCATAGCCCATACATTCTATACTAATGCAAATAAATTAGGAAAGGCAGGTTACAAATCAAAAGATTTAAGTAAGGTAGAATAAAGCCTTTATAATTCTGTCCAAAAGTCAGAATTCTATGCTAGTCTCATGGTACTGAGGGATTTTATAGAAACTAAATATAGTTCTTGATTCACAATATACAGAAAGTTGTTTTGCATATTAAAACCATTTCATTTATATCAAATGATACAGAATTGACTTCGTTATTCATTCAGGTTCAAGATATAATCAGGAATAAGCTTTGTCCCATATACATAACACAAATCTGATCCCATACAGGTCTGCGAGGTCCTCTAGCTCAAGGTAATGCAAAAATTGATTGATTATTGATTGGAACTGTGCTGAAGACCTCAGAATTTCATAAAAAAATATCATGTCAATAGCAAAGGTTTAAAGAAAGAGTTGTCTATTACATGGCAACAAACTAAGAAGATTATAATAAAATGTCCAACTTGCTCTTCCTATAACAAAATACTGATAACTGCAGGGAATAACCCAAAGGGTACTCAAAGGAATGAAATCTCGCAGTTTCACTTTGCAAAATTTGGAAAATTAAAATACGTACATCACACCATTGACACCTATTCAGGTTTTCAATGGGCAGCTATCTTGAGCTCAGAATACGCTGACTCAGTAATCACACATTTATTAGAAGTTAGGGCCATCATGGGTATACCTGCACAAATAAAGACAGATAATGGTTCTGCATATGTCTCTAAGAAAATGAAACAGTTTTTTGCTCATTATAATATAAAGCATATTATAGCTATACCAAACAATCCTAGGAGTCAGGCAGTCATAGAAAGATCAAATTGAACTATAAAGGATACATTAAACAAACAGAAAGGGATGGAAAATATCCCCAGAAATAGATTGCATAATGCTTTATTAACCTTGAATTTTCTTAATGCTAATGAGAAGGAAACAATCAGTAGAGAGACATTGGATAATAGAAAGAACTGAATTAAATCATCCAGTGTATTTCAAGGATGTGTTGGCCTCATAATGGAAACCAGGAGATGTGCTATGTTGGGGAAGGGGTTCTGCTCTTGTTTCCACAGGAGAAGAGAGGCTATGGATACCATCAAAATTAATAAAAATTTAGTTTGAAAAAGAGAGACCTTTTGACAAAGAGAAATGACAGCTCATCCACAAAGGTGACAGTCTTACAGATGGTAAAGAAACCTCATAAGGGTTGGTTCTGATCTTGTCTTTTAGGAAAATACTCATCTTCAAAAAGTTGAGAGAACTTGGACATCTATACACCTAAAGAAGAAAAGATAGCTATCCAGAAAGAATCACCAACCAAAGAGGAATCTGACTTATGGTACCATATCCTCTACAGTGCAAAATTTTATTTTATATATATATAATTTATTATAAAATTTTATTATACATTTTCTAGAATTGATATTA
>NC_022012.1:61467032-61493596 GCF_000317375.1 Microtus ochrogaster
TCGTGGGCTACAGCAGATTATTAGAAATGGGCTAGTCCAGGTGCGAGAGTTAGCCTAGAAGAGGCTAGATAGAAATGGGCCAAGGAGTATTTAAAAGAATACAGTTTCTGTATAATTATTTTGGGTAAAGCTAGCCGTGCGGGTGGCTGGGTGCCGGGGACGCAGCCTGCCGCCCCGCCGCTCCTAATACAACAATTAGGGGTTAATTACAAGTTGTATAGGGTTCTGGTTGAGGTAGAAATTATGTAAAGTGTCTCTTTAAAAAAAAAAGGAATTGAGTGGGATAATAGGTAGATTAGTGTGAGCTTATTCATAATAATAATAATAAGTGAACACTTGTGAGCTACTATTTATAGACAATCTATATTGCTATAAATTATTATGTATTGCTACAAATTCAAATTATATGCTATATTGAATATGCTTCTATTTTGTTTATAATATTTGTGAACCTATGCAAAGTTATTTTGTCATATTGTATGCATGCATGTTTCTACCTTGGCTTAGGATATTTTGCATATTGATACAATTTTAGGATATACATATATCATATTATACTAGACATTTCTACCTCTGATCAAGATAGTTAGACACTATTTATATTTTGAGGTCCTTGTCTTTATTTGCTGCACAGTTGTTTAAAGATTATCTAATATTCTAGTATAAAGCCTTAGTCTTTAAGCTATATAGGTATTGAGATTATAGGTCAATAGTCATCCATGTTTGTTATATACTTATAGTTAGACTAATAGGATTCTTTAGATACATAGAGATTCTATTCTGCATAGATAGGTAATTTTCAACCACTTCAAAGAACTATAGAATATGGCATTTAAATAACTTAGGGTTCTGTTAATGCGAGACACTATTGCTCCTGGCATATCCGATGTATTCCCAAGAGAATGATGGGCACCAAAGATACTCCACTTGGAGCTTGTTTTCTTCTTGGCAAAACCAGCCGTTGGGCAAGGAACTGCTGATGCCATGACCACTGACAAAATGCACAGTATCCAAACTGGACTAGCAAGATACATGAAAAAAGACTGCCAAACATTGCCAAGACAGAGTAAGATGGTTTTAAATTTTTCCTGCCTCTGAAAATAGTCTGTCAGTTACTCTAGGCCTTAGCCAAAGTTGGTTGCTCCAACATTGCAAATGAGACTTTGGGTAATTGCCCAGGTAGCCAGTTGTCTCTGTCATTTATTGCACCTTTTGGAAGGTGCTTGATTGCACTTCTTGTTTACTCAAGTAATATTATTTCCCTTCTCAGGTCTTTGATGGGGTTGAAGACTAGATAATCATAGTTACTTTCCTCTCATGACTTAGCCAAGCTATTTCTAATACAAGACTTAGACTCCTTAGGATAGGATAATTATTGAAACATTTAGCATATGTTTCTTGCTTGATATTGTTTATGCTGGTTGTAATTCTAATTTTTATATTTGATATTTGTTTTTATTGTGTACAGTTTTGTATGAGGCTTAGAACTCTTTTATTTTAGATAAAAGGGGGAGGTGCTGTGGGAATTCCCTCATCCAATAACCTTTAAGATACTGGCCCATTTTAGGCATGGTCAAATGTACTACATATACAGATGTAAAAATGTGTGCGGGCTCCTTGACTTGCTGGATTTGGTTCCTGTTCCCCACAAATGCAGAGGACTGCTGATCTGTGAGACCTTTATTACACTTCATTCTGAGCTTAATGTGGGACTATTTTATTGTAATGGACAACAGATAGCAAAATAGATCATTGATAATATGTTCAGGGTTTGTTTGCTGAATCAATCATTCTCACCTTCATGTAAAATACTTCACTAGGGCAATTTCTGAGATCATAGTTTTCTAGGCATGAATATGAGAATACTATAAGCTGACTAGTATGGGTTATATCCAAAGAGAGGGTAGATATATGCTCAGAATTCTGCACAACCCCTGCCTCCTCTAGCAACAGCACCTCCCCTTTGTTCCCTTACTCTCCCCCTTCAGTTCCGGTTGAAAGATGCAATCAAATCAGGTTTCCGTTGGTATAGGACCACAGATGCTTGGTTTAAAAATCTAGTAGAGGAATGAGCACTAAGGTACCTGAGTCTCTCCTTCAGGTCCTTCCCGTACAAGTTGTACTTGGCAGCGAGGTAGCTGAGGATGGCTCTAGACTGTGTCAGCGCCATTCCATCAATTTCAACCAAAGGGACTTGATCAAAAAGCAGGCGGCCGTCTGCGACGTGAAAGAGAGGGGAAGCTATTCATCTTCAATGATTTCAACGGTTACAGTTCATCTGCAGGATGGCCCAACTGACTCCCCAGAATGGTTTCTGCTTAAAATGATGAATGACAGGTCCCAGTAGGTAAGAAACGACAATCATTTATTTCGTGTCAAATTCGAGCTTTGTTGGATTAATTCATGCTCTTTTTGTGTGTACTGAACAACAGCAATTTAAAAAAGATTTTTCTGGGGCTGGAGAGATGGCTTAGCAGTTAAGAGCAATGACTGCTCTTCCTGAGGACCCGAGTTCAATTCCCAGTACCCACATGGCAGCTGACAACTGTCTGAAAATCCAGTTCCAGGGGATCTGACACCTTCACACCAATGCACATAAAATAAAGTTAAATAAAAAAAAATTTTTTTAAAGATTTTTTTCTGTATTGATTCTAATATATACATATTTATAAACTGTTTTATACAAATACATATATTTTATACAATATATTTGTACATATGTTTATACAAATACATATACAAAGACAGAGTAAATTTTAGGTATATATAAAAAGATCTCAAACCTTAAGCTGTGTAACAGTGTTTGGGCATGAAGGTTGCCAAGAATGCCTCATCCTCAGATATTCTGAGCTGGGACGGAGGTCTGAGAATATGAGCAAAGCACATTGCTTGCTTCTGTAGGGCATGACAGCAGGAAGGACACAGCCACAAGAGCACATCACAGGCAGTCATGCATTCTAGCCGTGCACGCCAGAACGAGCTACTTACCTGAGCTTCGGCATCCTGTCTCTCACAATAATATCTATTTAGCAGGACTTTGAAAAGGGATAATAACTAGAAAACAATGCCAGGAATCCAAGTAAATCAAAACCAAGTTTTCATTGGTGACTGCTTACATAACTGTAGTTTATTATTGCTCACCATCAGGAAAACCTTTTGAGACTTGTGTGTTAGGTAATTTTGTCCTTGTGTGGATACCGTAGTGCATACACACACAGACTAAGATGCCTACAGAGTCACTAAGCAAAACAACCTCTTCAAGGCTTAGGCAGCATCATGAAGGAGGGGCAGAAGGGGAGCAAGAATGAGAGGATGGGGAGGGATGCTGTGAGATGGTGCCTCTGGGTCAACTGCATCCCAGGAATCGCAGCAGCTAGGGTTACTGAGACTAGCTTAAGACTGGGCCCATCAACATTCCATCATGGATAGAGGAGGGGTGTTAGGGCTCCATTCTTCCCTGAGGGGCCATTGATAGTTAATGGATCCTGGAGGAGGGGGAGTCATTGTCTTTAGTAAAATGCCCATGCTCTACTAAACAACCTCTGAACCATGCTCACGCAGACAATTCTAATTAAATTCAGTGAGTCTAAAAAAAAAAAAAAAATAGGAAGGGGACTGGCAGAAAGAAGAAAGCATTCAAGCATTCAGTGGGGGGATGGGAGGGATAGGAGAGAGCAATGGGGTGTTATCAAAATCACATACATGAATGGAATTGTCAGAGAATAAAATTTAAAAGTAAAAAAAGAATGGGCATGGTTCAGTCTCAAGTACATCCTGTGTGTCATAATTCGATAAATCTATTAAAAGCACAAAGAAAAAATAGGTGTGAACCACAAAACGTAGGGGCTAGCCTCCTTACCCTGCCTCCAGCCACCAAGACAAGGTTAAGCCTCACTAAAGGGAGTCAGGTGCTGAGCCGCTAAGGAACTTATACTATTAATTAATTGAGGCCGGTGCTGTCAGATACTTGATACGTATGATGGCTACAGAGATCCAATAGTATTAGCTTTGCATCAGGAAAACGGGGGTTAATCAGGCAGCGTTTGTAAAAATGTTGGTGCCAGTTCCTTCCAGTAGCAGCCACTCCTGAGACCTGTGTTTATATGATGACTATATAGACAGAAACAAGTTTTTATTTTTCTCCCCATAAGATAGCATTGAATAAATCAAAGCTCACCCTTTTGCAACTTCTCATATTGTTCTCTTGTCTCCAGAAATTCTTCTTCAAACTAGAGTAAGGAGAGAGAGACATGGTTATAACTTTAAGATGGGAAGCAGGGAGACAGAGATTCCGACACCTTTTGGAAATGCCTTAGAGCTTTCAGAATGAAATCTAAAAGGGAACCGCAAAGCTGTCGACTCCCACCTAAAAGTAAGATGGGGCGTGTGTTTAGAGATTAACTGTCAGGGGTGTCCAGCCTTTTGACACTGTGACATGATGTTGTTCTCTACTAATGTATTGGCTGCATTCATAGCTGTCCTGTGTATGCCCCCACGCCAGAGGAGGGTGGCAGATCTCATTATAGATGGTTGTGAGCCACCATGTGGTTGCTGGGAATTGAACTCAGGACCCCTGGAAGAGCAGCCAGTGCTCTTAGCCACTGAGCCATCTCTCCAGCCCAATTTTCCCACCCCCCTCCCTTTTCCCTATTTGGTTTTTATAATTTTTCCTGCCTACCAGATCAATTTCAGTTTATCTTTGGGACTGATATAGTCAAAGAAAGAGATCCAAAGATCCCACTCAAGTGAGGCTGTGGTCATTTCCTGATGGGTTTTCTAAACAAAGCCAGCAGTGAGCCCTTACTCCAGAGGGCATGGTATGCAGACTGAGAGAGACCATTCTAGGCCGATTCTATAAATTCAGGGGCAGGAGTTAGAGATAAGGGAAGAGCCAGTTAACAGATTGCACATCTGGGCTGGGGCTCCAGCGGGCAGCCATGAACATTCCATCAGTGAGGTGCTCAGGTAGGCGTTAAATGGCCTCAGAAAAACCAAACAGTTCAGTAGAGAGAATGGGCTAGATGTACAGTTCTTCCTCTAAGATCTTTTCATCTCTAGGAGCTTCAGACGACCCCAGGCCTTCATCTTCCCTCCACCCCTGCACCGCATGCATGACACTAATCTCCCCACTTTTCTCTTATCTAAGAAAACAGCTGGAAAGAAAGAGAAGAAAGAGCTGAGCCTTAAGTTCCATCCCCAACCAGAAACCAACCTCCACTCCCGCCGCAGCCAACAGCCAGCGGATGGACTCCATCCTGCCTCTGCCCTGAAAGTAGTAGAGTTTGGGCTTGGTTTCCATGACTCCTGGTTCAGTTTCCTAGGGGGAAGCAGTAAAAAGTGCATTTGAACAACAAACTAGTATACAGTGTATGCTTTGTCACCGTTTATAGCCAGGACGAAACAGGGTAAGCAAAGTTCTTGTGCAGGGATGCACACACACACACACACACGCACACACACACACACACGAGGTAAAGCTATAGAGAAAAAGCACAAAGGCAGGACAAAGGATGGCTCTATGAATACCTGACTAAGACTGGGGAGGGGCATTTGAGGCTTCTGGGCTGTCAACAAAGTCCCGCTTCTTGAACAGAAATAGCAGTCTTTAAAATTAGCCACTTAAATGTGTGAAAATTGTTTGCCTTATGCTTTATAAATGTTGTCACTCACAACTGAGAGACAAGAACAAACTATACTCAACAAGGGTATATTATTTGAGATCACCTCTGATATCTGGAGAAAGGAACCAGGAATTGATATAATGACTTCCTGAATATCTCTAAAAAAATATCTTTTCAGCCGGGCGATGGTGGCACACGCCTTTAATCCCAGCACTCGGGAGGCAGAGGCAGGCGGATCTCTGTGAGTTCGAGACCAGCCTGGTCTACAGGCTCCAAAGCCACAGAGAAACCCTGTCTTGAAAAACCAAAAAAAATATATCTTTTCTAACATCTGAACTGGAATGTCCAGTGGGAACTTGAAGCCTTTAATTGGTGCTAATGACTTTATTTTTCCAGGTAATAACATGTCAACAAAATAGCAAAAAATATGTTAATCATAATGACAAGTTAGAAAATATCAAGTTGGGGCTGGAGAGATGGCTCAGTAGTTAGCAGCGCCGACTACTCTTCTAGAGGACCTGGGTTCAATTCCCAGCACCCAGATGGCAGCTCACCTCTATAACTCCAGTTCCGGGGGATCTGACACCCTCATACCGATGCACATAGAATAAAATTAAATAAATTAGGTTTAAGAAAAAGAAAGAAAATGCCAAGTTAAAAGCTAGCTAACTTCATTACCCACTTTCTCCAATAGACAGGTCATCTGAACAAAAGTTAAACAGAGAAACATCTGAATTAAATGACGTCATAAATCAAATGGACCACAATGTAATAAAGCCTACAATCAATGAATTAGTCGTAGTTATACAAACTCATAGAGATTAAAAACCACATTACTGAATGATGGCTGCAGAAAGATTTTGTTTACCATTGAAGCACTATGGCATGCTACGGCTGCCACCTATCTCCTTTTTAAGTAGAAAAACAAAATATTTAAAATTTTTCTAGGGAGGAACAAATATATAGTTGCTCAAATACTAATAAATATTTTTAAATTTTCAGCTTTGTATCTAATGTCAATCAGTCAGTTAAAACCCCACTTAAATCTTACGTAGTTACTTTTGAAGCTAGAGTTAATGTATAATGAACAAGGGTGTTTTAGCATGCCCAGTCATATAAAAGCTGTGCACAGACAATGCAAGCCTGTAAGGCCACGAATGGATGTCCATCTGCCAGTTTCTTCAGTTACACACACTCCCGGGTAAGCAGGAAGAGAAGTTAGGACGAGTAATAAAGATGAACTTTCAAGATGGCTGGCTTCTTCTATACCCTCCTGGCTGGAGACAAAGGCCAGGCCCCTTCCAACAAGGCCTTGGAGGCTTTCTTCTCCTACTAGCCGGCCCACTGAAGAAAAACTAGCTCAGCAAATTCCAAGCGGGATCAGCACGTGTTTACACAATGGTCGCAGGCCTGCAAAACACTTTTCCTTCCAACTGACCAACCCTAAGTTAGGGGAGGAAAAACAACTCTTCAGAGACTTAAGACCCCAGCCCTGCGGAGGGTCTTTCACTCTGTGCGTGTGTGTGTGTGTGTGTGTGTGTGTGTGTGTGTGTGTGTGTGTGTGGCGTCTCAACCCCAGTAAATACCTCTCGACTGCTGATTCTGTCCGCACCTGCCTGTGGTGTTTGAGGATCTCGTCACTGCTACCTCTTGAGGTCAAGGTTTTTCCTGCCTTTTAATAATTTAATTGGCAGAGAAAGCGAACCCTACCAAGACCCCTGGATCGTATCAATCACTTATCTTCTATGCAGAAAAATTTGTGCCTTTTATCTGGCCTACGCAAGCTCTGAAATAATGGCCATCAAATAAATCACAAATTAAAACGATTGCCGATTATAAGCTGTAGATTTAGTGTAACTATTCAGCTCAAGAGGAGTACTTACACACACACACACACACACACACACACACACACACACACACACACACAAACCTTATTCTTCTAGAACTGGTCTCCAGGCACTGAAGAAGGAAGCTGCTAAATCTGTTAAATGAAAGTTCAGAGCCCTTCAGATTTGATAGCAATCTTCTGCCCACCAGCCAGTGAGCTTTTAGGAAGTGCGCAGCCTCCAGGGCTTCAGTTTGCACTCTCAGCTCAGTTAACTCTTTGTTCCCCGGGGAGAACTGGTGTCCTGGAGAAACTTTCCCCGGCTCACTCAACAGACATTTCTGAGTACACTCTTTTGGGGGTGTTGGCACTACAGAGGGGGCATGGTGATTCCACTTCTTGTGCTGGCAGTGTTTACATTCTATTTGTGGGGAAGCTAGGTAATATAAACATATAGATAAATGCACCGTATTCAAAATAACCATAGCAGCAACATATTGAATGGTTATAGCTTGTAGATCCGTGGATTAATTGTATGTCAACAGAATCATGAAGAACAGTAGAGAAGAACAGGAGAATGGGAACATTATGCTATGGTCCATTTTTGTGCTGCTAAAAAACAGAAGCCTTGAGACTCAAGAGTTTATTTTTGAAAACAAACGAAAAGTTTACCGACAGTTCAGCAGGTTGGGCAATCTGAAATTGAGGGGCTTTCAGCCAGAAAGGAAGGCTATCTTATTGCCTCATTCTACAGTACAAGGTAAAATGAAAGAAAAAAAGTGTGTCCTCCTTAACGAGAAAGGGAGGGGGCAAAGCCAGGCCTGCATCCTAGGAGTGGATTCCTAAGGACTGCTTGAATTTGCCCCTCCCTCCCTGTCTCTTTAAGGAGGAGCTTTTCTCTTTTATTTTGCTCTATATTGTAGAATGAGGCAGAGGCATAAACAACTGTTTGAAACAAAGATTGCCATTCCTGGAGCAGCAGTACAGAACCATTGTGTAGTCAAGGTTTCAGGTGGAGACGTAGCCCAATCCTTGGGAAACAGTGTTAACCATAAACAGGAATCAACCTAGTTTGTCTTAATAAAAGATGACTTTAAAACCGAAGATGGAGGCAGACTGGTTCTTCAACCCATCCTCACTCCTCAGTAAAATTAACCCACTCATGACAGCAGAGCCCTCGTGGATCTCATCACCTCCTAAAAAATGCTGCCCCTCAAAACTTGCATAATGCATCATGGGTTAAGTTTCCTTCATAACAGGCCTGGCAGAGACAAAGATACTGGAAGACACTTTGTATCTCCAATCTGACTATTGAACAAAGGGCCTCAAAGAAATGGGGCTCTCCCCAGGAATCTCAGAAGGGCCTGGCCAGAACCCGGGAGGGCCTTGCCTTCTGGGAAGTGATTTCTTTCTCACAGTCTCTAACAACTTGTCAGAGCACCTTATAAGATGCCAACCGAATCCAGAAAAATGATGAGTCTTCGTGGACAGGACACCGAGACCAAAACTACTTGAATGTGCATACCTTGGACTCTGTTTAAACTTTGATCTCACTTCAGGACCTAGAAGACAGACTGGGAAGGTGGGCGATGGCTGGATGCCGTGTCCTTCTTCCCAATATGACCATAAATCCCCTTTTTCTGCTTTCCACTTTCAAATAGGCTGTCTTAATGAGCTCATTGAGGGTGGGTGGCTAGGTCTGACTGAGAAAGAAGCTGCCCATCTTGGAAATCTGCCACCTTTCTTATCCTCTCCCTCTCTGTCTGCCTACGGGGGAGTCTGTCTGGAGTGTAGACTCTAACTCCTAGTCTCTCACTTCCACATCGGAATACAGAATTTGGGGTAAACAGAAATCTGTGTTCCCCAGCCTCAGATTTGGCTCTAAAAGAACCCTCTTTTCCTCTTCAAGGTGAGAAGTGTCTGTCTTGTTTTGTTTTGTACTGAAGAATCCAAGTAGGATGATGAGGCTCACAAGAGCCAGAGAAATCAAATTTGCAAGACTCATGAAGTTACGCCTTGAGATTGAATTAACAAACAGTCAGTATGGGGAGGAGACTCTTTTGGGCAGCTGACTTCAAGCTGTCCAATGAGCTCTGGCGATGCAGCTCTCATTGCCTATGCTGAGGCGGACTTCTCCATGATGCAGCTACCCTACTCCTGAGAGATCATTCAATCAAGCTCCTGTACATAGCCTTGACCACTGTCAACTAATTGGTTTATGAATATAAACAGGGTTCTAGATCAGCTCCTTCTGTCTGTCAGCACCTGGGATGATTAGGCATTGTTTGCGTCTCTCCAGGAAAAGCCAGAAAGCACAGCAGAACCTGCACAAGGACCTACAGATCCAGATGTGTGTTGGGGAGAGGCAGTCCTGTGCTCCCTGCTGTGGGAGCACAAGCTGTCTAAGGGCAGGACAACCTTTTGGGGGACCCCAGGGTGTCTCCCTCTAGGTGTTATGGGGTGACATGCCTCCTTGATGAATGGGATCTACCATGTGAGTACAGGGGTGTCATCCAAACACTGATGGACTAGAGAACATGTTTCCATCCCTGAAAGTATCATGTATGGGCTATGATCTTGGGCAGCACTGTGCGCCCACTGCCATGGGAGACAGGAGATGCAGCTGTGGCTGAGTTCTCTGCCTAGGAAACAAGGGAGGACTTACAATGAGAAAGAAGATGCGTGGAGGGTATTACACATGCCATTCCGATTTGGTAGGAGAAAGAGAAAAAAGAGTGGAGGAGAAGGAGGAATTGTCTTACTGTGTCTTACAGCTGGTGGTCTATAAGGGAAAGAGAGTACATATTAGAATCTATACTCAAAAGCCCTTCCTTACCATGGTGTCTTCTAGTGTTGTGAAGAGACACCACGACCACCGCAATTCTTATAAAGGAAAACATTTAATGGGGGTGGCTTACAGTTCAGAGATTTGGTCCACTATCATCATGGCAGAACACAGTGACATGAAGATGTTAGGAATACTTCCTAAGGTGAGCTCCCTGCCAACACAAAATTCCCAATCAAGCCAAATCAAACAAGCCAAATTAAGAAATATCCAGGTTCTGCGCTCTCGGGTGGCCCTGAGGGGGAACCGGGAAGCTGTGCAAAAGGGCCCACAGGGAGGAAAGAAAAGGGACCACGTGTGTTCCTCTTTCTGAAGATTACTTAAATACCCTGGGGAGTGGTCCTGACCCCACCCAGGACCTGGCCTACTGGGATTTGAAATCCAGACCAGGCCTGGGGGCTGGGATAGTTGCAAGGGGCTGGGGCCTAAGCTCCCAAATTGACATTACAGACTCTTTGGATATAGGGGGTGACAGAAAATTGGAGTGGTAATTATGACAAACATTTAGGCTCTCTTTGGAAAAAAAGGGCGTAGACACAAATCTGGCTACTTCCTGCAGGCATGGGGTGACATGGGGAAGGGAAGAGCTCGGTGTCCACGTTCAGTGAGAGGTGTGGCTGGAAAGGCATCCCATGAACTGTCATCCCGGAGAAGGCAAGCGTCTGTTCCTTGGGGGAGATGAGAAGGCAGGTGTCAAGTGTCTTGAGTAGGCGCCCACCTGCTTGAGCCCGGAGAGATGGTACCAGCATGGGTGTCCCAAGAGCTTGGCAGCCAAGGAGGGGGTGAGGATTACTGTGTGAGGTCCTGTCCATCGAGGTTTGAGAGGCCCGAGTTCAATGGAGAGCTTGGTTAGTTGTTGTTTGATGAGTCCCATTGTCCAGGAGATGTTGAGAGCTTCTGACACCAGCTCCGTGATCCTGAGCCATCACATCTGCTGTTTCCCTGGAGACCGGAAATGCTTCTATCCATCCTGTAAAAGTGTCGGCAAGTGTTAAGAGATAATGGAGTTTTTTATGAGTAGGCATATGGGTGAAATTAACCTGTCAATCTTTGCCCGGTTGGTGTCCACAAAGCTAGTGTATGTGGAGAGCTCCTTGTGCGTTGGCCTTGGCACATGTCTGGCAGGAGGAGTGAACCTGTAAAATAGAATCTTGGAGATGGGCCGGGTTAAAAGAGGTTAAAAGTGGAACAAAGCTTTGGGGAAGCGGCTAAGGAGATCTCCATCCAGTGAAGGTGCTGGGCAAGCAGGTATCACTAAGAAAGGATGAGAGAAAAATTGTCCTGCAAGAATGCAGGGCAGTCGCCAGGCGATGGTGGCGCACGCCTTTAATCCCAGCACTTGAGAGGCAGAGACAGGCGGATTTCTGTGAGTTCGAGACCAGCCTGCTCTACAAGAGCTAGCTCCAGGACAGGCTCCAAAACCACAGAGAAACCCTGTCTCGAAAAACAAAACAAAACAAAAAAAAAAAAATGCAGGGCAGTGGCAAAGTTTTAAGTGGGGGAACATCCAAAGATGGTGGGTTTCTAGTGTTGTGAAGAGACACCATGACTACAGCAATTCTTATAAAGGAAAATAACTGGGGTGGCTTACACTTCAGAGATTTGGTCCACTATCATCATGGCAGAACACGGTGACATGAAGACAGGCATGGTGCTTGAGGAGCTGAGAATCCTACATCTTTTTTTGTGTGTCGGGGGGTTCAAGACAGGGTTCTCTGTCTTTGGCTGTCCAGGAACTCATTCTGTAGACCTGGCTGACCTCAGACTCACAGATCTCTGCCTGCCTCTGGCTCCCAAGTGCTGGGATTAAAGGTGTGTGCATCACTGCCCAGCTGACTCCTACATGTTGATCCACAGGCAGAAGAAGGAAGAACAGTACCACACTGGCCAGACTTGCGTTTATAAGACCTCAAAGCCCACCCCTACAGTGACAAACTTCCTCCAACAAGGTCATTCCTCCTAACAGTGCCACTGCTATGGACTAAACATTCACACACATGAGTCTGTGGGGCTCGTTCCTAGTCAAGCCACCACAGATGGGAGGAATTGGTACTGAGAAAGCAAGGTTGAAGAGATAGGTAACACCTCTCCAGGTCCGACTTTAATGTGGGGGATGGAGAGACCCATGTTCTGGCACGCAGATGAGGTTAGGACTGCTCACAGCAGGACTGAGAAAGAACTTATCTCTGTAGGGACAGTGAGGTTGCTATGGGGCTTTAGTGGTCTGGCTGGGCCCCATGGGGTGTGATCTTTATGTCATAAGAGAGGCTTCAGGGTTGGTGCAATTTAGACCAGCATACAAACTGGGTTTATCATGAGAGACTAAAACACTTTGGAGTGGGTGAAGACAAGGGAAAGAAGACAATGGGGCCTGGCCAGGTCACTCAAAAGGGCATGTGACGTTCTAGAAAAAGGACCGACCTAAAGTTCTCTGCTCATATGCTCTGGAATGCTAGAGTCTGAATGGAAGCTTCCTAAGGGGGTAAATGGAATAGAAGCTAGAACAGTACAGGTGAACAAGATTAAACTAAACCTACAGGTTAAGTACATCACACACCCAGTGGAAATTGTACACAAGGTGGAAATTGTATACCCAGATCTAAGCCATTTTAGCAGCCGGGGGTGGCTAACCATGGCAATGGCCACGGTCCAGGGCCATGTCCTCTCAGAACCAGGGAGCTGGCTCCAGTAACAGACATAACAGGAAGAGCATAGCCCTCCTCTATCACGATCCTGGACTGAGCTAAGCACATTGAGCCAGGCTTGCTGCACTATTGTGGGTAGGAAGATGTGTGATGGCCTCCTGACAGCGTGTGAGAATGAGGGTGAGTATCCCTGCAGCCAACATTCCCCTTGTCACAGCTGGTGACAGCAATGACGACATCTTTTCATCCTTTTTTTTCTTTTAAAGAAAGATTTATTTTTATTTTGTGTGTCTGAGTGTTTTGTTTGCATATATGTCTACCACATGTGTGCAATGCCCACATATCTGAGACGAGAGCATCAGATACCCTGGAACTGGAGATACAGACAGCTGTGAGCTGCCATTTCAGTGCTGGGAACTGAACCCAGGTCCTCTGCAAGAGCACCAAGTGCTTTGCACTGCTGATCCATCTCTTCAGTCCCCAAGAGAGAGATCTTTTCATTCTATGCTAGACCTTAGTAATGCTTACTCTTTAGTATCCCTTTAGTTATCCAAGTCCTTTGCTGCTCTGGAGGGGAGAATGCATTGAGTCCGAACCAGGTGTATCGTGTTGATTTCAACCAGGGGCAGTTGCTGAAGGCGCAGGTGGTAACATGAGGAAGAAGTTCAGAGTTACAAGTAACTTCTTTGCCACACCCCAGCTCCTAAGAAGGTGTTTTAGTGAACAAAGAGGGGCTCATAAAGCTCCACAGGGACAGATAACCTTAGCTTCCTTCAAGGGAGTGGAGCTGGTCATAAAACTTCGTTTTCAACAAAGGAAACCCACAAGGGGAGGGGCAGGAAAGGTGAGCACCCACACTAACATCAACATGTTACATTTCAAGTGCTCCACAGACTCAGGTCTGCCATAAGGGACAGTGCAGAATAAAACCTGTCTGTCTGCCACTGCAGTCCTAGGGGGCACCAGTCTCTCAAGCATACGTGACTGTTTTTCTCTGCAGAGCACTTACTACTAAGTTTGCTGTCACTGGTGGGAAAACAGCCCAGTACTTTCTTCAACACCTGTGCCCAACCCTTTAACTGCCAAACCCTGGGTGAGGTACAGGTATGGATTCAACTGGGCTTCAGCGGGGTCAGGCATTGAACACAGGTGAAGACAGAAGGCTCATGCCCTGTAAGTAGGAGCTGGTGTTGCACATGAAAGTGGAGTCATAGTTACGGAGATCTGTTGTCCTTCAGTAGAAGTTTAACTTGGGCCTGGCCCCTGCTTATGGCTGGCTGCTGTTGGTCAGCCAAAAAGATGGCTGCGGAGGGAGCAGTCTGCCCACTTCTGTATAGGAAGCTGATAGCATAAAGGAGACAGAAATGGGAGGAATGGGGCACAGGAGAAAAAGGAAGGGGCACAAAGAGGTTAGCTGGAGGTGGATAGTCTCCTAGGGAAGGAGGGAGGGAAGGGAGGAAGCTGTGGGGAGTGGGGAAAGGCCACTTTCATCCTTCAGCTCTGGAATTCCTGAACACAGAAGCACAATAATTTTAAATCTGCATTCCCTCTTGCCACAGAAACACCTTTTTTTTTTTTTCGAGACAGGGTTTCACAGAAACATCTTAAGCTCTGTACACGGTTGCTTTTACTGCTACACTCATCATTCTGCAACATGTGAACTGCTCTTCTGACTCCAGAAATTCTTTCTCAAGAGAGATTATCCCCTGAGAAGGTAAATGTCGTTACAGGTGAAAATTGAAAATACAAAGTTAAGCTGCTGTCTGGAGAAGCAAGAGAGAAAGAACCCATTAGCACCCATGTCTTGGTTTCCAAATAATACAACCCATGAAGAAAAAGCAGGGCTCCTGCGAGCGAAGACCACTCTGTGTTCCGTGATGACCAGAGAGTGAGGAAGTCTCAATGATGAAAGAAGCACGTTAAAGGCCAAGGCATTATTTAATGAGATTCCCTGACCACATTTGGAATAATCTGAGAAAAAAAAAACAACAAAAATAAAACAAAAAAGACATAATAATGATGATGCCAAAAGAAGGGAGTAAATAAAAGCTGTTTTGCAGAAGAACTAGAGCTAATTAATGAAAAGTCAGTGCTAATTAAAGATAAAATTACAAAATCACCAGTGTTCTAATGACTTATTTTGGTAAAGATCATAATGGATACTGAAAGTTTGAGGGAATGTCTGGATATCACCCTGGATTTCCTGATTATTATGAAGAGAAAAATGTATCGTGTATCTTTAATACGGAAAAGCACAGAGAATTTACCAACTACGTAAACCTTAAACTTAATTTCCAAAGGAGGACATTCAGATGTCCTCCTGTTCCTTCTGTTGTGACACTGAGAAGGGCAAAGTAACACCAGAAAAACAAACAAACAACAACAACCCAACACAAACAGTCCTGCAACCACGAGATAGAAACAGGCCTATCCAGAACAGGGGACATTCTGTGAGCTAACAGCCTGGACTCAAGGTCAAAGACATGGTGGGAGACAGGTATTATTCTCAGTGAACTCTCTTGATGGTTTCAACACTGTCAAGATGTTGAAATAGGCTGAGAAACCATTGGAGCTTTGGAGAAACCAAGGAAACAAGTCTAAATACAACAGTAGATCTTTGGACTAGTAAGAGGACCTCAGTGGAAAAGCATTGTGAACCCCTAATACAGCCTGCGGTCCATTTACTCACGCACCAGTGACTTTAGTTCTCGGTTGTCGCGGTTATGTAAGGTGTTAGCATGAGGGAAGGGTGGGGGCTCTACAAATCTAACGTTATCCCCCGGTAAGGCTTACAGACCTCGTTCAGTGTACTGTGACATGCTACTAAAGGTTCTGCACAAGACAGACTGCTAATTTTGGTGGGTGTGATAATCCTTCTTGCCAGAAATACTTTTGTGTGGCACTCCCACGGGAAACAATGTCTGGATTAAAATACTCCAGCATATCAAGAAGAGGCAGGAGGCACACCGAACAGGATCAGCATAAGCTGATTACTGTCAATCAGGGTAGGGTTGCACACATAGAATTTATGCAATGTTTTGTTTGCTGGTATCTGAACATGTCCATAGGGAACTAAAAGAATAGAACAGAAGCAAAAACAGTAGGCAAGGAACCACGGCTGCCAGCTGGGCACCAGGAACAGAAAACTCGCCTAGAGGGTGTATAATTAATAAAACTGGCAAAATTAACGTTAATTTCTTTGTCCTTCTTAACCAATAGATATCCATTGGGCATGATTCAGAAACCAAAGGTAACATAAGGGGTGTGTGTGTGTGTGAACCTTCCGTTAATTATACTCTATTTTCAAAGAAAAGTCCCCGACAGGAAGGATTTTCTGCCTGAATGGGACCTGCTGTAATGTGGATGGGACCTCAAACTCCAGCACAGGCGAATGCTCATCTCACGGAATGCAACTATTCCCCTCGGATAGAGGACGTCTTGATGGCTTTCTGACTCTCTGAAAAATGAAAGCAGCACAGAGCGGCGAGGCTAGGGCCTCCTATCCTCTACAGTGTTCTGGGCATAATAAAATGTTCAGGATTTGAGAACATTAAGTGTTCTCTTTTATTGTTGCGTTTCCTCTCACACAAAACGTGAAGGAAATTGCAAAACCTTAGCCTTGGCTTTCATATTGTCTGTTTCTTATTCTGGATCCGGGGAAGCCTGGGCCATTCGTTTGTAATGGCATTATCCTGCCAGGGCAGAACTCCTCAAATTCTACACACACGACCGTGGTCCGCACCGGGTGACGTGAGGGTCTCGAGGCCGGAGATTCTCGGGGTCTGCCTTCCGCCGTCCAAACCGCCTCAGCAGAGCTGCCGACCGGCGCCGAGGACACACGGGAGGCGGTGTGGACACTGTACACGGATGCGGCTGTCACCGTAGAGCCAGGGCACAGAGCACGCCACGCGCAGCCAAAGCCGAGGGCGGAGCTCCAGGAAGGCTTCACCAATCCAGACGGCTGCGTTAGCATACTCTGCCCAGCTACAAAGCATTCTGGGTATTTTGAAAACAATCTAAACTTAATCACTTTTACCTTAATAGTGGAAGGGAGATAAAATTCACCTTTTATCACGAGAAACTGTTTAGGTTTTGTTATAAAGTTATATGATGGTTAAGAAGGCCAAGCAAAGTCGACATAGCTGTAAAGAGACAAACTTCCACGGGTTTATAAAGCCAGCACGCTCCACGGTTCCCTCGGATGTGAGGGCGATCTGGCTGCGACATCTGTCACCCCATTGATCGCCAGGGTTGATTCGGCTGATCTGGCTGGCTAGGCGGGTGTCCCCTTCCTCCCTCACCGCTCCATGTGCGTCCCTCCCGAAGCTGCGCGCTCGGTCGAAGAGGACGACCTTCCCCGAATAGAGGAGGACCGGTCTTCGGTCAAGGGTATACGAGTAGCTGCGCTCCCCTGCTAGAACCTCCAAACAAGCTCTCAAGGTCCATTTGTAGGAGAACGTAGGGTAGTCAAGCTTCCAAGACTCCAGACACATCCAAATGAGGCGCTGCATGTGGCAGTCTGCCTTTCTTTTGTCCCTAAAAGCCTAATTTTTTTTTTTTTAAAAAATGAAAAATTAGGGATATATACGTTAGGACATGTTGATTAAATTAAATAAATTTATTTAAATAGTCCTGCTGTTTTGGGAGTCTTGGAGATCTTCTGGGTTTAAAAGGCGTGCGCGCTACCCCACCCAGCTTAAATGCATTTTTTTTAAAAGCAATGTTATTAGGAAAATATTATTATACGTGAAGGGACACACCCCCAGTAGCTGTAACCGTAGTAGCCAAGAAAGTCATCCCATTTAACAAGCCAGACTCGTGGTGAGAGGGGAACTTTAGAGAAAGGGTAAGAAAACCCGAAATGCTGGAGGAGTTCAAAGTATTATGAAAGCGTGAGATATTAAAATGGGGGGGGGGGAGGAAAGGAAAATTTACACTTTTCTGTAGCATTTAGAAAAGCAGGCCGACTCGGGGAGCTGCAGGCATTCTGAGAAGGTAAAGCCTTGTGTCATTCATTGTAAGGCTAATTACTCTAGCTTTTTAGCACGGCTTACAGTACCGCCTCCCTAGAGTGGTCCTACATCCAAGTGATTGACCTGGCCCAAGTAGAATACCAGGTCTCCACCCAGAGGAGGAATTCTATTCTCTTGATCAGAAGAAGTTTTTTCTTAATATGCATCTATTGCTCTACACTAATATACACCCCGCTCAAGAGGTAACCTTTAATTATTAATATCTGGCCTCTGGCAAGAACTTCGCTGCCAAGAGGCCCCATTGTCATGTCTGGCTTTTATTTTTATTACATTACTGATTATTTATTTTTATGTTGATGGACTTTGTCAAGTTGGGAGCGTAGGTACCAGCCCCTCGCACCTATCCCAGGCCCCAGGTCTGGTCTTCTGGTCTGGACTCCAAATCCCAGCAGGCCTGGTCCTGACCCCTCCCTGGGGGTGGAGTCAGGACCACTTCACTTCACACAAACACACAAACACACACACACACACACACACACACACACACACACACACCCCGAGTATTTAAATGAGCTCCCAAAAGAGTAACAGGTGGTCTCCCCTTTCCTTCCTCCCTGTGGTCAGGTTCCCGCGGCTTCTCGGTTCCCCCTCCGGGCTACCCGAGAGCACAGAACCTGGATATCCATTAAACCTGGATATTTTAAAAATTGGCTTGATTGGGAATTTTGCGTCGACAGGGAGCTCGTATAAGGAAATATTCCCAACAGACTTCTTGCGTATGTGTATGTGTGTGCACCACATGTGTACCTGGTGCTTGAGGAGTTTACAGGAGGGTGTTAGATCTCCTGCAACTGGAGTTCCTGATGGTTGTGAGCCACATATGGGTGCTGAGGACAGAACCTGGGTCCTCTGCAAGAGCGGTAAGTGCTCTGAACCATTCAGTCATCTTGCTAGTCCTTCGTTTCTGGCTCTTAGCCAAGAAGAAATAAACTGGTTACTTTTCTTTGGGATCCTAACCTAGGCAATTTCTATTTCCTGTTCTCATCAGCCCCTTTAAAGAGGTAACCCTCACTGCCACTAGGAATTGGAGTGATGACTGACCTTGCTGCTTCCAAAAGATTGGAAGCGTTGGGGGAAGGAACTCTAGCCGGTCTGACAGGCCCCCCCCCCCATTCCCTCCTCGTTACCTGAAGCTAGTCTCCAAGGTCTATTCCCTTATTTTCTTTTTGTCCACTTCCTCCTCCTGAGGCTGACTATCAAGTTCCAGCTGTTAGGAAGCTCCATCCTGCCCCACTCCTCCCATTCCAGACCCTGCCCCTGTGTGTGTGTGTGTGTGTGTGTGTGTGTGTGTGTGTGTGTGTGTTTCTGAGGATTACTTGTTTAGCTCTGTCCCATTTTAGTGAACTGAAACTAAATCTTAGATTTCTGTCAGGCTACTAGGGGAGCCTGGTCTGCACCTCCCATCCCCCACATGCCCCAGCTCTTTCACCAGCAATTGGTAGTCCCCTTTTGGCTCATCTAATTAACATGTCCAATGAAAATTAAACACTTCATCCTAACATGGGGTTTCTCCTTTATATTTGCCTGTGGCCACTTTGTCTCCTCTATCCAGAGGCAGTCTTTTGTCCCCCAGGACAAACACCCCTTCACTATTTCCCTTTTGTCCCCCAGGACAAACACCCCTTCACTATTTCCCTTTTGTCCCCCAGGACAAACATCCTTTCCCTATCTCCCTTGTTCCTTTTCCCTTCTGTTTCCTGCCTTTTGTCCCTCTGGGGTAAATAAATTTTCTTTGGTTGAGAACTTGGCCTTGGGGGTGTCTTGTGCTGATTTTGAGATCCCTTCATTGGGTGTAACAGTTGGGGTACCCCTAAAAGACCCTATCATCTTTTAGTCCTATCTAAAAGACCCCAAAAGTGCATCAGTGGTTTTGTACAACTTTCAAGTGTAGGGAAGAATGGGTGTCTGGAAACAGACTTAAGGGAGACATGCAGAAAGTCTTTCTCTGTCCCACCAGCCAGTTTCCAAATCATAACACGGAGACTTATTAATTATGAAAGCTCAGCCGATAGCTTAGGCTTATTTCTAACTAGCTCTTACATCTTAAACTAATCCATTTCTATTAACTTACTTTCTGCCTGGTGGCTTTATTATCTCATCTCTGTATGAAGAGTCCAAGAATAAGAAAATAAAAATGTAGATTCTAAAAATAAAAATGTAGAAATAAAGAAATATAAAGTTATAAGTCTAGGAGAACAAGAACAGACTATCAGCAGCTTTCTCAGCAGATCAAGGCTCAATCATTCACAGTGAGCTATTTTCTCGGATGCTCGGGAAGCCTCCATCAGTTTAGATCATTTTACAGCTGGCTGTTTTATTTACAAGGTCAGAGCTTCGCCCTGCAAATTGAGATTAGTGTCCTAGCCATCCTTGATAAACGACACATGTGAACTGAGTTAACCTTTAAGAGACAGAGATGTGTGACCTCTGGGCTAGACACTGTCTCTGTTATAGGAAACTGGCACCATTTAAAGTGGAGGCATGTGGCTTCAGTATACATGCCTGGAGGTACCATTTTCCTTAGCAAGAATAAAATCCTTAGTGAGAAATAGTCGTGCAAATAACATCTCAAATGGACTTAAGTCTGAGGAATGGGGAATGTTATGATTTTAGCCACAATTAAGGCTGACACTTCTGGGTTCTAGGGCCATGCATGTGCAGACAAGCCCTCAGGCAGAAGTGCCTCAGGGCCCCTTGGATGTTAAAGGACCACGTGTGAGCCACGTGTTGTGGTGTTGCATCATCCACGTATGACTCAGCTAAGCACTTGCAAGCATGTGTGAGCCCCGTCATCTGTGTATGATGTAACCATGCGCTAGGTAGCCCTCAAAAGCTGGAGGCACCCCATCTTCAGCTCTTCTCTCTCTCTCTCTCTCTCTCTCTCTCTCTCTCTCTCTCTCTCTCTCTGCACAATGACCTTCACCAGGCCTGTACACCTCCCCCAATAAACTCCTAAGTGGGTTTGTTGGTGTTCTGTGTTTCCTTCTCACTCACGCCAGGTAATTTCAGGGAGTTTCATCCCTTGGACTGGAAAGAGACGTATCAATCATTTTTGTCTTTGTTTATATTTTTGTTGTGTAATAATTTCCTCTGAGAACCTTCTATCTTTAAACTGCTTATGACACAGGATATTAAGGGGGAAGGTGAAATATTCTATTCAAGAAGCTCATTAAGTTCAGGAAGTAAACAATTAAGAAGTTTCCAGAAGTCCCTAAAACCAACCAAATACACTAAGCCCCTCCCTATCCACACACATATATATGTGCAGTAAGACCCACTAAGCCACTTTCAGACAAACTGAGCTGTCTAAAAGACAGCTTCTAGCCAGATGTAGTGGCACTTGGGAGGCAGAAGCAAGGAGGTGACCCTGTGAGTTCAAGGTCAGTTTGGGGCCTATGGTGAGATGCTGTCTCAAATGCAGGCCTTTAATCCCACCACTCAGGAGGTAGAGAAAAGTGGATCTCTGTGAATTTGAGGCCAGCCTGGTCTACAGCATGAATTCCAGGACAGCCAGAAACCTGTTTTGAAAGACCCAAACCAAACCAAACAACAACAAAAACAACAACAGTTAACAATATTTTCTTCTCAGTTACTGGCTAGTGAAACGAACAAAAAAAGAATCAAACACTCAAATCTATTTTTCTTAAATTGTAGCTTTATTTGGAGGAGAAGTTTTCATATATAATGTTAACACCATCAAACAACTTCGGATAAAACCACTCAAAAAGTAACATTTTGTTTCATAAGGGTCTCTCTTTACTTCTTGTGCTTTGCCTTCTAGTTAAGGGAAGCTCACTTTATAGTCAAATCAGTGGAGCTAAACCCCATACCTGTACTGAGAATATGGGGGATCAGAGGATTTGTTCAAGGAAAAGCCAATACCAATTAAGACGACACATGCCCCTATTTTGTCTTGATAACTTACATGAGCCGGTCATCCCAATAAATTAATACAAACATACAGTACATTTGGTTGGAAATTGTAAAAACAATTCTAAAAAATACCTACCCACATATATTAAACAAACACACCACTACAGTATGCCTAAAACGAAAAACAATGAACATGTCAAATGTTTTCTTATAAACATATTGCTTCTGGTCATATAGTTGAAAGAATCTGTGTCACCCCCCCTCCCTCACATACACAAACACCCATACCCCAATGGCACAAAGCAATGGCTCAATGTTATGGAAATGGGACTTCATAGGACAATATGGTGCCATTAACTCCAACAGTACTTATACTGAAATTGAAAGCCTTTCACGCTTTGGCTTCATATATTCAGGTCTTGATATTTCTAGAACGTGACAGTGACACTCTTAGATGCATGTGGTCCTTAGGCAAGCACTATGTCTGAAACATTGTTTTAGGATCAGTTTTCTACACTCATGGGACTTAGAGTAGAGAAAACATGATTAACAGTGGTTTTTATACAAATGCAGTTTCCCTTGTCTCTGTGAGGCAAGCCCTGGCACCTTAGCACCAAAACTGGCCCCAAATGAGCTACTCGGTACCATTTCCTGACTTGCTAGAAAGCTGGTTTTGGTTTTGGTGGTTTTGTTTTGTTTAAATAATAAATCTCTTTTATTTAAAAAGCATTTGATTTAATGCAGTGTAATTTAAATTTTATCTCTATGGGTGTTTTCTCTGCATTCATAACTGTGCACATGTGCATGTCTGACCTGACACCCTCAGGCCAAAAGAGGGTAGATTCCTTAGAACTAGAGTCATAGATGGTTGTGAGCCACCTTGTTTGTGCTGGGAAATCTAACCTAGGTTGTCTGGAAGAGCAGTGGGTGCTCCACCTCTGAGCCACTCTCCTGCACCCCTAAAAGCCGTGTGATTGTGAGATCTAGTCATGGCTAAGTGCAGCCTAACTCCTCACTCCTGTCAGTATTGGCTTAACATTGCATAATTCCACAATAGCTAAAAATACATGCAGCAGGCAAACTCGACTATCACTGTTTAAAGAGGTCTGCTTCCTTCTATAGTACATAGCTTGTATATAATTTCTCCTTTACCCATTTTGATGAGGGAGAGGACTTCTGAGGTGTTCTGCTAGTTCTTTAGAACTTGGTTTTTCGTCATCTAATTTTCTTAGCTACTAGCTGTTTCTTTCATGTAAACGAGTATGTTTAACTCCTCAAGGGACACTTTTGCTAGTAAAGGAAGGAGAGCGAAGGCAGGGCCACAAAGCATTAGGAAAACAATTTTAACGTTCCATAACCAGGTAGCTAGGATTTTGTCAATTAAAAAAGAATGTAATGACCTTAGTTAACACTAGCTAGATTACAGAGAATGTGGTGTTAATGATTTATTTGTATAGCTAAGTGGTATCTACAATTTAGAGCCAACTTTCTAGCTAGCTGAGCAGGATTTGAGATTACCTTTTTATACATAATATAGAAAAGAGAAAATAAATATTAACCTCACAGTAAAGGACTCATGCCTGAACCCACAGTTGGTTGGTTTTGACTATAATACAGAAACGAATGGTTTCAAGTTGTGCTTGCTTCTACATTTTCTGAAGCCTTGCTGCTAGCTTGCTGACAGGGAAAAACATCCCTATCAAACCCATGCCCACTATGCACCTTCTTTATGCCCCTCACGGTCAAAGTGCTTGGTCAAGTGTATTTTTGAGTCAGATTCTCCAAAGCCTCAATTACTTTCTGATTTTAGGGCAGACAGAGCCCAATGGAAGTCATTACTAATACATCAAAGCTATCATTAACCCATTTATTAGGTTGGACCATACCGAACGTCTGCATTTACCTTACCCTCCCATTTCAACCTCTAGAAATAATTATTCCACATGGTTTACTTTGCTGTATTTTGGAAATTGTAATCAAAAGAGTCATTTGGGCCCTGGGAGAACATGAATTAATACACCATTGGGGATTGCTATTGCACTCATTGGAGGTGACCCTTCCTTTTGTAAGGTAACCATGAGTGGAGGCAGATGTGCAATACAGAGATGGAAGGACGGGGATCCTCCACATCGTTCTGTCTCCAAACTGGCTTCATCACTTGCAGATTTGCTGTAAACATTCCTCTCAATGGAATAGCCTGTCCAACAGAGGTCTCACCCTTGAAAGAGACCACGCAAGGTAGGGGTTAAGATGTGGCACAGTCTGGACATGACATTGTCACAAAATTGACTTCTCAGGTAAGTTGAAATTCTTCCCCCAAGTCTTTCCCACTCCTAAAATTGTCCTGAGAAGTTGATTGGATAGTTTAGGAGCTGCCTCTTGTCAGGTGCAGAGAGCTGGATGAACATTCGTTCTCAGTTAAAAAATGAAATGGCATGTTGGCGCACGCCTTTACTCCCAGCACTCAGGAGGCAGAGGCAGGCGGATCTCTGTGAGTTCGAGGCCAGCCTGGTCTACAGAGTGAGTTCCAGGGCTACATAGAAGACACTTGGCTCTTTTGGTCATTCATCTTGGCAGGGATAAAAGTTTAATTGATTGTATTGACATATGTTAGGAAATTTTTACAATAAAACAATGAAAAATTATAATAAAAAGGTACCTTTGACATAAAAAAGCTTCCCTTTTAAGGGGTTTTAACAAGGTTTTATAAAGATTGTATGTGTGTTTGTGTTAGTGGGTGGGTATTTACACTCATGTCAGTGCCCACAGAGGCCAGAAGAGGGCATCGGATCTCTTGGAACTGGAGTGGCTGAGTCATCTCTCAACCCAGAGTTTTTAAAAATGGAAAAGTATGGACCACAGGGGTGGGAGGGAGCCTCCTCTCTGGCTAGAGGGAGGTAGGTGCAGACACCTGCAATGGGCTGCAACCTCCCGCCCGGCCTCCGTGGCTCAGCTGACTTTTAGCTAAGTGGTGTTTCCTGCATCTTTAGTCTGCTGTGGGTGAGTTGTGGGTGAGGAAGGCTTGCTGGCAGTGCTGTGGGAAGGTAGGGGTCCTGGCTGGTAGGCCCCATGGAGCAAGGAAAGCTCACCTGAACAATGCCTGATGACCACAGTTCCTGCCATCTCCCTCGCTGGCTGTCCCTGCCCAACCCCTCCCTTCACCCTCATCCCAGGTGTGTACTGTGTGAAACTGGAGGCCAGTGGGGATTTTAACCAATGGAGAGAAACCTTGTCAGAAAAAAAAAAAAAAAAGCAGAAATGTGATAGTTTAGTATGATTATGCTTGGTTTTTATCTGAATATTTGCAACTGTATTTATGAGTGCTATAAAATTTCAAAAACTTCTCTGTTCTGTGACAGCCTAGAGTAGAAGAGTATCAAGATGGTAGATTGGGCTGTTAGGCATGTGAAAAGCCCTGGGTTTAAAACCAAGCACAGCAGCACTCAGGAAGCTAGAGGCAGGAAGATCAGAAGCTCATGCAATCCTCAGCTATTCAGTGAGTGGTTGGTTACATAAGACCATGTCTCAAAACAACAACAACAACAAAACAATTTCCGCCCCCAGAACAACCAATAAATGCTGCTAAGAAAAACAGGAGATAGGCTACTGTCCTAAGATCAGTCCAAGAAAGCCTAAAGGGCCAAACGAGCCACATTCAAATGTAGCCACTTTACAATATTCGAATATATCGAGTAATTAATCCCTTATCGCACAGCATTAAACTGCACCCTGTCACAATACTGCATCAGTATCATATATTTCAAAATCTGTATAAAATATCATGTGGAACAACAAACAAAAATTACGTAATCTTTAAAAAGTCCATTACAAAGTTGACTGTATAAAATGCTAAAACATAATCCATATATACAAAATGTTGTTGTTTAAGAAAATAATGCGACCCAGTTTTAGAATAAAATAATTTTATACAAAAAGAGGGTATTGCATTCAAATCAATATTTAAAAAAAAACATTTAAAAGAAATATTGAAATGTGTTAGTTCAGAACAACTGTAAGCGTGAGAGCTTTTACACCACCACGCAGTTCCGGTTCTGCAGGTACCATGGGAGCTGAGGGAGAATGGCCTCCCGGCTGAGACAGTCACCGACGGGATGGGTACTTGGAAGACCAGTCTATCCTGCCGTGCACAGGCTGGGCGGCTGGAGGTCGTGGAATCAACCCAGGAGTGCTCCTAGGCTGGGTGTGAAAAAAAGGCCGCCCCGGGTGAGGTCTCACAGCCTTCAGGGAAGAATAGCCTGCAATGGAAGAGAAAAGCTAGGCTGACCCACGTGGGACCCAAGCAGGAAAGCGTGGCACAGGGACAAGCGTCTGGGCATCCAGGGGGACATTTGCCTGCCTCCTGCAGACAACAAGAAATCTTCCAGAGAACACTCGCCTAGTCAGAATCCCAGCGCCACTCTTGGCCACTCTTTTTCTCTCATCTACAATCTGTCAGAAAATCCTGTTGGCCCTCGGTCCCCTGTGGACTCAGAATCTGGTGAATTGTTATCAGCTGTTAACAACCCTGGCCTAAGCTATGGTTCCTGCTTCTAATGTCTTCCCCTTTACTCTACTGACAACAATCAGCTGGAGGACGCCTGTGCAAATGGCGGTCCCAAGGTCAGCCAAGGACAATCCGCTTAGTCTTTGTACAGGGACTCACTCACTCTCCAGGCTCTATCATCCCGGACTTCCTCTAGCTACTCCCTCTGTCTCTTT
>NC_022012.1:61493696-61501153 GCF_000317375.1 Microtus ochrogaster
TGTATTTGGGCCTCTCCACTGTTCCCTGGATTTGCTAAGCCTGAGATGCTCAAAAGCCTGTCTACTCAAGAATCCCATGCCAGTCACAATGCTCAAGTGCTTGTCCACTAACCTCCTCCCCGTCTTTGGCTTTTTCCTTAGCACTTATGAACAATGGCCTTTAGTATATATAATTATATACACACATTTATGTAATGTAAAAGCAAATGTAAATATGTATTTACATTTATTCATTTCACACGTGGTCTACAGACGGGCAGGGAGCGCTGCCTGACTCCTGTCACTGACACTGTTTCTGCACAAGGCAGCTGTTAGGTAACTACTAGATGACATTACAGATGTTTTCAAATGTAACTCACCAGGGGAGGGGTCGGCCAGGGGCGCCAGGTGTACCCTCTGCATAACAGAACCGATTTCTTTTTTCAAGAAGGAAGGGATGTAACCTCCAGTCAGTCCGCTGGAACTCGTGGAGCCTGAGCCAACTGAAGCGTGGAAAGGAAAGTCATTACTACAGAAACACACTCGGCGACACCAAGAGTGCACAACAGTTTGTTTTTATTTTTTGGCGGGGGGGGGGGGAGAAGAATGAGGAGAGTTCTGAGAACGCAATCCACCACACCACAGCCAGAGGCCAGCACCACACAATCCACCATACCACAGTCAGAGGCCAGCCCCACACAGTCCACCATACCACAGTCAGAGAGGCCAGCCCCACACAGTCCGCCATACCACAGTCAGAGAGGCCAGCACAGGCACAGGAAGAGCCTTCCCCTACACAGCATCTATGCAGGCGGCTGTTAAACTAAACAAGGAACCTATTTGATAATTTCCATGTTGTTTTCCAAAGAATTTGTTGAAATAGAAGCGGCTGGGCTGCATCGGCTGGGTGCCAGGGACGCAGCCCAGCCGCTTCTATTTCAACAGAGTGGTGCCCCATGTTGGGCACCAAAATGTAGGCGGTGTAATAACCAGGCTAGCTTAATATGAAACAGCAAATTTTAATGAAGGAATAGCTTACAACACCAGAGATCCAGCGATGAGCAGGAGATATAAAAAAAAGAGAGCGGAGGGGCTCACACTGCTAGATTTATATGTAAACATTAGCCCCAGGCGAACACGCCCCCCATTGGGCAGAGTTTCCCCTACAAGAATTGGTTTAGCCTGTTCTGAAACTTTCTTTTTCTACCCCATCCTATGGGATATCCTTTATGTCAGTTATACATAAAGTACAGCTGATCATAATTCACTTAACTGATCATACACATAGGCAATCTTATTTGTTTAGGTTATACATATAAACCAAATATCCTGTTGATAATTAGAAAAACTAACCAACAATAAAAATAGTTTTAAACTGGGTGGTGGTGGTACATGCCTTCAGTTCCAACACTTGGGAGACAGAGATGCATAGATCTCGGTGAGTTTGAGGCCAGCCTGGTCTACAAAGTGTGTTCTAGGACAGCCAGAGCTGGTACACAGAGAAACCCTGTCTTGAACAGATATATACATATATATTTAGATTTATTATTATTGTGTCTGTATGCTGTGTGTGGCAGTATGAATGCCGTAGTGAGCACCTGGAGGCCAGAGGACACCTGTGGAGTTAGTTCTCTCCTTCCACCTGGACATGGGTTCCAGGAATTGAACTCAGGGCTCCAGGCTTGCACAGTAAGAACCGTTAGCTGCTGAGCCATTGCATTGGCCCCTAATAAAAATGTCCTAAAAATTCATTGTTTATGTCTACCTGCCATTACTCTTCCCCTCATTCCCTTTCCCTTTCTTTTCTGACATAGAGTCTCACTACAGAGCCCAGGCTGGCCCCAAACGGGCAGTCTTCCTGCCTTAGGTTCCCAAGTGCTGGGATTATAGGTGTGTACCATCGGCTTGTTTACATCGTTTTCATCTGAGAGTGGGGTGAGGGCGGACCACAAGCTGCCCTCTTTTGTATTCCAGGGGGTTGATGGTATAATGTGAAATAGCAAGTAACCAGCTAATACAGACAGACGAATGAATATTTCTAAAGCTGACCATTATGACTTAAAAGCATGCAGGGATGATGGAGAATGATATTACTGTCCGCTGAGCAGACACAAGTTCCACCTGTGAGGAAGTGGTAATGGTACAGTTGCATTGTCTTGACAGCAAAAAAGGCATTCAATAATTGCTTAAGGCAGAGTGGGAACATATCCTGGGGTGTACATAGAAGGTTGGTCAGATACAGTCAGTGTGCAGTACTGGTTAATAAGGAGATAGGAAGAAAAACGAGAGGAGAATTTGAACAAGTCTTCACTGCCCCCCAAGAGGGGAAAAAATCAATGAACACGAGTGGTGTGGTGATGTGGGAGTGTCATATATCAATCTGTTGATTTCATTGGTTAAGCAATAAAGAAACTGCTTGGCCCTGATAGGTTAAAACATAGGTGGGAGGAGTAAACAGAACAGAATGCTGGGAGGAAGAGGAAGTGAGCTCAGACTCGACAGCTCTGCTCTCTGGAGAGACGCCATGCTCCCCTCTCCTGGGAAGACGCACGCGATGAAGCAAGCCACCAGGTCAGACATGCTGAATCTTTCCCGGTAAGACCGGTGCGACACAGTTTATTAGAGATGGGTTGATTGGGATATCAGAATTAGCCAGTAAGGGCTAGAGCTAATGGGCCAAGCAGTGTTTAAAAGAATAGAGTGTCCGTGTAATTATTTCGGGGCATAAGCTAGCAGGCGGCCGGGGTGCTGGGGACACAGCCCTGCCACTCCTATTACAACAGTGTGAGAGGTCCTTCTGTCTATGTGTTGCTTTTATTGGTTAATGAATAAAGAAGTGGCTTGGCCTATAGCATGGGAGGAGGAGGGCAGAGTTAGAGAGATGCTATGTAGCCACTGCTGGATATAGATGTGCTGAAACTTTGCTGGTAGGCCACGACCTCGTGGTGATATACAGATGAATAGAAATGGGTTAAATTAAGATGTAAGAATTAGCCAATGAGAAACTAGAGCTAATGGGCCAAGCAGTGTTTTCATGAATACAGTTTCTATGTGATTATTTCAGTTCTGGGCAGCCGGGAAGAACAAGTTGCTCCTTACAACAGCTAATGGGTCAAGCAGTGATTTAATTAATACAGTTTCTGTGTGATTATTTTGGGTCTAAGCTAGCTGGGTGGCCGGGAAGAACAAGTGGCCTCCTTCCAACAAATGAGGAACAAACTTCATTCTTAAAGACACACAAATTTAGACACAGGACACCATTTTACATCAGATCAAGACTCACTTTAGTCTTGGGTACCAAATGCCACCAAGGATGAGGCACAACTCCTTCACCTAGCTGGGGTGCAATCTGACAATATCTTTAAAGCCCAAGATGGCGCACCCTTCAACCTAAAATGCTGATTCCAGCAGAGGACCTGGTGCCTGTGTGCACACAACATGAATACACATGTATGGTGTGGAGCAGTGCACGGCAGTGTAGGACGGTGGGGGAATGGGGTGGTGTGTGAGAGGGAGGACTTAGCTAGACTCTGGGCCTTGAGTGTGTTCTTAGGTGGCATGATGGGAACCTGGACACTGTATTCCTAAGTGGAACCTAATGGAAGAAGGGGAGCGGGGAGGGTTAGGTGTACTAGGTGCTGTGGAAGAGGAGCTAGCTCTCAGCAAGGGCTGGGAAACAGCACGCGGAAATTGCACCTGGATAATCAGTATGGAGAACTTTATTTTTTAAAATGCAAACAGGGGGTGGGTACTGATAACCTGTCCATCTTCCAATCAGAAGGGATTCCGATGCTCTGGGAAGGGCGGGCTTACCAGTTAGAAAGTCCAGTTGGCGTAGAGAAGACCAAACCAACATTGACCTTAGGGCCAGGTGCCCAAAGTACACCAGGGTGTCAGGAGTCAAATTTGCTAAGTTTTTAAACTTGTTTTTGGCTTTCCCCTGGGTCAGGGACTGCTCTACTTCTCATCTCCCTGGAGGACAGCTGAACCCCAGGGTTACTGTCCAGAAAGGGAACAAGAGAAAAGAAGGGAAGCCCAAGAGATGCCTATGTTTTAGACCAGAAAGGCCTCATCCCACAGTTCTCTATGTGCCCTTCCCTCAACCCTACAGCATCCAGAGAACTTGCTTCTGGTCACGCAGGAGGTAATAACCATTACTAACCTGAAGTTATTTTGCTCACTACTGAAACTGTTCCTGAAGATTTTCCAGACAAACCAGAACTGGACCATGGGTTTGATGGAGGAAAGTCCTTGCCTGGATTTGGAAGCACGCCATTTCTTATATTTATTCCTAGTAGAGAAGAAAATGAACTTAAAATGCAAAATAAACCAGACAGACAGAAGCAGTGGTACATCTCACAACGGAATATTAGTTAGCCCTAAAAAGAATAGGGTCTTGCCATCTGCTGTGACATGGATTTTAGCCCACGGGAAACAAGCTGACACACAAAGAAAAAGATTGCATGGGGAAGCTAAAAATAAAAAAAAAAATTAAAAAATACAGAGATTACAAAATAAATATATAGAAATAATTGAAAAAACAAAACAAAACCTAAAACCCTAAAAACCAAGCCTACAGTTGTTGCCAGGGGGCACAGGGACAAACAGTAGGGATGTGAAAGTGACAGTCGGAGACCAGAGTAGGATCTGCTATCCCACCATGACTCTAAAAGTCCATTAACTGAGGACCACAGGTAACAAAACTCAACTACATATGAAAGCTTTCCAGAAAGTGTACATTTTTGTTGTTCTTGCCATAAAAACAATTAATGGTAACTCCATGAGAGAGTGGATACTTTGTCACTGTTAGGTCCAAAGCAGCCCCACCCCTGGTGGCAGAACAGCTGACAATGAGGTAGATTACAGTCTGGCTCAGCTCAGGCTGGACTCTGACTAGGTAAATAGAAGGATTGCAACTGATAACAAAAGCCCCCAATCAGCATTCCTTTGACACATGTGAAGTGGGTTTCTGTTTGTCAGGAAGAGCCAGTATTTCCTTATCCCCCAATACAGTAGACAACCTCTAGTAATGGGTGCCTAGTTCCCTACTAATACATACTGTAATACACATCAAAGTCCCCAGACTAGCTCCCAGGTTATTTTGGCTTGCATGCCTCTCTCACCCGCAGCTATCGGCTGCCCTTAAAACTGGCAAGGCTTTCCCAACTTTTGCTAGTCTCTCTGACTTCCAATAGATAGCCACAGCAGATCTGAATTTCCCCAAATAAGCGGTTCCTTCTACCCATGGAGTGGTCCAGTTTGGGGGTTCTACTGCACCCTTGCTGCGGTGGTTTGAAGAGGAATGGCCCCCATAGGCTCATATATTTGACTGCTTGGACATTAGGGATTATTGCTACTTGAGAGGGATTAAGAGGTGTGATTTTGTTGGAGGAAGTGTGTCACTGGGAATGGGCTTTGGTTTCAAAAGCACAAGCCAGGCCCAGTGCCCCTCTCTTCCTCCTGCCTATGGATCTGGATGAAGAACCCTCCTAGTTCCTTCTCTAGCACCATGTCTGTCTATGTGCCACCATGCTGACAATAGACTAAACTGCAAGGCAGTCCCAACTAAATGCTTTCCTTTATAAGAGCTGCTGTGGTCATGGTGTCTCTTCATAGCAACAGCACAGTGATTAAGACACTTACAGTCACCCTAGTGTGTTTCTTGCTATTTATGAGTAACCTGTGACATGATGTTAGATGCCTTGATCAGACACAGTAAAGATCATTTGAAATGTAAAATAAATCTTACACGAAATTTCAAAAATAAAATACAGAACACACGAAACTTCTGTGGTGCAAAACCCCCTAGAAACTGATGATGATGTCATCTGACAGATGCGAAGGGAAGAGGCCATCTTTGCGTGGACCGCGTTGTCTCATTCGAGAGTACTCTGAGAAGTTTTCTTAGGCCTCAACTAACAGATCAGTCCACGTCTAGACTTTCTGCTGCTCTCCCTCAGCAGGACTCCCTCAGGACTCCTAAACATTCTCCTTTGTCCTCTTCCCAGATGACTTCTTGTCTGTCACTCACTCAAGTTCTCTCCATTTCCCACCCCCATCCCATGCTCTGCAGCCCTTGGTTTCCTTTTGTGTCTGTTGTCTGAGGCTCCACTTTCTCACGCGGCCTGGACCACCCTCCATGTTAGCTGCTGCTGACTTCACTGTGCCAACAAGCCTCATTAATGCTGCTTCTTCCCACGCAAGGCCACCCAGGACAGAACAGAGAAGCCTCGAAGCTGACCTCAAGACAAACCTCTGCCATGCTCCATGTCCTTGCCGATGCCAGGCTCTACAGCTGTTGTTTAGAGCTGAGGCTCAACCACCCTTTTATCATCCTCCTTCCGCCTGGATCCCTCCATACTCGTCACCCCCGGGAACTAACGGTCTAGACGTCTAGGACCGCAATGTCAAAACCCCGATAGCCGGCCTGGATTCACCACCCTCCCAACCACAAGGGAACACTTTAATGCATCTGGAGGTTTACTCCTGACTGTCTCGCAGACTGGCTTCCCTGCCTCTCACCCAGGTGACAGCTGTAACTTGCAGGCTCAAGCCCTCCAATTAACAACTTTCAAGGATTCTCTTATCTCAATTCTCTGGAAGAGAACCTATAAACACATGCGATCCCGGGGACAAAGACCGGGTATTGGTGACCAGAGGCCAGGCGCGGGCACCCTCTCGGTTACCAGGCAAGTAGCGAGAGTGCTTCAAGTAGTGCTGCTTTGCTGCAGATCGCTGGGTTGGCGTGTCTCTCCTCTGGGAGGAAGCCTGAGTTGAGACACTGGTTCCTGTGCCCACCGGCTCTGATGGCTTCAGGTCCAGAATGCTTTCAAACCTGAATCAAGAGAATGTGGTTTAAGTCAGGAGACAGGCACCGTGATACATCATCAGAGAGACCCTGGTGGCCCCAGATCCGAGCCAGCCTGCTCCCAGGGACAGCAGCACACTTGCCTGCCGAGGGTGTCATCGCTCTGTCTCTTCTTGTTCTTCACATCTATCCTGGTGAGAGAGGGACTGAAATCTAAGTCATCCAAGTCGGCCCATTCGTCGGAGCCCTTTGTGGACCTGGACATGAGACCCCATCGTCTCCTGCTCTTTGGCTTGAGCTCACCATTCTTGTGTTCCAGGCCAGCTAGAGTTTTCTGCGTACACAGAAGAAGGAAAAGAAAAACCAACATTAACGGAGTTCATCTACCAATAATCTGTGCGTGTGCTTGAGAGCGTGAGTGTGTGTGTTGTGTCTGTCTGTCTGCGTGCATGCTGGGGACAGAATCCGCAGCTTGTACATAATAGCTAGGTGCTGTATATTACCCTGAGCCGTAACCTCAGCCCACGTGCAATTTCTATTCTGCATTTCCTTTGTTACAGCAGGAAGGACCTGGAGTCCCTGCAGACCTCATTCATCTGCAAGGGCAGCTGTGGAAAGTGCAGACCCACACTGGCTGCCTCCAACTCATTCTGCACCAACCACGGTTTTT
>NC_022012.1:61501904-61503377 GCF_000317375.1 Microtus ochrogaster
ACACAGATAGACTATTGTATATATAACAAATCAATAAATAAATAATTTAAAAAAAGAGTAGACAGCAATGGACGAATACATGCATGCTCATGCTCAGCGCACGCTCTCCATGCACAAAGGCCAGTGCCCAGCCCGTGGACTGGTGCTGTGCACACAGAGGGTGGGGCTTCCCACCTCAATTCACCCAGTTAGGAAAGCCCTTGGCTGGGGAGGTGGTGCTGCGGCTCTAAGCACAAGCTGCTCCTGCAGAGGACTGGAGTTCAGCTCTTAGCACCCACATCAGACAGCTTGTAATCATGACCGTAATTCACCAGAGAATTCAACACTTCTGACCTCGGAGCACGCACACACTCACACATTTACAAAATGAAAATAAATCTTAAGAAGAAAAAAGATTCCCTCCTAGGCATGCCCACAGGCTAACCTAATTGAGACAATCCCTCACCAGACTTGGCCCCGGATGAGTCTACATTGTATCAGGCCGACAAAGCAAACCACCACAGGGCATACGATTCTTCTGACATATTAGAAAGATGGCTAAATTCTAACTTGGGCCTTTGTTATAACAGACAAGCAATTATTGCAAATCTTGGTCACCTTGCTGTATTATATCTAATGATGCAAGCAATGGCTTTTTAGTAGCCTGGGAATTATCTCTGATACAATCTTTGATGTACAGAACTAGTACAACGGGATTTCCAAACAGGTCACTTCCCAGTCTTGAGAAGGTGTAAAGTACCAAGAGATGGATGCCTACAGCCCTGGGACATACGCATTGTATGGGTTGGGATTCTGGTGGACAGTTGTCCAGAAAAGGGCCCTCTTGTGCATGAAGGTCTCAGGGCGTGAGATGTGACAGCATTGTGCAAAGGGTAACTCCGGCCCTCTGGCAGGTTGTTATCTTATTGATCCAACATACACTGTTTATTTAAAAATCGGCTGAACAAAGATTTGTGCTCACTTAACAGCCCAGCATTGACATCAATTCATAATAATAATATAAAACAGTCTACAGACAGAAGAATGACTTCAGCTCCTTAGGATTTTCATTACAGGTATTAGGACTTTCCATTGTCAAGAACAAACTGGTCTGGGAGAGGGGACATAAGCTAAGGTCTTCTTCCTCAGATGAAGAAACCGACTCTGTAGGACGAGAACAATGCCCAGTGCTTACTGACATATTAGTTAGGGTTTCTTTAGCTGTGAGAAAACACCATGGCCAAAAGCACTGTATGGAGGAAATAGCTTATTTCTTTTCCAATCCATCTCTGAGGGAAGTCAGGGCAGGAGCTCAAGCAGGGCAGGCACCTGGAGGCAGGAACAGGAACAGAAGCCGTGGCAACTGTCTTACTCCTCAAGTTTTGCTCATCTTGCTTTCTTTTTTTTTTTTTTTTTTTTTTGCTTTTTCGAGACAGGGTTTCTCTGTGGTTTTGGAGCCTGTCCTGGAACTAGCTCTGTAGACCAGGCTGGTCT
>NC_022012.1:61503477-61505338 GCF_000317375.1 Microtus ochrogaster
TAGACCAGGCTGGTCTTGAACTCACAGAGATCCGCCTGCCTCTGCCTCCCGAGTGCTGGGATTAAAGGCGTGCGCCACCACCGCCCGGCTTCATCTTGCTTTCTTATACACCCCAGAATCACCAAGGGTGGGACCACATATAGTGGTCCCTCCCACATCAACCACTAATTAAAAAAAATACACCACAGGCTTGGGGCCACAGGCCAATATAATGGGGGTATTTTCTCACTTGAGGTTCGCTCTTCTCAACTAACTCTAGCTTGTATCAAACTGACATAAAATATGCTAGTACTATATATATTTTGATATTATATACTAGGTACTATTCTAAATTCTTCTCAAGTATTAACAAATTCATTCCTCAAAACATTTACATTAGGTAAACATTATAATTGTTTCTATTTAACGGGTGAGATATATGGGAGAAGCCAGGTAACTTACTTAAGGGTACCAAGCTGCTGAAGAGCAGAACTCTGGTTACAGAGTCCAGCTTGCTACCATTACTCCAGGTGCTAGCAGGAGTGTGTGATGGTTTGAACTAGAATGTCCATAGGCTCAGATGTTTGAGTACTGGGTCTCCAGTTGGTGGTGCTGTTTGGCTAAGGTTAGGACGTGTGCCCTAGCTGGAGGGAGTATGTCCCTGGGGTGGGCTTTGTGTTTTTAAAGTCATGCACCATCCCAGGGTGCTCTCTTTGCTTGGTGTCTGCAGCTCAGGAAGTGAGCCCTCCGCCTCCTGCCCCTACTGCCATGCCTTTGTTCTGCTGTCATGGGCTCTGGAACCATCAGCCCAAATAAACCCCTTCTCTAAGTCACCTTTGTCATGGTGTTTTTCAGAGCAACAGCAAAAGACCTAATACAGAACGGCACTGTTCATGGAAAAGGCAGAAACTGAATTCAGATTTTCTATCAAGGGCCTTCTCAAAATGCCATGGTACTGGGGAAATACATGTATAAGATTCCATGCACCGGAAAGGAAAATATTTCACACAATATTTGTAGCCAGAAGAGAATTAACTGAGACCATAGTTTCTTTGTGAACACGTGACACTTACTGGCTGAAGAGTCTTATTGTGGAGGGATGGGAAGAATGCTGGGCTTGGCTTGCCCTCCTGAAGATGGCTGAGCTGATCTGCCCTGGAAGCTTCGCCTTTGTAGGGGTACACAAAATGCTGAGGGGGCTGACTGGTTTGGTTTGGTCGCGAAGAAATCAGTGTATGTGCCTTGGGTGGGGGCTGGGCAGGAGGGGCTGGCTTGATGTGAGGAGGTGGGGCTGCCTTGTCTTGGACATCTTTCTGTGGTTTTCCTGAATCCCGTGTGATGCTGCCCAGTGGGTGTCCAATCTGGAAGTAAGGGTACCGAAGTGCCTGGAATGACAAATGGGGCATTAGAAGAAAAGTCCAGAAGGGACAGTAAACACCATCACGACCAATGGACTAGAGTGCACGTGGCCTGTTCACTACAGGCTCTTAGCCCCAACTTGCTATAAAATAATATGCTGTATTGGTGACCCCTTCTATTTGTCCATATCTGAGTTAATATAAAATTTACATATTAGTTGCAATACTTAAAACTATTTGGAAAAAGCAGATGGTATGAATCTGGGAATGGTGGGACATGCCCATAATCCTAGCACTCAGGAAAGCAAAGGCAGGAGGATCAGAAGTTAAAGGCTACACTTGGTCAAACAGAAAGTTCAGGCTGGATTGATTATATGTTAGGAGCCAATTTCCTCCTAAAATCATTGCAGGAACCATCACCCTGGGGAGTCTGCAGAGAACCCCACACCCATAATTGTGTTAGGAATCGTTCTATTGACAGAGCCTACCCCACACCCAAATTGGCAGATGGAGAGCTATCTGTT
>NC_022012.1:61505573-61569742 GCF_000317375.1 Microtus ochrogaster
GCATGGCCTCCTTCTTCTCTCCTAGCCCATTTATCTTACAGATAGTGCCTCTCCGGGACCCTGGAATAACTGAACTGCCAGACGGTTACTAACCCCAGACGAGGTAACCCGTCAAGGCAATCGACAATTATATATATAAGATTTTGTCTCAAAACCAACTAACCAACAACAAGAACAGCAAAGCAGGCAGGAGGTATCTCTGCCATACCCAGGCTGCACCAAGAGTGCAGGCCTTCCCAGAAGACATGGGTTGGCGGCCAGTTGATCGATAACTGAGTTTCTGGTTAACCAATGCATAAACCTTAAAGTGCAAAAACTTACAATTCTTTATGAAATTCTATATGTATTCCCCGAATTTGCTGATGGAAGCACTGAAAATAACAGCATTTTCTTAATGAGTCTGCATCATAAACATCTATAATTAGTGTGTGTAAATGCAGCTCAGAGGCCTGGACTATGGCACGTAACTAGAAAGAATTCTTTGCAGCCCCTGGCATTTTTGAAAGTCTGATCTGATTTGGGGGCATTTTTAGCTTTTCTGATACCATTTCATCCATTGGTTTTAGTTATATGAGTTTTGTTGTATTTGTTTAACTTAATATTTTATAGGTATCCTATAGGA
Organism: Microtus ochrogaster; assembly: GCF_000317375.1. NCBI lineage: Eukaryota > Metazoa > Chordata > Mammalia > Rodentia > Cricetidae > Microtus > Microtus ochrogaster. The sequence goes on from NC_022012.1 coordinate 61,506,196, forward strand.
AATAAAGTGGCTCATCAGAAATTTTCCTTGCTGCCCTAAAACCATTTGTGAATTTTACCATCAGAAGTGCATGGCCTTTTTAACTGTGTCTGACCAGCCAGAGGCTGCTGGCACCAGGTGTGGCTGCCTCTTTGGGATGTTGAGAAAGAACTTTCCACCCATTTAACTATCCCCAGCTGTCACCTCTCCAGCTACCAGAGATTCTACCTCCACCCTGGCACTTTCTTCCCGACAGCTCTGCCGCTTCTAGATAAAGGCTTATAGATCATCTTCTCTGGTCAGAGCTGGTCATTTATTTGATGCTCTGAGCAATGTGATTAATTGTTCACGAGCCAAGCCGACAAAGGCTCAAACAGAACTAATGTAAAAACCAGGCTTGCAGGCGGCAGGTGAGGGACAAGGGCTGCCTTGGCTCTTTTGGGTACATTTCATAATTTAGCAGTGTGGCTCCGGGGAAAGCAGGTGGGAAGGCATTTGGAAGCCCCACCACCTGGATTCTAGGCAGCTGCACTATCTGTACCAGTTACTGAATAAGTGATTAGGGAAAGTCATTCTCACTTTCTAAGATTTAATTTTCTTACCTACAGAAAACAAAAATATTTACTGCATAGAATCGTCATTAGGTTGAAATCACATAAAACATACCATGGCATGTACAGAGTACATGAAAATGCCAGCTGTAATTACTGTGTAGCCTGGCTGTGTCTGTCGGCCGCTCTGTCTTTGCTGTCTGTACACGAGGGAGCTGGTTTGATAAGCTACATTTCAACAGTCAGTGCTGGCTTGTCACCAAAATACTGAACAATCTGAACTCATAGAGAACACTTTTAAAATACCTCCGAAGACAGACAGACACATACATACTTCTTTTCTTAGCCATTCTTTATTCCTTGACAGTTTTATGTTTATTTTCTTTATTTGTTATTTTTTTCTGTTTTGAGACAGAGTTTCTCTGTGTAGCCCTGGCTGTCCTGGAAATCCCCTGTTGACCAAACTGGCCTTGAACTCAGAAATGTGCCTGTTTCTGGTTCCTGAGTACTGGGACTAAAGGTGTGTGCCACCGTGCCCTGCTGACAATTTTATATTTATTTTTGTTTGTAGAATATATATAACCAGATACCAATATTAATGTTCAAAGCAAATAAGACTGTTTAATCTTAACTATTTTAATTATGCCCAACAAGTTTCAGATTACTTTAAATTCCCCCAATATTTTCAGTCATGTTACCAAATGAAATCTTGCCATGCAATTCACTGAAATACCCAGTGTTAGGCATAGCTTTCCTAGGAAACACTTCAAACAGAACAAAACCAGGCAAACCTGACTAGCGGTCGGTCGTTTCTTGGGATCCCACTGCAGCAGGTCTCTGAGGAGCTGAATGGCTTCACTGCTAGCATTTGGAATCAGAGTCTTTAAGTTATTGGGTACGCACTGGGGCCAGAGGAAATTCATAGCACTTGACAGCTGGTAGCCTTCAGGCCAGTCAGTCTGCAGGAAAAGACAGGAAACGCTTCTGAGCTGGTGCCGTGACTGGGGTTAGGAGTCTTCACGAGTGCCCGGAACCAGAGGTGATGGTCGCGTGACTCCACTGGGCAGGTGTAGATGATGAGGCCCAGCTCCCCTAACACAGACTACAGAGCATGAAATCTGAGAGACAGCGGGAAAGACAGTGACTCGCCACCAGCTCAGCTTGTTTTACAACCTTTACAGGAGACTGTCCACCTCGGGAGGACAGGGGATTGAAGTCCATAGTATTTTCTCTGCTGTGCGCCCTGACACACGAGTTTTGGAAATTGCTAGCATGGTATCTTTGAGGAGGAAGACCAAATAAAATGAAGTAAAGCAAAATACCTATTCCTGGCCCGGCAGATCTGGGAAACTCCATATGTTCCTGTATCGCCAAGGACTAAATATTTACGCTGAGAGGACTAGCAGAGACACAGCTGCCCTCTCCACACCCCGGTTCTCATGTTCCACATCTGGGGCCCTGGAGGCTGGAGTGAACGCTGGGAAATCTGAACTGCGAGGCGCGAGGCTCCTCCAGTCCTAACACTATTGCTTTGTAAGGCATACCCTGATAGAATTTTGACCCCTCCCTGGAGCCAGCAGGCACCATGTACACATTCCACTCAGACAGTTCTTGGGTGAATGCTGAGTATCCTGAAATAATTCAATATAAACCCTTCTCTTAAAAATGTCACTGACCTTAAAAGACAAAAAATAGGACATTTATTTTAAAATACAGTAATGAAAAATGACAAAGGCCACCAGAGGGGTAGATATGGATACAAAGAGGAAGGAAGCCAGCAGAGGACTTGGAAAGCCTTATTGTTAAAAGGCTTAATGGCAGTAATGACCTATACAAACAATTTTAAAAAAATAAACTTTTTCTAGCATGTTTCAGGCCCTAGATTTGATACCTAGGATACCTAGCACCACACACAGATACACACGCACACACACACAGACACACACAAAGAAAAAATGGGGTAGAGGAGAGAGAGAGAGAGAAAGAAAGAGAGAGAGAGAGAGAGAGAGAGAGAGAGAGAGAGAGAGAGAGAGAGAGAAAATAAAGATCGAATTCATAAGAGCAATAGTACAGGGGCCGGGGAGATAGAGACAAGATGAATCTATTATTATTATACAGCAGAGACTGGAGAAGCAGTGGAGAGGAGTGCCACTGCGTCCTGTGGAGGAAGAAGGGGTCTTGACGGTCACTAAAGAGACATTCATTCAGGCGAGAGACAGAAATGGGGACATCCCAGGGTACAGAGCCAGGCTGGGCACTGCAATGAAGCAAAGCGTTGAGGGGCTGAGCAATGAGTGAATACTTTCAAGCAAGGACCAGACTGTAACCAGGAAGGAAAATTTAGTTACAGACTGACTGAAAGATAAGCTGGAGGGAAAAGCCTGGAAGATGGGGGGGGGAGGGCAAGCAATGATGCCCACAGTTCCAGCCCCAATTCTGCAGAGACAAAAACAGCCTCAGCTGAGCATGGCGGCGCATGCCTTTACTCCCGGCAGAGGCAGAGGCAGGCGGACCTCTGTGGAGTCCAGGCCAGCCTGGGCTACATGGTGAGACCTGGTCTCAAAAACACAAATCCAAACTCAAACCCAACAAACTCCACAGCGATATGAACTCAGTCTCAAGATTGGCCCTCTAAGGACCATGATGAGACCACATGAAGAAAGGAAGCAAGTTAAATGGTAAGCCCTGAGCTTCAAGGGATTTCAGTCAGAGGCGATGGAGCAAGAAGAAAGGCCCCAAACAGTGTTAAGGATCTGAACAGCTGTATAGGAGAGAGAGAAGCAGGGGTGCAGATGCCTTCGTGCGCATATGAATGGAGAAATTCTGTAAAGGGGTGAGATGATATCCAGAGGAAGTAGAGAGATCCACGACAAACACCGCAGCTGTAAGCAGAACAAAGGGGAGAAGCTGGCTTTGCTAGGGGACCTGGGCAGAGGAGCATGGTCAAGGTCAAGAGAGAGACTCTAGAGCAGTCTCCAGCGTTGGTGCTGCAGCACTGTGGAGAGGCAGAGCAGGAAGCTGCTGCCTATGGCTCATGGTCAATGGCATTACCTTCTTCGGTGTTCCCAACACTTGGCAAATTTTGAAAATCGTGTCAATTTCACTGGCCCCAGGGAAAAGAGGCCGGAGGGTGTACACCTCTGCCATGATGCAGCCCACTGCCCAGACATCAATGGGGGAGCTGTAGTTGGTAGACCTCAGGAGTACTTCTGGAGCCCTATACCTGAAAAGAAAAGTCAACAGCTGGCTATTGCGACTACTGGTCAGAAGGTAAATTCATTTACAAGTAACCCTTAATTAAAGTATATATATTTTCCTAAATCCAGTGTGATACATGGGCTTACAAGGACTTGACAACTGTTATGGCCAATAATAAAAAAATAATAGTTTTAGGGTTGTGGAGATAGCTCAGATACTTGCATGCCAAGTATGAGGACCTGAGTTCAAATCCCTAGCACCCAAGTAAAAAGTCAGCCATGGCTTCATGTGCCTGTTACTCCAGCATTCAGGAGCAGAGGCAGGGGATTTCATGCACTTACTGGCTACCCAGCCTAGCCAAAAAGGTGAGCTTTTCACTGAGAGACCCTGTCTCAGGGAAATAAGGCTGACAGTGACAGAGGAAGACACTCAGTGTCCTCCTCTAGCCTCTCCATGGGTGTGGGCACCTACACAGTCACTTGTATGTACTATATACACGCATACAATACATATCCTCTATACACACGTGCAAGAGAGAGAGGGAGGAAGGAAGGACAGAAGAGAAATAAAAGACATTGGGATCTACTCTAAGCCTTCTGAACCTGTTCCGTTTCTGACTCTATTTCATGAGAAATTTTATACCTCCTCAGGTATATAGGTATATTAAATAGGCATAAAAATTTAAGAAACTACATTCATTTTAATCAATTCTGTAGTATACACTTAATTTTACTATTTATTAAAGATGAAAGCAAAATTTACCGAATGATTTTTTTTTTCCAAGACAGGGTTTCTCTATGTAGCCTGGCTGTCCTGGAACTTTCTATATAGTCCAGGCTGGCCTTGAACTCAGATATCTGCCTGCCTCTGCCTTCCGAGTGCTGGGACTAATGGCGCGTGCACCATCACATGTGGCGAGACAGAGTGTTAGGTAGCCCAGGCTGGCCATTATCACTCTGTAGCCAAGGGTGACCTTGGACTTCTGCTCCTCCTGCCCCCATCTCCCGGTGCTGGGATTACAGGCATGAGCCAGCACAGCTGGTTGAATGAGGTGCTGAGGGTTGATCCAGGACTCGATGCATGGTTGGTGGGTACTCTATTCGCTGAGCCATAGTCTCAACCCCATCTAATGTCTTCCTCTTCAAAAAAAAATTTATTTATTTATTTATTTATTTATTATGTATAAAACATTCTGCTTCCATGAATGTCACATGTCAGAAAAGAGTGCCAGATCTCATTACAGATGGCTGTGAGCCACCATGTGGTTGCTGGGAATTGAACTCAGGACCTCTGGAAGAACAGCCAGTGCTTTTAACCACTGAGCCATCTCTTCAGCCCTGACTTCCTTTACATGAAACTCAACTACCAAATCAAACACCAATTTTAAAAGTCAAACTCTCTAACACAATCCAATCCAAAGAGATACTGGGAATGGTAGAAAAATATTAAAAGTCTTTGTTTTCTACGGCTAAACTATTACGTTATTCTACAAGAGCAAAAAATCCATCCACATCACTGCAGTTATAACATACGATAGTCTTGAATCTGAGCTGCAAGGCTTTGGGCAGCCTCATTGGCATTGTGTGGCGGGCAGCATACACACTGAAGAGCACACACGCCATGTGTTCGGAGCCAAAGCAGCAGTGAAGTCCTGCATGCAACCTGGGGTCACAGCCAGAAATTCTGAATCATTACACAGTTGATTGTGAGTTAGTTCTCAGTTGTACACTCAGAAGCCTTTCACCATTGCCCGATTTTTCACAACCTCACATTCGGTTACCTGACCACATGCAGGACTGCAGCCCACAGCTTTAAAAGGCTAGCCTCGATTCTCCCGAGTTTGTCTACTAAGCATGTGTCTACAGGAGTCTCTTCCCCCTTCTCTTCCAATGCCTTTAAAGAATTCTGAGCGTGGGTGTGTGCACAGGAGACAGGAGGTGTTGGGTCCCTCCAGCTGGGGTTACAAATGGCTGGTTAAAAGCCACCTGATGAGGGAGGGGGACTGCACTTGGGTCCTCTCTGAGAACAGACAAACTCTAGTGTTCAGCTACTTCTCTTGCATGCAGGAATTCCCTCTGCATCTTCAGAAACACAGGACGGAATTGGGTGGGGAAAAAAAGAGAGAGCATGGAAGAAGGTTGTGGGGAAAATACTCTCAGAAAAACTTTCATACAAAAATTATTTAGACAAGGGCTGGAGAATTGGCTTGGCCATTAAGAGCACAGGTTGCTTTTGCAGAGGAACCGGGTTCAATTCCCAGCACCTACATGACAGCTCACAACCATCTGTAATTCTAGTTCCAGAGGATCTGACCTGCTCAGGCACCAGGCACACACATGGTACGTGTACACACATATATGCAGGCAAAACACTCATACACATAAAATAAATCTAAAAACTTTAAAAATTATTTAGACTGTGGACAGCATGTTGGCTTTCCTTTTAAAATTGCTTTGAACACAAGCTTATATCTTCATTCAGTAACAAAATACCTGCAGTGTTTGAACTATTTGTGTCTTTTTAGTGAGAAGTTAATGCTTATGATTAATACTGTCCTCAGCATAAAGTTTTCTCGTTTCTGTTGTTTTGTTTTTGAGACAGGGTTTCACTATGTAACCCTGGCCAGCCTGGAACTCACACTATAGACCAGGCTCACAAAGAACCACTTGCCTCCTGAGTGATGGGATTAAGAAGTGTGTGTCACCACACCTGGCCTTATATATAAACTGTATCTTTTGAAAGAAGTATATTTAAGTAATTTTGAGAGAAAAAGCATTTACCATCTAGTAGACACATAGTCTGTGTACGGAGGTCTTGATCGGATTTCTCGGGCCAATCCAAAGTCTGCAATTTTTACAAGTTCTGGTCCCATGCAGAGGAGGTTCTCAGGCTTTAGGTCCCGGTGGAAGAAGCCTGCAGAGACAGGGAAGAAATCCAAATGTATGCTCCTTTCTGTACCGCACTCTACAGCTCTAACATCTGACAACATCTGTAATAAACAACTCTAACATTTGACATTTGTAACAAAAGACCAGGCCTTCAGACTTCTTGCAGGGTTTTGGTCATTTCCTTATACAACCCCAAGTTGATCTTTATACATCTTGCTTACAGTGAAGTCCTTTTAAGTACTAAGACTTGTGGCCTGAGAAAACCGCAAACCTAACTATCTCAGCGGGAAAAATTTATTCCTATCAAGTGAGCTGAAATAAGTTGAGAATAAAAACATTTAAAAAGACAATAAATTTTATTGGCATTAAATGTATACTCTAACAACAACAAATACACACACACACACACACACACATATAAAATAAAAAAAAATAAGAGACAAAGGATTAGCCAGGTGAGGAGGAACCCACCTTTAATTCCAGTATTTGGGAGGTACAGGCAGGTGGATCTCTGTGAGTTTGAGGCCAGCCTGGTCTACATAGTGAGTTTCAGGACAGTCAAGAGAAAACCTGGTCTTGAAAAACCACAACACACACACACACACACACACACACACACACACACACACGGGGGGCGGGGGGGAGAAAAAGAGAGAGGATTGATGGGTATGGTCTACTCAGACCTATGATTCTAATATGGCTGTGACACTGTTTAAGAGGATTTACTAATTTGCCCAATGTGTAGCTCACATCGTGAGGAGCAAAGATGGCTGACTGAATGAAAAGTCTCAGCCTCAGTGGTGCTGTGGAGATGCCACAAGGACGCTATTTAATGTGAGAGTCTACCAGGCACACACAACATCCAGTGACTAGCAAACCCAAACCACCTCCTCCCTGAGGTACCACCCACAAACATCACTCAGGGAGCTTCTCCCTCTTACCGGAACACTTGCATGGAAAAGACAACTTAGTTGATGCTATTGACAGTGTTATTAGTTATGCGTTATCATCTCTAATGTTATATCCTGTACCATCCTTGAAAGCTGTATCCTTACTAGGATCCTGACTGGATGTCACCATTTTCATCCCTGCATCAGCTTGTCCAAAACTACACAAAAACAATCTCTCCTTCTCAAACTCTAATACTATCACCGAGTATCCGGTAGTTCTGTTGAATCTGTTCCTTTGATAGTGATGGGACGGCCCTGCATTTCTTTTAGAATACCTCCTGGCCTTTCATTCCGCCTTCCAAGCTCCTCTTCCTGCCTGGGACTGCACCATTGCTTTTTCATAGTCTCCTTCCTCCAGCTTCTCTGGACTCTACACATTCTAGTAATTTAAACACTGTCTCCCCCCAATACACACACAGACACACACACACACCTTTGCAATAGCCTCTTTAAGTAATTTAACAAATCTGATCTCTGATCTCTTTTATTTCTACCTAAAGAGATAAATGTACTTTCTAACTGAGGAGAGAACTCTGTGGTAAAGGATTTGACTAACCATGATAGGTTCAGTCACCCATACTGCAAAGCATAGTTCCCAATACTGATTACCAGTTATATAGAGTGTGTTTCACTCAGGTGAAATTCGTCATTCTCCTTAAGTTTACTGTATTTATCTGCTGAGGAATAATCCTTTTATATACTGAAAAGATTTGTCACTTGGATTGGTTTAATAAAAGCTGATTGGCCAGGAGCCAAGCAGGAATTATAGGCAGGACAACCAAACCAGGAGATTAGGAGGATGATGGGAGAACAAGGGTGGAGTCAGAGGAGATGATAGCCAGCCGAGGAAGAAGGACACGTAGAAATGAGATAACAGTGGGGCTGGAGAGATGGCTCAGAGGTTAAGAGCATTGCCTGCTCTTCCAGAGGTCCTGAGTTCAATTCCCAGCAACCACATGGTGGCTCACAGCCATCTATAATGAGATCTGGTGCCCTCTTCTGGCATGCAGGCAGACATGGAAGGAATACTGTATACATAATAAATAAATAAATAAATAACTTTAAAAAAAAGAAATGAGATAACAAGCCACAAATCACACGGCAAAGCATAGATAAGAAATATGGGTTAATTTAAATGTAAGAGTTAGCTAGTAAGAAGCCTGAGCATTTATAATTAATATTAAGTTTATTTTATTTGGGAAGCGGCCTGGTTATTTATTTGGGAGCAGATGGTCAGGACAGGAGAACTCTGCCAATGTTTACCCCCTTAATAATGTGCCCTTGTTCCTTTTTATCTATATCAATCCCAATCTTAACCATTCTCCAAGGTTTATTGAGTTGTCCTTTGTCTAAGAAACCACTTCATAGGTGGATAGTCATGGCACACGGCTTTAATCCCAGAACTCAGGCCAGTCTGGTCTACACAGTTAGTTCCAGGACAGACAGGGCTATACAGAGAAACCCTTGTTATCAAAAAACCAAAACTAAACAAATGAACAAACATTTCACATGCTGCCATTCTTGCATTCTTCCACTCTGTCAAAGAAGTATTTGGAGGCCATAACAAGTAGTGAACTGGGCTCTGTGGATTCAAAGTCACCTAACTGTCATGGTTCTTGGTCTTTCCTTCACAGGGAGAACAGGCCTTTCCCCCGATTGCGTGTAGAGGTCTACTGTTTACAGATTTGGTCACCATTTTCCCTGAGTAGAGGGAAGCACTTAACAGTCAAGGCCTTTTACATTTCTGGATGCCTCACCTGTGAGAAAAAGCATGGCAGTCTCACAACATATGACTGAAGACTGAACTGAGGAAGAGTGGAGGAACTTCACAGTGACCAAATATGCAGGGTCAAGAGAGTGTGGATCAGAGCAGTGAGAAGGATGGAAGAGAGAAAGTCCTAAAAGACTCAACTGAGAACTGAGTGACAAGTGCAATGGCTCAGAAGCAGGGTGGGCACAACGAGGGCTCACTGTTGGATGTCCATGACAAAGGGCATTCCTGTAGCACTAAACAACTAGCCACGGCTGTTTTCCAAGCTTGCGTCCGCTCTAGCAGAAAGTAATTGTGATGTATTTACATGTCAAAGTGCAGAATATGCAATGAATGATGGAAAGAAGCAATGGTGTAATAAAAGGGCACTCCTCTGTGCTTGTTATCTGGGAGACAACTGGGCTTAGCATCAGGTCAATTCCCAAACGCACAGTTGCATGGCATAATGATGGGTCTGCAGACCAAGCGGCTGGCTTAGCTGAACTCCATGCCTACGTGAAGACTAAGGCACAAAAATGATCTCAGACATTCAAGGGGAACACAGGCAAGAGTAAGAAGTACTCCCTTCACAACACAGGGCCACCTGTTTTGCACATCTCAAGAAACTGGGATCAGAGTCAGGTCTGGATTAGACAAGAGACAAGCACAGCGGGTTGTCTGCTTTACAGCGTACATGGATTTGTAGGTATCAGTTCGTGCGCTGAGATTCACTTAGATTTCAGGGCTTTATCTTTATTCTGCCACTGTCCTGACACAGACCCGATGGCCTTCCATAGACCAGTTTCAAGAATTCTAACCAGCTTTGTAGTAAACCAAATACAAATAATTATAAGAACCAAACTTGAGGTTCTTAGCTCATGAAACTTAAGAGTGATTCAGTATTAGTCAAGAATGGCCTTTTCAATAAAAGAAAAAAAATCTGACTGACATAGCAAAATCCAGATGGTTTATTATCAGCCCAATAAGACAAATTGTCTGCCCACCAGATGAGTGATGTCTGTTCTAAGTCTTGGTATAACTGAGTCACTGTGTTGGGAACCTTTACTCTTGCAAACACCTGCCAGCTCTCAGAAGGCCTGACTGTATGTACCCATCTTGGAAACGAATTAAGAATTATGCAATTATTAGAATCATCTTTTGTCAACATACCTAGGACCCTTGAAAACTGTGAGACAATTTCTCTACCTAAAAATTCAAGCACTCTAAAAACTCTCCAGTGAAAGAAGAAATGGCAGGCATCATTTTCTTCCCAAACAGATAGGAAAACCCAACCATGGACAGGGGGCAAAGAACGGCTCACAATCCCACCAAAAAATGTGTCACAGCCCAACGGTGCCAGGCACTAGTACCCCCTCCCTCTCGGCTCCCACACCTAAACCTCTGTGGCTTTGATCCTCTCAAGTCCAGATCAACACCGAGTCTCCTAGTAGAATTTCCCTTCCTCCTCTAATTGGGCGTAATTATTATTTATAAACTTATGTGGCAGTTCTCTTACAGTGACTCATTTGTTCTCAAACATCCTCCACCCATAGCAACTCACTCCGTCTAGAACACCTACACCAGCTCCCATCTTCTCCAGTGCAGTTCGTCCTATCGCACTGAGGCTCCCACAGGCATCACTTGAACACGCCTCACCTTTTCTGCATCCACTGTGAGCCATGCTCTTCTGTGCACCCAGCACCCTCCCCCGACAGAAGGCTTCATCCTTTCCCTCATGGTCTACTCGTCTTAATTCTAGTTTCGCAGAGAACATGCCCATTAATCAAAAGGGGAATGAGGAATCAAATTCTTCACTTATTCCTCAGTGAAACATGACTATTTCCACTTAAAGAGACAATGCAGCTTAGGATGTGACTGTGTAGACCAGCAAGAACGCCTAGCCATTTAACCCTCTGGTGCCTGAGTTTCCTCATGGGTGAAACAGAGCCTAGCATAGCTCACAGGCTTATTTTGCAGGATGAAGCTTTTAGAGGGCGGTGTCCACACATGAGCCCCTTGCAAGAGCCCGTCATGCGAATGGCTAACAGAAAGTTCTCTCTGGCAACCTCCCCCAAACTGTCAACGTGGGTTTGTGTATGCACTATCATTTTTTATAGATAAGAATTAAGGCTTGTGAGGCTGGTGACAAGTGCCACTTGGGAGGAGGTGGCACTAGAGCTCTGCTCCAATTCCTGCCTGGATCTGTGCTCTGCTGAGGTGTGCACTGTGGCCCATAAGCCCCCTTCTGCCTCCTAGCCGTGCCACTAGACATCACGCGACAGCAGAGTTCTGCCACAATGAGAACCTTCCTGTTCAAATGCCTTCCGAACACAGAAGAAAGACCCTTCCTTGAAGTCCAGGATTCCACCTGCCTGCCCAGCAACAGGAGAATTTCCTCTTTCATCCTTACACAAGATTTTCATGAATAACTTCAAGGAAGAAAGGAAAACCAAGGAAGCCTCAAGGAAGACTTTCCCTTGTCCATATTTTATTACTGATGATTCTGATTAAATAAGAGGAAATGATTAAAGAGTAACTAAATATGAATTTATGTAGCACCTCTTCCTGTTGTAAAAGTGATTTCAGATAATATTCACCCTCTTTCCCTTCTGCCCTTCCTTGAATCTAAACCTATAGTGCTCACACTGAGAGAAAAAGTAGGCCACAGGAGCAGCAGCAGGCGAATAGAGAAGGGCTGTGCCAAGGTCACACGCTTAAGACGTGGGGGGGGGGGGGAGGGGAGGCTCGGAGACACAGCATCCCCTCCAGGGCAAAACACCACCCTCTAAACCACTAAATGCATTTTCAGCACCTGATGGGGAAGTGGGCTCTGGAAAGTTGTAAGGGTAAGGTCAGGAGGAGATACAAAATTTGTATTATATTCCTGCAAGGACATGTGCTTTGGCATTGTTCAGACAGTATCGAGTATGGCCATGTGCTCTTGCCCCATGGGGGTAAAATACTCAGTGACATGAAATATGGCCATAGCAACTACATGCTGTGCTGTTTTCTCTCTCCGAGGAGTAGACTCCCCAGGGGCAGACTGTACCTTCTCACTGTGAGAATGAGCGATGGGGAAGGGCTGGAACCACTAGACAGCTCTATGAAGTGTGTCAGATGGTCCTTTTGTCACGACAGGAGAGGGGTACACGTGCTCATAACTAACCAAAGTCATCAACACACAAACCCTCTAAGTTAAAAACAAAATCAGATTGATTTATTAGTTGTGTATGTGTACAAGTGTTACCAGGGCATGTGTGTGGAGGTCAGAGGGCAACTCACTCCATTGAAAATGAACTCGTTTTGCCAGGCTTGGTGGTAAGTGCTCTTACCCACTGAGCATCTCTCTCTCTCTGTTCCCAGACCCTTGTTTATATATAAAAATAATGTAACAAACAAACAAAAGGAGCCAGGACTTCAGAATTTAGTGTCTACTCCATTACCACCGTTGTTACTATGTTCTTCTAAGCCTCCCCAACAGACTCCCCTGCCAAGGCTGCAGTGAGATCTCTGCAGAGCTTTAAGCCTCTCAGAGATGCAGTTGCCTCTTCTTTGAAAGCCATAGTTACTATCTGTTCTTTTTTTAAAAAATATTTATTTATTTATTATGTATACAATATTCTGTCTGTGTGTATGTCTGCAGGCCAGAAGAGGGTACCAGACCTCATTCCAGATGGTTGTGAGCCACCATGTGGTTGCCGGGAATTGAACTCAGGACCTTTGGAAGAGCAGGCAATGCTCTTAATCACTGAGCCATCTCTCCAGCCCTACTATCTGTTCTTTCTACCTGTGAAGTTGATGAGGAAATGAGAAAGGTAATAGATGAAGTTAGCTATAATCAGAACTGGGCGTACAGCTGATGTGAGCGCAGTCTGATGCCTCCACAGCTGAATCTTCCTCGGCAGTGTTTGCACACACACTCTCAGTGTGTAAGGCCTGAAAGTAATGGCGGTACAGAGCTCCAAAGGACTCTTGAGGGGTGCTAAATTGTTAGCTCAAGATAATTATACCAGCCGGGTGCCTTTAATCCCGGCACTTGGGAGGCAGAGGTAGGCAGATCTCTGCGTGTTTGAGGCCAGCCTGGTCTACAAAGCGAGTTCCAGGACAGGCCCCAAAGCTACAGAGAAACCTTGTCTCAAAGAAAACCATAAAAATTTAAAAAAAAAAGAGAGAGAGAGAGAAGATATTTACACTAAATCTAGAAATTGCCAAAAAGGTTCAACCCAGTCTCCTTACTGAGTAATGAATCCATTTGTTTGTGTAATGTTTACAGTGGCAGCATCCATAGACGGAGAATGAGTCTTAGCATGTAGACACAGGGCTTCTTCCTGTGTCTACATGCTAAGATGACCTCAAATGACCTTCTCGGAGCACTTCTGTCTTCTCCCACAGATGGCCACGTCTTGGCTACGTATTCATGGGAAAGTTTTCAATCCAGCCTCATCTGATCTGCAGTGGTTAGAACCAGCGAGGTTCCAGGGAGATTACTGCCTCTATTCACTGTTGCTTAACTTTTCACAAGCTCAGCTAAGAGAGAAAACACAAACGGAGAGTTTCCTGAAGGGCATACAGTATGCTTCCCTTTGGACATTCTAAATCTCTCTGTGGAATACCCACACCATCCCTGAAATGAGCCACACTGGGGCAGGGCAGAATTGCTTTTTCTGATCAGGTGAGAAAACTGGCCTACAGTGAAGGCTATCAAACAAAACTGGTCTATGCAGCCTGCCACGTGTTTGTATAAAAATCAAGTGGCACACTGTCCCCTGCAAAGGGTCCACGAGAAAGTGCTTTCCTGGCCAGGGTATCAAGAAGAATTCTGGGCCCAGTAAGATGGCTCAGCAGGTGAAAATACTCGCTTCCAAGCCTGATGACGTGAGTTCAAAACCCATGTGAGGGTGGAAGGAAGAGGATTTATTGCAAGGCTCCTGCAAGCTGTCCTCTGTACCCATGCTGTGACACATGTATGTGCATATGTACACACAAACACACACACGCATGCATGCACAAATTAGATAAATAAATGTAAAATGAAGGTCGTAATTTAAAAAATAGTAGTTTTGCTTTTGGTAACTAGTCAAGTTTTAAATCAAAAACTACACATGTTCTAACTGATTATATTTCACATTTGCCATTGTATAACAAGCTCAGAAACAAATCTGTTGTCTGCTTCTTCTACTGAAATAAAATTTGCTGGCATACTGGACAAATCCTCCAAACATTATAGGCTATTATGAATGCTATTGGTTAGCCTCCATAATCAGAGTATAAGACCCTATTGCTGAAGTCACCATTTACTTATGCCATCAAACATGGAGAAATCAGGCTAGTGTCAACTAGAAGCTTCAACCCTGCAACTTACAACCATGACCTGCCATCAAAATATACTGGTGCAATAGTGGCATACAGGTATTGGGAACAACCAACCACTGTTTAAAAAAAATGAGATTTTAGGCCTGTTCCATGAGATGGAAGCCACACTTGATACCACCAATGAGGCCAAGAAACTAAGACTAGATAGGTCATGGGCCCAAGAGGAGACTCTACTACTACAGCAATAAAACAACTTGTAATGACATATTGCTGTATGTTCATAATCAGTGTGTGGTTACCCCGTATTGGAAATGCTTCTTCTTGCAATAGATGGCAACTAACACAGAGACCCACAACTGGACAATGTACAGACAATGGGAGACCTTGGAGCACTCATCCCTGAATGGGATGTCTTTATCAAACCCTTCTCCTCAAGGCTCAGGGGTCTACGCAGAGAGAAGGCAGAAGGATTGTGAGAGCAAGAGGTGGGGATGACTCTAAAGAAACAGCATCCTCAGTTACAACAGGGCTGACACACACCATTTCA
The DNA here is from genome assembly GCF_000317375.1 of Microtus ochrogaster. Taxonomy (NCBI): domain Eukaryota; kingdom Metazoa; phylum Chordata; class Mammalia; order Rodentia; family Cricetidae; genus Microtus; species Microtus ochrogaster. The sequence goes on from NC_022012.1 coordinate 61,521,372, forward strand.
ACTCACAGAGACTGTGACAACACACAGAAGACCTGTACAAATTCATGACAGACAATATCTGGGCAGAAGTGGACACAAAGTCCCAGTCCTAATCAAGGAGCTACATGACACTCACTGAGTAAGAGAAAATCAATTTTCTCCAGTGGAGTGATATGAGATATATCAACCACACTCCAACTCCAGCCTATTGCTGAGGTGCAGGTAGACAAAACAGATTCCACATTTTTTTGTGTGCTTTTTTTTTTTTGGTTGTAATTTAGTAATAATTGACTTTTTTTTTGAGAAAGAACATGAAACTGGGTGGGTAAGGGAGGTGAGGAGGATATAGAAGGACTTGGGGGAGGGGAAAGAATATTATTTTAAAATAATAAGTAAAAAAAAAGAGAATTGGGTATAATATGACTGATCACCTCCCATTCCTACCACCATTCCCACCATAGTGGACTATATCCTTTCTTTTCATTTTTCCTTAGGCAGGGTCTTATTATGTAACCTTGGCTGGCCTCAAACTTGCTATGTAGACCAGGCTGGTCTCAAACTCACAGAGCTCTGCCTGCCTTTGCCTCGAGTGCTGGGATAGAAGGACTGTGCCACCACACTCAGCCATCTCCCCTCTTAAACCGTGAGCCAGAATAAATGTTTGATTCCTCTAAAAAATGAAAGAAAAAGAACCCCCCCCCAAAAAAAGCAAAAGAAAGGAAAAGAAGAAAAAGAAAACAAAAAAAGAAGGGAAGAAAGAGAGGTTTTGTCTACCTGCCTTGTTTTGCCTTTGCCTCTTCTTCAGTTTGCTAAGTTTTAATTTATTTAGCTTTTCTATATTGTATAAAATTCTAGGACACTCTGGAATATAAATGATATAGAAAAGTGAGCAGCACAGTGCAGAGATGCTAGTGTGGGCTACACACCACACATGACCACCTCAGAATTCTGATCTGGGGTCTACTGTGGGCTACGCACCACACATGACCACCTCAGAATTCTGATCTGGGGTCTAGTATGGGCTACACACCACACATATGACTACCTGAGAATTCTGATCTGCGGTCTACTGTGGGCTACGCACCACACATGACTACCTGAAAATTCTGATCTGGGGTCTACTGTGGGCTACGCACCACACATGACTACCTCAGAATCCTGATCTGAGGTCTACGAACCACACATATGACTACCTGAGAATCCTGATCTGAGGTCTACTGTGGGCTACACACAACACATGACTACCTCAGTATCCTGATCTGAGGTCTACACACCACACACATGACTACCTGAGAATTCTGATCTGGGGTCTACTGTGGGCTACGCACAACATATGACTACCTCAGAATCCTGATCTGGGGTCTAGTATGGGCTACACACAACACATGACTACCTCAGAATTCTGATCTGAGGTCTCTTGTTGATACATCAGAAAATGGTGGGAAATAATTCCTAGATCTATCTAAAACTAACAAGCTCAGTGCTAAAACTGAAGAACACACACACACACAGGCAAATTCAGAAATCAAAGTCCCGAGGGAACATCCTCTGAAAGCCATTGTCAGCTTGTTAGCTCTACAGCCATTAATACTTCCTGTGTTATCTACCTGATATTTCACTGCTATTCAGAAGCACAATATTGCAAATAACTTACCGTGTTTATGAATGAAAGCCAGTCCTTGCAATATCTGATACATTATATTCCGTATAGCAGACTCTGGAAACAACTTATTTCTGTATGGGCCAGAATAAAACAAAGTTAAAAAGCTGAGTTTCTATAGTAAAAGGAATCTATTATATAGTATGAAATTAAGAAATTTCTACCAGATCCTTTGATGATAAACAGCAGAGAAAAATAATCTCTTTTTGATACAGTGAAGCTAAGTAATAAACAGCAATTCTATTAAGCTCTATTATAAAAAAGAATAAACTTTTTACAATAATAAATAAGAAACCTGTAACACTGTGTCTAAAAATAAGCTAGGCATGGTGGCCACACCTATAATCTCAGAACTCAGAAGGTTCACATAGAAGAATCTTGAGTTTCAGGCCAGCCTAAGAAGGAAACTTTCTCAAAACAAAACAAAACAACAACAACAATACAAAATGAATTTCTGCATTGCAAGCTGCTTCCTGGGAGTTGTCTCAAGGCTCCCGGGCACAGGAATGTGGTTGGATCTTTCACCTACAGATGGTCATGAAATCCAGAGGCATGACTGTTAAAGGACTACAGAAAGATCTAGAAAACTGAAGTAAGTGAAGCAAAAAATACATCGCCTTTGCAATATTAATTCATAAGAATGTTCTGAATACGAGGCTGGAAAGACAGCTCAGAGGTTAAGACACATATCGCTCTCACAGAGGACCCTTGAGAGTTCAATTCCCAGCGCCCACATTGGAGTGGCTTGCTGTAACTCCAGCACTAGTGGGGAGCTGGCACTTCTGGCCATGGTGGGCACTCATACACATATGCACCCCTACACGTATAATTAAAAAGAATAAAAATAAATCTCAAAGACACTTGGTTAAAAACTAAGGTCATGACTGAGGCACACCGTTCTTTAATGAGCTGGTAAAGGTTTTCCTTCATGTACTCGAAGATGAAATAGAGATGATCGTTTTCCCTGATGACTTCTTTCAACTTCACAATGTTGGCATGATTGAGCTTCTTTAAAGACTGAAACAAGGCGAGAAAGAGAAAAAAAACAAAATCAGAAAACAAGTGTCTCTAACAGGGAAAGCCACCCTAAGCACAATTCAAAAGGGATTTCTATTTGAGAACGCAAACATGAATTACATCTGATTGACAACTTAGTAGTCAGTACTTCTCTGAAGTCAACATAACCTTATCTAGAAACATGACTTTGACGAATTGACTAGAGGGTAGGCATATGATCACTAGCTGGTATTCCTGGCTGCGCCCAGCCCGGAGCAGTAGGGCAGGACTATTTTTGTGGCAATGGGCCCAGGCTATTTTAGGCTCCCTCCCTCCAGATCATGGAATTCAGGCTGTGCAAGTGGCTAGAGGGGAACCAATAAAGAAAGACATGGCTTTAAATCTTCCAGCGCTGGAGAAGGCAGCCGGTTAAGGGTGAGGTCGCCAGACAGCAGCCTGCAGACAGGGTCAACAGGAAACTCCTCAAAGGCCTGAGGCTGATAGCCTGATTCTCTAGACTTTCTTCAGACTCTTCGAGTGCCTGAGACAAAACGCTCCTTCTTACAATGTGTGTTGTGGGAATTCATTCCGCCAATAGTTTTGGGGCATCGGTCTTAGGGTGCGGCTTCTGTGTATGGATACCATCTCTTATAAGGAAGAGGAGGGGGCTGTCTCGCTCTCTTGTGTGTTGGCTGGAGACTGGATTGCTGCATCCATTGACCCCAGGGCAGAATGGAAGACTGTGGTGGTTCTCTACCTTGTTGGTATTTGTAAATGTCCCCTAATAAATCTTTGTTATCCTTTTATTTGAGCTCTTATGGCTTCACAAAACATTGCCTGCAAATGTGAGTTCTAATTACTGGGGCAGGGGTAGGGTAGAGACGTGAGGGAGGGGATGAAGACATCGTTAAGGAAATACTGAGTGAAAGGTCTAAGGGCAATGAAGGTGAGAGAGTCAAGGCAGCAGCGGAAGAACATGGACATGATTCAGAAGATGATACACGAGCTTCTGATTTCTCCTCTTACACATGTAGTTTTCTAAAGCCATTTGAGCGTAGCCCTGCACATACGACTTTCCATAAACACCACCTGCTAATGATGAACAAAAACGCTGCCCTGTTAGTGACCAGCAATCAGAATCCAGAGACACCCAGTCTTTGGGAGGGCTACCCAGATGATCAGATTTGAACCTTAAAAAGTCTTTGCCCCTACAGGGCAATGAAGTCAATAATGACAAATTACAGAAGGTTCTCTATCTTTTCTGATGGAGGAGGGTCATCTTTCTATCTGTTGTTTCATTGGTTAAGTAATAAAGAAACTGCTTGGCCTCTGATAGGACAGAAAATTAGGTAGGTGGAGTAGACAGAACAGAATGCTGGGAGAAAGAAGGTGAGTCAGGGCAGTCACCATGACTCTCCCACCCGACACAGCTGCAGGTTAAGATCTTCCCTGGTAAGCCACCTCATGGGCTACACAGATTATTAGAAATGGGTTAGATCAATATGTAAGAGCTAGCCAATAAGAGGCTGGAACTAATGGGCCAGGCAGTGTTTAAAAGAATACAGTTTCCGTGTAATTATTTCGGGTAAAGCTAGCCGTATGGGCGGCCGGGTGCCAGGAACGTAGCCCGCTGCTCCGATTACTACACTTTTCATTAAAAAGAACATCTTTTAATAAAACAAACAGAATGTGTGCAGAAGGAAGAGTTAAAGTGACCATCCAAATCCCAAAGGATCCAAATATCAGACCTCGATCCACATAGCTCAGAAAAGAGAGGAAACACAGATAGTGGATAAAGACCAGGTTCGGCCCTCAGACTGTGGTCTGTCTGAAACATGACTGACAGGCCCAGGCCTAGGAGCAGCTTCGAGCTCCAATTTTAGCGAGGGTATTGAGCAAGAAAAATTTTCTGTCCATCTAATCTGTAGAGTTCATAGAATTTTACAGTATTCCCTTTACAAAGATTTCCAGAAAGAAACATCTTATATGGTCATAGAAAAGTCCCTGAAGGAGCAGAGACAAACCATTTGTGTAAGAGCAGATAAGCATCAGTAGTGACCTAAAATGAACCAATAGTTCCCACAGTGACATATGCCACAGATGAATCAATAGTATCAATTCTGACCCCTTCAGGGACTGGTCAACACTTTCCTCCCTGTTAAAACTATAATGTATTATACCCTAAGGATAAGCCTGGTGTAAGGCAGTGTCTGATTCTCAGAGGCCAGTAGCTTAGCTGGGAGCATAGCATATGAATTTAAAATGCATGTAATACATGGCTTGGCTTGGTGGTATGTGTTGTACGCCTTTGATCATATAGCACTTGATTGACAGAGGCAGGTGGATCTCTCTAAGACCAAGGCCAGTCGGAATTACACAGTGAGACCCTGTCTAAAAATCAAACAAATAATGAATGTAACAAATAAAAAAGACATATTAAAGGTCAAAGGTAAGGTAGAGACAAAAGCACGTGATAGTTAATCCTCACTATCAACTTGATGGGACTTACAATCACTTAGGAGACACACCTCTAGGGCATCACTTTAAGGAGTTTCCAGAAACATTTAGCTTGGAAAGGAAACCCTACTCTGAGTGTGGGCAACACCAGGCTTGGGGTCCTGAATAGAATAAAAAGGGAAAAAAGGAAGGCAGGCTTGATGATGGACACCTATAATGCCAGTATTTGGGAGCTGAAGGCAAAAGAATCAGGAGTTCATGGCCAGTCATGACTACATAGTGGACTTGAGGCCAACCTGATTACATGAGATTTTGTATCAACAAAAAGAGAAGGGAGAGAAAAGGCAAGCTAATACCAGCATTCATTGCTCCTCCTCCTGATACAGATTTGATACAGAACAATGGCATCACTCTTGCTGCCATACTAGTATACTGTGCCTTTGCCTACCGAGTGCTGAGATTAAAACTGTGTGCCACCATGCCTGGCTGCTCTTCTTCTACTTTTTTTTTTTTTTTTTAAACAAGGTCTTACCATGTAGGTTTGACTGGCCTGCAGCTCACTACAAAGACCAAGCTGGCCTTGAACTCCGAGAGCCACCTGCCTCGGCTTCCTAAGTGCTGGTATCAAAGTCATGCACCACCATACCTGACAGAGTATTTTCCACTTGTTACATACACAAACAATATCCTTTGGCTTCTGGAGTCTAAAAGAGTTATGACCTTGCCCTTTATGAACAAAGTATGTGTGTCCCTGCTCTAGACTGGAAGCCCTATTCATGTACTAAAGGGTTGGTTTCAAATCCTACGGGGCTTTTCAAACAGCGCTGAGTGAGAGGCCTAACAATGGATGAACCCCCTCCAGCGCACACGGAAAAGCCTACTGGTCAGTCTACTTGGGGAGATGCTACAGGAGGACTAAAGCAGAATGCAGAGGAGAAAGGGAGGAGAGAAAGAAGAGGGAACAAGAGCAAAGGTGAAGGGCTGGGTTGGACCTCTGCTCTAGAGCACCTGCCAAGTAGGCACGAGGTCCTGGGATTGCACACCAGCACTGGACAGGAAAACAAAAAACCCCAGGCATGGTGGAGCCTGTACGTCAGAGCAGCTGGGAAGCTACAGAGCTAAGGAGGATTTCTAGCTCAAGGCCAACCTGGGCTACATAGGCACACTTCGTCTGGAAAAAAGAAAGGAAAGAAAGGAACAAAACCAGTGAAGACACACACTATGCAATGCAGTCAAAGCGCTTATGTTAGGCAAAGGATTCCATCACACACTGTAACAGAGTGCAAGGAAACGCAAGAGGTGCTGCTTTGTATCCAGGAAAAACAAGCTACAGGGAGATGGAGCTTCCTGTGCCTCAGTGGATAGGAATGACACCTATGAAGGCAACAGTCCACCAAATCAACACTTACTGAAAGATACTGGTTGAAGAAATCCAGCAATGACAAAAGTATTCTAGTAATAATATATTCATTAAGTAATGCAGTAATTTTCCACTTTCGGATACCAGCTGTAACATATCCTTTCTCTTTCATAGCATTAGCGAAAAAATGCAAATGGAATGACTACCGCAACTCTAAATCTAGCCATGAATACAGCTATGCTAAGCAGCCAAACAGAATTATCCCCTGGTAAATTCATAAATACCTTAACTTCCCGAAGGTTCATGCATTCTTCCCAGGAGTAAAACTTTCTTTTCATTCTGAAAGAGAGGAAAAAGAAATAGCATGCTTATTCCAAGTGACAGGCAGAACACCATTTCTTGAAAATGTTTTCATCCAGGGCTGCAGAGGTAGCTGTGCTAAGAGCACTGCATGCTCCTGCAGAGAACACATTCAGTCCCACACCCATGCAGGCAGCTCGAGTTGCCTGCAACCCAGCTCCAGGGGACACAATGTCATTTTCTGGCCTCTGGGGGCACACATGTGCACATGCGACAAGCATATATGAATGCACTCACAAATAAAAATAAAAATTAATTTTTTTTCATTCTGAACCTAACCAATGTTGGTTTCAATTTTTACAAAATATTATACCATCTAAAGAAGCCCTTATTTTAAAACACGGCAAGTCAGTCCAATCTAAGCCACTAAACTTCCCAGCTGCAGTGGGAACCTGGTGCACTTCTAGTTTTTTCCTGACACAAATCCAGATGCGTCTGGAAAGAAGGAACCTCAACTGAGAAAAGGCCCCATTAGACTGGCCTGCAGGTAAGTCTGTGGGCCACTGTCTTGATTAGTGATGGAGGCTAGTGGGCCCAGCTCACTGCAGGCATCCCGAGCAGCTGGTCTGGGCTGTATAAAAAAGCAGGCCGAGCTGAGCAAGCCACAGGGGCAAGCCTCCTCTCTGGCCTCTGCTTCAGCTCCTGCCTCCAGGATCTGCCCTGACTTCCTTCAGTGATGAAGTGTGACCTGAGAGGTGAGAGAAGAAATAAGCCTTTTCCACAGCAGCTGGTCCTGGTGTTTATCACAGCAACAGAAACCTAACCAGGCCACCTGGTGGAGTACAAAGAGCCAGGTCTGCTGTCCGACTATACCACTAACAAACTAACTTGGCCCAAAGGAAACTCCCTCAGGTTTATTCTATCTAGGCCAGTACCGGCCAACAGAACTTTTGTTGTTGGCGGAAATCTTTGGTGATATCCACAAGTACAGAATAAGGTAGAAAGCGCTAGTAAGGAGTTATAAAAAGACAAGGGAAAGGAGGAAGAAAAGGAAGAAGGGGAGATGATGAAGGTGGGAGGAACATATATTGGGAAGGTCCATGGGAGAGTTGGGAATGAATAGGACCAAGATACATTGTACATATGTATGAAACTTCAAAGAATCAATTAAATAATCAATTAATTATGTGGCTATATTGAGCTAGTATACCACAGGAAGTGGGGTTTTTTTTGTTTTGTTTTGTTTTTGTTTTTTGGTTTTTCGAGACAGGTTTCTCTGTGGCTTTGGAGCCTGTCCTGGAACTAGCTCTGTAGACCAGGCTGGTCTCAAACTCACAGAGATCCGCCTGCCTCTGCCTCCCGAGTGCTGGGATTAAAGGCATACGCCACCACCGCCCGGCTAGGAAGTGGGTTTTAATGTGCATGCAGATCCAGATATGGTATCTTACCATTTGTAATAGCTGAAGGAGATGTCTATGCCCAATGGTCTAGGATACTGGACTACTTGGTCTCAAATTGGTGGCTGTTTAGGAAAGTTTAGGTAGTGTGGCTTTGTTAGAGAAAGTATGTCAGGCGGGTGGGCTGTGAGGTTTCAAAAGACTTGCCCCATTTTGGGTGAGCACACTTGGTTTTTGTTTGTGGTTCCAGATGTAAGCTCTCAGCTCCTGGTCCACTTGCCTGCAACCTGCTCCCTCAGCTCTGCCACCATGGAAGTAAGAATTAGTACAATGTAGCTAGGCACCTGCAGTAGGGTCAACCACAAGAAGATCTGGGCAGAAAGGTGTTAGGGAAGTTCACCACAGTGAAAGGCTGGAGAGAAGAACAAGGAGGCGAGAGGGCAGCGATAAGAGACAAAGCTAGGGAAACAGGCCAACCGCGTCGGAGGTCACAGAGTTTGATGACTCTGAAAGCAAGCGATGGCACACTGGACTCTCCTAGGCTTCGGTGTAGGAAGTTCATTTAGAAGGTGATTCCCTGAAGCCAGGGCAAAGGTCACCAAAACCAGAGGAAAGTTGAAGGATCAAGTAAAAGATACGTGAGTGTGCTGGTGCCAAGAGCAGTGACTGGGCCCAGCTCTGCTGTGGGCACTAAAGGCAGAGGAGACAAGAGACTTGTCTATTACAATGATGAACCGCAAGAGCAAAAGCGAGCTGGGGAGGAAAGGGTTTATCTGACTTAAGATTCCACAATCTCTAGTCATTTACTGGAGGAAGTCAGGACAGGAACTCAAACAAAATGGAGACCTGAGGCAGGAGCTGATACAGAGGCCATGGAAGGCTGATGCTTACTGGCTTGCTCCATCTGGCTTGTTCAGTTTGCTTTTTTTGTTTGTTTGTTTTTGTTTTTAAGAACCCAGGACCACCAGCCCAGGGTGGGTACCACCCACAATGGGCTGAGCCTCTCCCATCAAGTGCTTATATGGCTGCCTACAACCTGATCTCATGGAGGCCTTTCTTTTTTTCTTTTTATTCAAAGATTTATTAATTATGTATACAGTGTTCTGCCTGCATGCATCCCTGCCTGTCAGAAGAGGGCATCAGATGGTTGTGAGCCACCATGTGGTTGCTGAGAATTGAACTCAGGTCCTCTGGAAGAGCAGTCTTAACCTCTGAGCCATCTCTCCAGCCCTGGAGGCATTTTCTTAGTTGAGGTTTCCTCCTCTCAGATGACTTTAGTTTGTGTCAAGCTGACAGAAAACCAACTAGCACAGGGCTGCAAAGAGCAGGAAGACAAGGAGAATGTTTAACACTAGTGGTTTTAATGAACTGTCTTTTCAGTTTGGTATGAGCAGTGACGTGACCAGAAGCCAAGAGCCCTATAGAGGACCTGGTGGTCGGATGGTAAATGGTAATAGGTTGGAATTGAGGTTCTAGTAGGAATGGAGTAGGTAGACCAGATGGACATTTAGTACAATTAACAGGACCGGATGAGTGAAGGTCAGGTATGAGTGGGAGCGAAGTCAAGAGAACTCAGGCTTTGAGCTGCTGGAAACAGGGAAACCAGAGTCATAAGGAACACCACACTTCTGTAACCTGTGCTTGGGAGGCAAGGCAGAAGAGTGTGGATTCAAAGCCAGCCTAGACCACAGAGCAAGACTGTCTCATAGAAACAAAACAAAACAAAGATAAGAAGGATAAACAGTCTGGAATAAAAGTGGAACGTGCTATGCTGGATGTAAGTTCAGTTTGGACGTAAGAATGATTCTTAAATGGTTACAGGTCTTAGTGCCCAGCAAGCAGACTCTAATTTGGTCCCCAAAGACCTCTATCTTCGTCTATTTATAACTGTGCATACCCTTTCTCCTTCAGTAACTCACTTCTGGCCAGTAAGGGCACATCATTTTAGAGGAAGTCATTTCTATGATTGATTTGTAAGAATAAAAAGATCTGACTTCCATATAAGACTTTTTCTTAAAAGAAAAAAATTTATTTATTTATTTAATGTATATATGTATAATAGGGCACTATGTGTAGTATGTGTGTGAAAGTGGTCACAGAAACCAAAAAAGAGTATTAGCTCTCTTGGAACTGGAGTTACAGGTTGTTGAACTGTGTAGTTCAGCTGGGGCTGAACTCCAATCCACTATAAGAGGAATAAGAGTCCTTTTTTCTTTTGTTTTTTTTGGAGACAAGGTTTCTCTGTAGCTTTGGAGCCTGTACTGGAACTAGCTCTTGTAGTCCAGGCTGGCCTCGAACTCACAGAGATCCACCTGCCTCTGCCTCCCAAGTGCTGGAATTAAAGGCGCATGCCACCACCGCCCGGCTGGAATAAGAGTTCTTAACTGCTGAGCCATCTCTCAGCCCCTATTGCTTTCTTACTGCCTATATCACCGTATTGTGAACTAGTCTTTGGAGCAGTCCACATGGCACAGGGCTAAGAGGCAGCCTCTGGCTGACAACTAGCAGAGAACCTAGACCCTCAGGTCAACAATGTACAAGGTTCTAACTGTAACCTAAAGTCACAGGAGTAAGCTTGGAAGCAGAGCCTTTCCCCGCCCAGCTGTCAATAACACCATAGTTTTGAGCAACATTTTGATTGCAACCTCAGAAGAGACTTTGGACCAGATAACTCTGCTAAGTTGTGCTGACGCACAGAAACTGAGATAGAAGGCATGTATGTTGCTCTAATCTACAAGTTTGGAGTGAATTGCTATACGGTCATAGGTAACTAACTCAACAGGTCTGAACTGTGGCTGCAAAAGCTAAGTATAAGTGACATAGACAGCAGGTACCAGATAAACACATTTTCTCTTCTGGAAAATGAATTTATTAAACCTCATCAGAAGTCATACAGTTTCTTTACGACTTTAGAATTGTCACCTAATGTTCTTCTTTATGGCTCCCGTCCGTTCCCCTTTAGAAATGTTTCAAAGACAGGGAATGGACAGAACAGAGCTGAAATCATCATGATAGGTAGAACTGACCATGAGCTCACAAGAGGGAAGAAGGAACTTACTTTTTAATGGCGATCAGTTCTCCAGACTCAATGCTTCTTCCCAGCAGGACAGAACCATAGGTCCCATCCCCAAGCTGCTTGATCGTTGTGTATCTATTCATGGTGCGCCTGCTCTGTCAGGACGCTCATCTCAGGGCCGAGATGGTCCAGTCCTGCAGCAGTAGCAGGCCTCCCCAGACTGTAACCAGATTTTTCGATGGCAGCACCAGCACAGGGTATTCAATAGAACGTGATTATCTCCCAAATACATATTTTCAAAGGTCAGTCTTCTGCCTGTAGAAAAGCATGGAGGATTAGGTCAGATGCTAATGAATGTTTTGGATCTGCATACTTTTGTAGTCTAAAACAATGGTTAGTGAACTGTAGTCACTAGACTGTCATTCACTCGTTTAAATAAAGTTTTATTGGGACAAAGCATATATACATTTGCTTGTTATCTCTATCCACAATAGCAGAACTGAGTATTTCTGACATTGTATAGCTGAGAGTAGTTATGTTCTGGAGTCAGAGAAAAAGCTGTCAACTTCTGGCTTACATACTCCCTTTCAAATACAAATAAGTATTTGAAAAATTCATAAAATTAGAGATAGTATGTTTTAAAATTGAAGAGATGAATTAGCTCCAATTAGGTGCTTCTCTGGTAAAACTGAATAACTATGCTGTTTGAGGGCTGCTGAACTAAGAGGACCCATGCTGAACACGTTCTCTGCACACCAGCTACACTGTAAACATCCAGTGTAAACATCCAGACACCGAGGAAGCCAGTGTCCCACTGCAGAAGGAAACTGACATGTGCCTCATGAACTATTTGTAGCTAAGCATCAACAGCTCGATATTTTTTTTTAGATGATTGGAAGCTAAACAGAGGATGAATTATTCAAGGCCTATATAGAAGATATATAGCAACTTCAGTGATAACCATTGTTGTAGGGTTTTTTTTTTTAAAAAAAATAATGTCATTAATTTTTTTTTCTCAAAACACATAATTGAGAGTCATTTAGTCTGCCTAAAATAAAGCTTTGTAACCCAGGTGGCTACAATGCTCTTAGTCAAACACTCATAACATAAACACTTAATAAAAACAGTAAAGGTATGCCATGGCTGCTAACCTAGTACTGTGAAGATTCAAATGATAGGAAACGACTGAAGGACATGCCTTTCTGTATCCAACTCCTGTCTATGCAGCTTCTCCTTCCTAAAGAATTCCAATCAATAAATGGAAAATGAAAGGGGGGAAGAAGAAATGTACAACTAAGTAAATACCGCAGTAAGACTTGTTTATAGTTGCCAAGGCTCACTGATACACGAAGAAACTAATGGGTGGGTCAAAGAGGACATTGTGTAATCTCAAATATACTGGTTAACTACTAGGAAGGGCATAACTTTACAGAAAGAAATCCAAAAAACAAAACTAAACAATAACAACAAAACAGTAACAACCCCCCCCCAACCAAATGAAAAAAACAAAATAAAAATGTCTCCTTAGCTGCTGGTAGTGGCATATTCAAGCAAGAAGGGGGCAGATCTCTTGTGAGTTTGAGACCATCCTGGTATAAAAAGAAACTTCCAAGTCAGCCAGAACTATACAGTGAAGCTGTCTTGAAATAAAACAAACAAAACCCCCAAATATCCTTGCCAAAGGTAATTTCAATATCCTCACTAATGAGATATGATTAATAAATTCTAGATGCAATGCATAAGAAAGGCACAACACCAGTCAGTGTGCTTAAAAATGCAGTCTACAGAATTCTCTTACGACTGCAGAATCTCAGCTGGGTGTGGGGGAGCACACTTTTAATCCCAGCACTAGGGAGGCAGAGGCAGGTGGATCTCTGTGAGTTTGAGACCAGCCTGGTCTACAAAGCGAGTTCTGGAACAGCCAGGGCTGTTAGACAGAGAAACCTTGTCTCAAAAAACCAAAATGAAACAAAATAAAAGCAGAATCTCAGTCAATTTATCACGAAGAAACAGCATGCAGGCCCCAAATGAGGGACACAGTAGAGTCTACAATCAACTGGCCAGCAGTATTCCAAAGAGTCCAGATCATAAGACGGGAGCAGACTGAGAAACTATAAGGTTACAGGAGCTGAGACAGCTAAATTCAAACATGGGATCCAAGATAAGCTCTTCAGAGAAGGACAGCAATGGAGGCGATGAAAGGCACCTGCGGTGTGCAGTTTAGTCAGTAACGTTACTACCCTATAGTCATTCTCTAGTCTTGATCACGCTCTACGGTTACCTAAGATGGAGATGCCAAGTGCAGTTTCTAATACTCTACTATTGTTTGCAAATTTTCTGTGTCTAAGATAAGCTCAACACTAAGAAACAACAATAAAAAAGTAAACCTAGACTGTGTTCTTGTAAAAAGTTGTGCATGACTTAGACTCCTTGGGAAATATCTCGGCGGCAGTCCTGACTTTCCTACTTGCTATCACACAGCTGAGAGAGCACGCAGCGCTCCAGCTCAGCCCACTCCCACTCCATTCCTTCCCCTGCAAGGGCATTTTGTTTCTTCCTGCCCTTCAGGATCAGATTCCCTAGCTTCTTTGTGCTATTCTTTACAGTGAAGTGTTCCACTGCTGGCTGATACATATGCATAAAGCACATAAATATTAATAAATATTTGTAAATAAGGGCCTTTTTTTTTTTTAAAGATCTTAACCATAGTAAGGAATGAGGGGGGTGGTATTTCAAGTAGGCCCAGAGTACCGGTTATTTGGGAGGGAATATGGAGCAGGGTTAGTTGGCTTGGTTTCCAGATGGGTCCATTCCAATTGGGCTTAGGAGGCAATAAGAAAAGCAAATAAACTGAGTCATGAAGGAAAGTTAGGTGTGTTGTATGGTGAACAGGAATGCCAGCAGCATGAGGAGCAGCGAGGAAAACATAAGGGTTTAAACTTAGGATAGAGAAGGAAAAATGGGTAACCTAAAGGCATAATTCCAGCATTTCGTTGTGGAGAACCCCAGATACCTTTGTGTAAGTGTGTGTGTGTGTGTGTGTGTGTGTGTGTGTGTGTGTGTGTGTGCATGCATGCATGCGTGTCTGGTGTTTGCATGTGGGCATAGGTCACTGACCTGCGCGTGCACTCATGAAGACCAGAGGTCAACTTTAGCTATCTTCCTTTACCTCCCTCCACCTTGTTTCTTTGAGACAGGGTCCCTCACTGAGCCTGGAGCTCAATGTTTTGGCTACACTGGCTAGACAGCGAACTCTAGGATCCATTTTCTCTGCATTTCTCCTTTTCCTAGCACTGGGATCACATCTGCACACCCAGGCTTTATATATGGGTGCTAAGGACCCAAACTCAAGTCTTCATGCTTGCACAGCAAACTCTTTACTCACTGGGCTGTATCTTCTCAGCTGCCCATGCTCATAAACATAGCTTCGGCTGGATTCTACTCTGAAAAAGAAGAAAATGCTGTATAAAAAGACATTATCCAGTCAATGGAAGCAACCAGATAAATGCAAGTAAATTAGATAACTATTGTATCTGTCTTAAATTTATTGAAGTGGATGCCTATGCTGGGCTCAGTAATAGCACTTGTGTTCTTACTGGAAAATACACAGAAAGATCTGGAGATAAAGGACAATGATGGATGTGATTGCAGTTTCATATGGGATTACGTCCTGATAAAGCCACCATAAGCTGAGAATAATGGGAATTGAAAATGCATCTGATATTCCTAGCCTACCAATGCTATCCTTTAGCCTTGCCCACCTTCTCCTGGCTAAGCACAGCTGGGCTACTTTATCAAGTATTAAATATCTTCTACACACAGAGATGTGCATTTTCTGTAGACATGAAGGAATGTAAACTCAAACACAATATAATGCCAGCAAGGGAGGTAGGTTTGGGAGCTCCTGTAGCTTTTCTGTAAATCTAACATTTCTACAGCTTAAAAGTTTAAATGTTTCTCCTCAAAGAGGTAGAAAGAGGGGATCTTTTAAAAAGGCACATAGACCACACTGAACAGTTTACCATCATTTAAAACATATGAACGCAGATTTTCTTAGTATGACCTTTCTAGACTCCCTCATTCTTCCATGTATGATCATCATTTGTGGACTATTTGCATCGAGGACTTGCTTCAAGCTGATGCAAAGAACACCTGGCCACAGCCAAGAAACAGCAGCGGTGCCACGGCTGACCCCTCCTTCACCATGGTCACCCTCATCTACTTGGCAGTGTGCTTACTTTCTATGGGCACCCATAGCTCCTTCTGCAGTGGATTTAGACTCCCAAGCCACCACTGTATGTCATCTTCCAGAAACCAACCAACCAGTGCACCCTCCCACTCACCAAACAAACAACAAGAGCAACAACATAACTCTCTGGAGCTGTGATTTGTCAAGAATCACCGAACTAATGAACTACATTCTTTAGTTTTAAGTTTTTATTATTTTTATTATTATCTTTGTGCGTGCTGTGTATTTGGAAGGGCACGATGTTGGGGAAGTGAGTAGGTGTGGCGTGGCATGAGTGTGGAGGTCGGAGGACAACTTTGTGGAGTCAGTTCTTCTGCCCTTATCCACATAAGGGTGGGTTCCTGGGATCAAACTCAGGTCACCAGGCTTTTGCTTTTGTACCTTTACCTTCTGAGCCATTACACCAGCCTCATAAATAAACATTTATTACTTATTTACTTATTTAGGTTACATCTGCTCTGTTCCTTAGATAATGGTAAGTTGTTGCTCTTTAAAACTAGGGGCCTGCTATGACCAGGCTGCATTTTTGTTGTTACTGTTGTTTTCTAGTTCATTAGATACTTTTCTTCCTCTCCACCCAATCTTGCACGCTGCTATTCAAGGTAATCTTAGTGTTTGGAAGAAACCATGTCACGAAAGTGTACATGCACATAAAGTTAGTAATCAAGTGTTGCTTGGCTTCCTGCAGCCTTAACTGCACAGCTTCCCTCATAGGACCCATTTTCCATTCCTTAATTATCTCTGGCACTCACCTCTGAATCCTCTCACGCTTTTCCACCTCCTTGATGAATTGTGTTGACTAAAGCTTAATAGCGATTATATTACAGCGCTGTGTGGGCACCTCCGCTTCTCTTTTTGCAATGGCCTTATACTACCAATTATTAACAAGAGCCTTTGCTTCGCAGTTAATGCACCGCTATTTCCTTATCCACGTAAATTGGGTAACTGCAACAATGCCTTTCTGGATCGCTAAGAAAAGGACACAATGAATCAGCCAACACACAAATTCCCTAGCAATTCCTCCTCGTTACAATTTGCCATTATTATCAAGAAACAAAAATCAATTATTGTGACAAGATCTGACTGACACTGTGTCAGGGCAGAAGCTTTGTAGGCTGGCATGTCAAATAATTACATAATGATGGCATGACAGATTAGTCTAGTGCCTCTTCACGCACTGATGTCAAATTGACCATGTACAATTCTAGTCAAATTTTGCTGGCCCACCCACCCCTAAGAAGCAGGTTGAGTGGGAACCAGTTTTGATAGTTTTAAAAGTTCTCCAGGGAGGGCTATGGCGCATGGAAGGCAAGGGCAGTGGAGGGAACTAGCACTTCAGAGTGGGGCCCAGTTATGAAGGTGGTTGTGTATCATATAGGAGCTTTAGTCTTTATCCTGCAGAGGGAAACCTCCAGAGTCTTGCAGAGAAACACAAGAGGAAGATTCCCCCAGAGAATGAATAGTTGTTAGGGCAGAGAAAGCAAAGGCAGAAAGTAGGGGCCACTGCCATGGTTGAGGGACACATGACAGAGGCCTAAACAAAGGCAATCGACCTGACTTAATCAGAAACATGAGTAGACACAGTTTGGGATGTGGAATATATGATTATGTTATTTGGACGATGGAAAGAGATTTATTTTTTAAAAGTCTTACTACCTGGGGTGCTGAATTTGAACTCTACAGAATATTTCTCATCTAAGGATGTAGCTCAGTGGTACAGCATGTGCCTACTTGCACATGGCCTGGGTTTGATCCTTATTGAACCGCAAACTAACTATCAAACAAACTAACAAAAACCAACAAAACCACCCCTAAAACCAAACAACCGTTGGTTTTAGATAGCTTTCTAAAAGTTCCACCTTCCGCCTCAGAGAGCACACTAGTGGAACCTAATTTAGAAACATAATACTCAGACTAAGCTGATATATTTCGAGATTTCATGACATTTCATTTACATAAAACACAACAGGAATGGTGTCTACTGGGTTGCGCAACATGGCAATGCTGGGCTCAAACCAAGCTGAACTGCTGTTCACTTCTAGATGCCAAACTTTAAAGAGATACATTAAAGAACACAGTGAGGGTCCTCAATGAGAGCATAGATTGCTAGAGGCACAGGAGGTTGGGGAGCCATAAAATTTTCTCAAGTGTGCAGAAACGGTATTAGAGAAAAGGTTAGTTGCATTCTGTATGGATCCTGAGAACAGAGCAGCTCACCACAGGCAGCCGTCTCCTTCTCCAACCTTAATTACTTTCCATACTTAAAAAATAGAGCGGTGATAGTCAAACTAGCACCACGCAGAAAGCCAAGGAAAAATCAATTCTAAGCATATCTAAGCAAGAAGAAGTTAAACATCTGAGATCAGGATTGTTCAAACAGGGAGAGGATGCTCAGTTACTCTGGGACACAACACGGTGACTGGCAGACAACACAAAGAGGAAGAGAGGGTGTTCTGGCAGATGCCGTAGCTGGCCCACTCAACAGCAGCTTTACCCTTCCTTAGCTTATAGGCCCCTGATTTTATGCCAGATCAGCAGATTCAGGTCTAGAAGCCACCTGCTCTAGTCCCAGGCTTTAATTTAAACCCAGCAAAACACGGCACTTCCTACTAAAAACAGTAAGAGATGGGATGATAGCCCCAGCACATGGTATCAAAAGGGAAGTGAGTGGGTGACGGCAGAGGGCTGTAGTCGGAAGGAGACCTGTGACCGAGAAGCGGCCTGAGATTTGTCTTGATCGCAGCTGTATAAAGATGTGCTGTACTGGAGATGTCAATGCAAAGATGAGACCTCATTTGTTAAGGATGAACAGAAAGACAGGAGCTCAGTCCTGTTTGCCACCAGCAGGGCTGCTGCACACTCCCCAAACATACCTGCCTTTGAGTCTTGCTGGATGACTTAACTAAATACCCTTGATGCTAGATGACCTAACTAAATGTCCTTGATGCTGGATGACCTAATTAAATGTCCTTGATGCTGGATGACCTAACTAAATATGTCCTTGATGCTGAACTCACTCTTCTATCAAGAACAGGTAAAGGCATTCCAGATCCAGCAGGGCAAGGCTACACTGGCATTATTAATGAGTCAGTTTGTCATCACTGTGAAAAAATACTAGACACAAACAACTTAAAAGGAGAAATGATACGTTTTGGTTCAACCCACAGTTGGCTGCCTTTGTTGTTTCTGGACTGTGGAAAAGCTGAGCACTGTGACAAAGGATGTGCTATCAGGCATGTCCGACCTTTAACATTGGAAATGATGTTGTCTACAAAGCTCACACTCAAGAAACACACACACACACACAAATCCAACCAAATAACCCACAAAAATATCTTAATGTTTTAAGCTTATGATTTATGTTGGATGTATGTATAGTTATCATCTGCCATGTATCCTTTGAGTCAAAGAATGAACACACCATTATAGCAAAGTTGTACTTGGGGCTGACAGAAAGAAAGGGATACAGTGGGAACCTAGAGGACACATCCTCAGTGATTCACTTCCTCAGCTAGCACTGACCTCCAAAGATTCCCATCACCATCTGATGCCGCTGTCAAATCATGAACCCACTAGTTAGGTCAGAACCCTTGGGACCCAACCAGCTCTCAAGGATTGCATCCACTAGCTGGGGACCAAGCCTTGAGCTCAGGAGCCACTTTCTTTTTAAGTCATAACAGTCATAAGGATTGAAGAGGCTGTAGTCAGAGACATGCAGAAGAGGTTACTGTTTACTTGCCTAAGGTTTGCTTTGTGCTTGAACCTACTGTGTGTTTTCATTTTGAAAGAACACATGACATAAATACAACACAAAGCTTCAATAAGAAATGTCCAGAATTTACTCTGATAGCAATCAGAGATGCCTGGAGAACTAGCTGGCCAAAACAGAGTGTTCCCTTCTTCACCCTGGAGTATTTTTACATACAATTTCCCTTGCATGGGATCCTTTAAGATCCCTATGTGGGGTTCAATCCCCAGTACAGCATAAACTGACCGTGGTGGTGCGTGCCTGTAAATCCTGGCATTCCTAAAGTGGTGGCAGGACATTCTGAAGTTCAAGGTCATCCTTGACCACCTGAGTTTGAAACTAGTCTGATATACATGAGACTGTTTCAAAACAACCAAAAGAAACCACAGAACTACTTGGTATCTTTAATTGTTATGGAACCCGAACTCCAAGTCAAGTTTCCCTACTTCTTTCCACATTTACCTATGATTAACTGGGATTTTAGCCTGAAAGCAGAGGGCAGCTTCAAATAGCTGTGTTCCTTACAGTTTGCTTAAAAGACCAACAATTGCCTTTTCCACGGTTGTGAGGCAATCCGTATTTGTGTATCCACATTGTTGTACAATAGAGATGGTTATTGTACTTTTTTTTTTTTTTTTTTTTTGGTTGTTTGAGACAGGGTTTCTCTGTAGCTTTGGAGCCTGTCCAGGCTGGCCTTGAACTCATAAAGACCAAGACTGGCCAGGCCCGTCTCTGCTTCCCTAGTGCTGGGATTAAAGGCGTGCACCACCACCACCACTGCCCAGCTTGCATTAATTAATTCTGCCTTTGTTATAATGTATTTGACTGAAGCAAGGTGGCAAGGAAGGCTCCAAGAACTGCCTCGTCTTGCCCAGATCGGTTCATGCATCCATTTTGGACCTCCCATCCTGTCCCATGGACAGACACAGCTACGGATCCTTGCTCACAGTGTCATATAGCAGCCTGTCCTCATTTGTGCCAGCCCCTGCCCTGTGGTGAGTGACCCAGCAGACAGTCCTCTGCAGGGTGCAGCCCACATCTCTCTACCCTTTGTGCTTTCACAGTGCACACTCCTTTTGCACACAGCGGGTTCTTGAAGGCTGGTCCAGATATGAAGTTTAGACTTCACTATTTATTTTCTGTACCTCCTTGGGTACAGAAAACTCGCAGCGTGTCTGTTTCTTCAGGGCCAAAACAAAGATCAGGTAGTCGTTTGAGCTCTCTGGAAGCATTTTGAAGTTCTAAAGCAGAAGAAGAGTGAACAGCACAGGGCAGTTGGAGCTGCAGGCCTCTTAGGCCTCCAGTCACAGGGAGGTTCTCCCATGCTGTTTGGGGAGCGTTTTGTATCAGGGCAATGCTCTATTTAAATAGAAAAAGGCTTTCTTTCAAAGAGTTCTGGCAAATGTTTGAAATAAACGTTAGCATTTTCCTAGCGAGGTGACATTGGCGCAAACCTTCCTGGGCCTGCCCCAGTTCCCTCCTCTCTCTGTTCATGACCGTGTAGCATGCTCATTCACAGCCTGGACACCAGGCCTGGGACAGCACAACTCTAGTCCATTCTTTATTTTGGAACCTTGATGGTCAAGGAGTCGGTGTCACAGTTACATAGGAATACTGTTGTTCCTTTGCGGAACTACAGTTCCCAGCGTTCTCCTGGACACGGACATATTCCCAGAAGCCTTTGTATTCCCCGTTAAAAAGTGAGAGCCGCCAAGCGCTCCCCCCTTCCCCTTCTTTCCCCACCTCTCCTGTTGTCTCTGCACACCTTTTCCTGTTTGTTGTTACCCCTCCCCCATTAAAAGTGCACCCACGTGGGATCACCGTGTGTCTGTGTTTTCTCCCTCGCGTAACATCTTTACCCTCTAACCCGCAGACAAGAAAGCCAGCCAGGAATTAAGAACAAGAAATACAAACTTATGTACAGACTGGTGATTTCTAGCTGTCATCTCCAAAGCCACTTACCCTTTCCAGCTCTGAGAGGAGCTCACAGCCTTGGCGGTTTTCTGCCGAGGTTCTGTTGCTTTCCCCTGCCCCACAGTTAAGTCTGCTTGTGTGCAAGCCCCTAAAGACCCTTCTCACAGGCCTTCTGAAGTGCACTGCACTTACGGGTGTCTAATTACTTTCTGTTTACTAATTACAAATTACTAATTTGTTCAAATCTGGAACAACTTTCTGTGAAGTTCTTTTATAAGCTGCCTAAAAACAGTCCACATCTTTTCTGTTTCTCTCCCAGGACCTAAGTCTTCCGCCCGTACACACTTAACAAATCTTACAAGCATTTTGACTCTGGACGGCTACTTTTTCCTGCTAGGAACAGTGGCTGTGAGACTGACCGAAACTTCATTCCGGAGGACTTGCCTTGCCTGCACCTGCACAAAGGAGAGCAATAAAGGTGTCTCCGGCCCCTGCACTGACTGCACGGGGGAAGAGGAAACCCATCATCTGCTTGCCTTCTTCTGTGCCTGGGAAAAGTGAAGAAAGAGTTCGTTTAGGCTCAGTTTGAAGGTTCAGCTGTCAGATGGGGAAATCCTGGCAGAAGGAAGCAAGTGCTCACATGGCATCCTTGGAGGGAAGCAGGAAGAGACACGGCCAGTGCCCAGCCCTCTTCTCACTTCTGTCCTGTCTGGGACTCCAGCCTCGGGACGGTGCCACCCACATTCAGGGTGGGTCTTCCCTGCTAAAGTTTCTGGAAACGCAGCCACAGACTTAGCCAGTGGCATGTTTCCATGGTGAGTCTAAATCCTGTCAAGTTGGAATTCCAACACATTTAACTCAGTTTACGATCCTTCACTAAAACACATCAAGGATAAAATGGCAGCTTAATATGAAAATAAGAAAAGAGCGGGGACCAGTAAACGTTTTCTGTGAAGGATCAGTAATACTTGAGGCGCCAAGGCTCCACATCCCTTGCTCACCCATCACTGGAGGAGAGGAGCGGTCACAAATGACATGGCTGCAGTCCACCACAACTTTATTCACAAAACAGGCGGACGGCAGGACCTGCTTCCCAGGCCATAGTTTCCTAACCCCCCCAAACAGGAAATCCCTATGTAAATAGAAACACTCTCCATATAAACATTTTACAAGGCACATTTACCAAAATATAGTCATCCCCAGATTCCACCTCCAGGAGGGTGGAGGTTTTAGCATAATCACAATTGCATCCCTAGTACTGGGATCTGGCCCACTGCAGGTGATCTCCCTGCTTCATTAGTCACTCCCACCACTGTTTCTCCAAGCCCCCTTTCTGGAAAAATGGGTCAACCACATTAGGACTCAAAATATGGGCCCTTCTAAAATTGTTGCAGTAATTTTACATGGATATCTTGATAGATCTTGCTTTCTTTTCCTTCGGCTTCACCTGAAATCATTTTCTAATATTTACTTTTGAAGAAAAATAATCCCAAAAGACGCAAGAATTAACCATCATTTTTGTGAACTACAAGTCTATGAAGAAGCATAGTATTTTGGAATATTTGTATATACGTGGTATTTGTATATACTTTAAACATAGACCACAGCTCACAGGCACACTTAAGAGGGTAATTTCATAGAGTATTTTTTATTATGTCTGCATTTCAACCACACTCTATTAAAGAATCAGCTGTGAAAGTCATACACGTTTGTTGGCGGCTGTGGATCCCCAGACCCTGAATTTCCTGTAGACAACTTGTTATGCTTGCAGCTGCTCTGAGCAAAACAACTTTTTTCCTGTGTTTGCAGCTGCTCTGAGCATGAGACCCTCAGGAGTTCCTGATGGCAGGGGAGTGGTTTCTGGTGGGTTTGGCTGGGGCGTGGCTATCAGTGAAGGATCCCTTTATAAGCTGCCTTATATATCATCCCTATATATAATGCCCAATAAAGGTGGCATTCTAGTTTCAAGGATGACCTCTCTCTCTCTCTCTCTCTCTCTCTCTCTCTCTCTCTCTCTCTCTCTCTCTCTTTCTCTCTCTGAATGTGTTTAAATCCCCAGCCCCTTTCCTGGACCGAAAACTGTACTGTAGCATGTAGTGTGTAGAATAGGCACAGTTTGCTGCACAAGTTCAACTGTGGGTGTTATGTTGGAACTTAAAAAGTTTCACATTTGGGGGTTGAAGAGGAGAGATAGCTCGGTGGTTAAGAGCACTGACTGTTCTTCCGAAAGACCTGGGTTCAATTACCAGCACCCATATGGCAATTCACAACCGTCTGTAACTCTAATTGCAGGGCGCTGGACACCCTCACACAGACATACGTGCAGGCAAAACACCAATGTACACAAAATAAAAATAGTTTAAAAAAAGTTTCACACTTTGAAACATCAGATTTTTGTTGTTTTGGTTAGAGATGGTACGGTCAAGTAGGTAACTGGATATTGTAACCCTTCAACTTAGTTCTGAAGAATTACATTTTTTATTACTTTTTAAGTTTTAGATTTATTTACTTCATGTGGATGAATGTTTCACCTGCATGTATGCATGTCTCCTAGGTGTGTGCCTGGTGCCCAGGAAGGTCAGAAAAGTATATTAGATCCCCCAGAACTTTAGTTATAGATAATTGTGAACCACCACGTGGGTGCTGGGAATCGAACCTGGGCCCTCTGCTCAAGGGACCAGTGCCTTTAACTGCTGAGCCATCTTTCCTGCTTGTGAGCATTACATTTTAATGTGGTCTCTATGGCCGGCATACTAGCAGCACTCTATCCTGTGTTATGCTATGCCTATAAACATTACATTACAAAACTACTTATAATAATCTTCACTCCAAAAAAAATATGTTTCTGCTGGGTATGGTAATCCCAGTACTGAGAGGCAGTTCAGGCTCACTATGAGCTTGAGGCCAGTCTAGACAACGTGACAAGTTCCAGGGCCAGCACAGGCTAAAGAATGAGACTGTCTTAAATAAATATAAATAAGATAAGATAAAAATAAAACCACCATGTTTTAAATGTGTACTTCTCACATACCCTCAGCCACCACTAGACTGCAGTGGCCACAGAAGTCCTCTACCAATAGGGGAAAGAATCAAATGAAATACGAAGCACTACTGTGCCCATTCCATCTTAAAAACTGAGTATTAAATATTTTATAATATGAGCTATAAAAATCCTTCTCTTGCCCATATCCAATGCCAAGCTCTTGAATCCTGTCATGGGGGAGACAGCCCATGTAGACAAATGGAAAAGCTTGCTTTACTTAATTTGGTATGATGATTTGGGTTGGTGGTCTTTTTTTGGCACCTCTGGGATTAACACAAGAAAACTGGAAAGTCTTTCTGTACGTAAACTTGAAGACCATCCAGTACCACGACTTTGCAGGAGAGGTCAGAGACTCCACATCAAACCTTTGCCATCTTCAGAGGGCACACTTTTAAGGCATGAAAGTGAACAGCCTTTCATCCACGAAACCTCTGTAAAAGGCTTGCAGGTTCTTTTCTAATCCTGAAACCCTCACCTGATTTCATAGATCTGCACAGTGGGCTTGTGAGTTACTCTTCCTGTGAAGAGTCCACCTCTCAAAGAGGGCGAGAGACACTTCAGTAGCTTCATGGGGAAATTAGGAACATAAGGGTTCAGCTTGGGCTGAACATTTCCCCGAACTGTTCAACAGGGCTCCGTTCCTCACTGGCAGGTAGCTCAGACTGAGCAGAGAGGCGCAGGGTGCCACAGCATTGAAGTTACCAACTCTGGTACAGTCTGACCTGCTTCTTTTACTTCCTGGGCTTCAAGTACAGGCAGCTTCAATTTCTTCTTCTCACAATATTTCCCCAGGATTTCAATGCAATTTGCCCTAGAAATTGGTTGATTCACCAAAGTCATTTTACAAAGTAAGTTGTTGGAGTTTTATTAGAGACAGGATCTCACTCTATAGCCCAGCCTGGCGTAAAGCTCACTGTGTAGTCTAGGTTGATCTCAAGCACAGAAATCTACATGCCTCAGCTCCTTGAGTGCTGGTATTACAGATGTGAGCTACCATACCTGGCTAGAACATGTGTACTTTGACAAGGAAGTTAGCGTTGTAGTCCAAAGGTAAATCTTAACATAAGTAAGGGCATGTCTCCCCTACGACCTCAGAATAGTGTGTCTATCATCCAGCACACGCCTCTGCACACTCTTAGTCAACCACATCATCTATAAACACTAAGGTCCAGCCAGAGTCTGATACTCTAGTCACAGGATGCCCAGGCCAGGTGTGGCATCTTATATGTGAAATGTCAGCACTCAAGAGGCTAAGGGAGGACTGCCTTGAGTTGGAGACGAGCCTGAACACAAAGATCCTGCTTTAAAAAAAGACGGCCATGGAGCCAGGTGTAGTGGTGCTGCATGCCTTTAATTTCAGAAACTGGTAGATCTCTGTGAGTTCAAGGCTAGTCTGGCTGCATAGCAAGTTCCAGAACTACACAAGGAGACCCTGTCACAAAAATAAGTAAATTAGTAAATAAGTTTAATTTAATTGTAAAAAACTAACATGGCCTTCAAAGAATGCTAATGAAGAGTTAAGTGAGATACTGCTTCTCGGTCTACACGTCAGCTTGTACGGAAAGGTCACTGTCCCTAGTCAGTCTGACACAGAGCCACCTGAGAAGGGAGCATCAATTGAAGGACCGCCTAGATTGATCTGGGGGGACTGTCTTGACTTTTGATATGGGAGGGCCCTGCCCACTTTGGGTGGCACCGTATCCTGAGCAGGTGGTCCTGGGCTGCATTAGAAAGCTTAGCGAGTATGAACTGTGAGCCACTCAGCAAGCAGTGTTCCTCCATGGTTTCTGCTTCAAGTTCCCGCATGACTCCCTTCAATGGTGGGCTGCAAGCCATAAGGGAGAATAAACACCTCCTCCCCAAGCTGCTTTTAGTCAGTGTGTTCCATCTCAGCAACAGAGAGGAAACTACAATGGTCACCGTACCCAGAAGTGTGTCCAGAAACCACCCAGTAAGTAGTCTTGCCTAAACACACATAGTTAAAGCTGGGTGATGGCTCACACTTTCAATCCCAGCACTTGGGAGGCTGGGGGCTCACCTGGCTCCCTGGCCTAGAGAACAAGCCTGTGTCTTAGTTAGGGTTTCTATTGCTGTGAAGAGACACCGTGACCACGGCAGCTCTTGTAAAGGAAAACACTTAATTGGGGCTGGCTTACAGTTCAGAGGTTTAGTCCACTGTCATCATGGTGTGAGGCATTGCAACACGTGGGCAGATGTGGTGCTAGAGAGGTAGCTGAGACTTCTACATCTGGATTGGCAGGCAAGAGGAAGAGAGCAGGACACTGAGCCTGGTTTGAGTTTCTGAAACCTCAAAGCCCACCCCCAGTGTGACACACTTCCTCCAACAAGACCACACCTACTCCAGCAAGGCCACACCTCCCAAGAGTGCCACTCCCTATGAGCCTATGGGGGCCATTTCCATTCAAACCACCACAGCCTCTGTCTCAAAAATCAAAACAAATAAATATAAATAGACAAATATATATATATATAATCATACATCTTCCACATGCAGATAAATACATTGGATAGGTATATTTTTTAACTTGACAAGATCCCACAAAATGAAGTAGAAGAGGTTGCTGATTTTTTCTTTTTAAAGGCAGAAATATTCTTGGCAAGGTTCAGAAGGAAAAATAGCAACAGATCCCAGAAGCAGAGCTGTAGCCAGGAATAATGTAATCTCCAGCATTTTCAGTAAGAGTAAGATTCACTGCAAGGTCAGCGTGGTCCTTCTCTAGGCTCGACTATGAAATGTCTACTACAAATCTACCAATGTTTGTTTAGGACTCTGCCAGGCACTGCGAAGGGATAAGCAGAGCCTGGGCAGCCATCACTGAGTAGGCGCTGTAGACCGTCTTCACGTTACAACTGGCATGAAGAGAAGAGTAATGCTGGAAGAATCCAACATAGCCCTGTGACTGAAAAATAAATCAAGCCCAACCGTGACTTTAAAACCACAAGGACAGACTGCCGTGCATAAAATAAGGTTCTATGTCTCAAAGACTTAAAATACTAAACTAACTAGATAGCAATATAATGACAGGCGAGTGAACAAAGTAAAGAAAAGGAGGAGAAATGAATGATTAAAAAAAATAGGACTCATGGGACTGGGGAGTTGATGAAGAGCTGGCTGTGCAAGCATGAAGACCCAAGTTCGATTCCCAGCACCACACATAAAGCAAAACCAGGCACAGAGGTGCACCACTTGTCATCTAACTGAACCAGTGAGACCCTCAATGTTGACCTCTGGCCATACACATCTACACATACATGTGTCTGCACACACACATGAGCATATTTACAAACACACAAAACGGTATCCTCCCCCAGGGATGGGTACTATTTGCCCAGGAGAGTGTGGTTATAGAGAGGAATATGATAGTGACACTTGGGTGACCGGAGTCTGGCCCCCACAGTAAGACAATAAAAACAAAGAATTTAGATATGAAGGATGAGGTCCACAATAAGAGGCCCTGAGATATCAGATGGACTAGCGTAGAACTAAGATAACAGATGGCAGAGATAACTAAAGACTGCTAGGCCAGGAAAACTATAACAAAGTTATCACATGAAAAACTTAGACAAGGGCAACAGAACGAAGAGACCAGAGAAGGAAGCTTCTCATTCATTCACTCCCTGGGCAAACATTCAATGAGGGCTTACGGACAGGCGTGAGGCGCCAGCGGGGAGGTGATTCCAGTGTCCCAAGATGCAGGAAGGGAAGGGCAGGATTAGATTAGCTATAGAGAAAGATCTATATGAAACACATTTCAAAGGTCTTGATGACTCACTGACACCAAGGATGATGGAGAGATGGTTAAAGATAGTTCAAATGCTTGGAAGTTGAAACAATCCTCAGTGTTACTGGGACCTTAAAAAGCAAGAGGGGGAAAGAGAACACCACAACTATGAAAAGGGCTTTGGTGGGGTTGAACAGCCAGTCAGCAGAACTCCAGATGGCCAGCTCCTCACTCTGTAACAGGGAAGAAACTTCAATAAGAGAGACGGTTTCTTTGTCACTGGTATAAACGCTCAGTTCCCTTGGCAAGAATGGCAGGAGTCTGCCTACTCAGGTGGGCTCCATGGACCCTGCAGCACACCCCTTCATTATCAGAAACTGGTTGGTCTCGCTGAGAATTGAGGCTGCCCTCTTCCCACCCAGTCACCAGTATGACCAAAGAAAGGGATAAGGCAAAGTAGAAAGGGAAGAGCAGAAAGTGTTTGGGGCCACTGTAAGCTTGCACCTCTGAGGCAGGGGCTGACCCAGGATGCTATTTGAAAACAGGGAGGCAGAGGCAGGAGGATCTCTAATCCCAGCACTAGGGAGGCAGAGGCAGGAGGATCTCTGTGAGTTCGAGGCCAGCCTGGTCTACAAAGCGAGTTCTAGGACAGCCAGGGCTACACAGAGAAACCCTGTCTAGAAAAACCAAAAACTCCCATCACTGTCCTGAGTTCTACTCTGACTTCCCAGTGTTTTATAATCCTAGGCCCTTAGGAAGGCCTTAAAGAATCCACCAGATTGTAGTGCTTTTTTGTTCAGAAACTATTTCAGATTTGCATATTTATGCATACATTAACTCCTGGAACAGTCATGCATACAGTACACAGATTTCTCAAATAACTTATGTGCTGACCACACTAATTTAAAGCTCTTTTAGATTTGTATGATGCAAGGGCAGCATGCATTCCTGGGACACACCCGAAGCCCCGACTCTCCAGGAAATGGGTGCGATGAAAACTGTTATTAAACTCCTCTTACTACAAAGAGCGCTGGGGCCACATTTATAAAACAAAACTGTCAATAGCTCAGAGATCTAGTCCGGTGTGCAAAATCCAGTGTAGAATGTCCTCAGCTTAGTAAAAGCTACTCTTGAGTAAGAAGTGGAAGCGAATACCCTCCCCTGCAGATAGACGCATTAATTTTACCCCCCTGTACAAGCCATAAATGCTAGTGTCAAACTTTTAAAAGGTTAACACCACAAAATAAATGGTTGCTCTGGAAAAAAAAAAAAAAAAACCTTTCACTATCTTCCTCCAAACGTCTGAGACGTTCGAGTGCTAGTAAAGAAATCAGAGTAGAAGGAAATCTGGGGGAAAATGGTTCCGAGTAAGTGTTGAGTGTTCTTGCTCAGACCCCTGTGCGGCTGCCACGGGCCTAGTTAGGGAAATGGTAAGCCCAAGTCATCAGCACCAACCCACTCGCATCCCCACCCGGATCCCACCACCCGCGAGGGGTTTCAAGTCGGCTAGGATGCACAGCTTCTTCAGAAGGAAAGGTAAACACACCCATCAAGAGCTCCGGGGTCGGGAGTTTTCTCGGCAGAGACGAGATCCACAGGAGGGCGAGGTCCACGGAGAAAGCCGCAGTCCCTAGCCTTCCAGGCTGTGAGTTCGCTCGGGTCAGCCGGTACCGCCCAACACCCAGCGACAGGTCGTGGCTCAGCCCTCCAGCCCCAGCCCCACTTACTGGCGGCGATTGCAGCCTGGCGGCGCGTGCACTCGAGCAGCCCGGCAGGCAAGGGTAGTGGGATCCAAGCGGGCGAGCCCGGCAAATCCACACCCGGCAGCGCGTGGCATCCAGCAGGCACCCGCCGCTCCGCGGCCTCCGGTAGCAAAACAAACAAAAGACAGAGAGTGGCTTCTAGTGGGAACGACCGGCCGCTTTCCCTGGAAAAGCTGCCCTGCAGCTCCCCTCGCTGGCCCCGCGCAGCCCTGCACCGCCACCATCTTCCGGATGCTCGGCAGAGGGCAGCGCTGAGCTCCCGGGCTCCCAAGAGCCCACCTTGGAGCTGCAAACCCACCACCTGCCAGGCAGGCTGAACCGGTACACGCAAAGAAGGGGAACCCTGCTGAAAACATTTTCCTGCTTGCGATTAAATTGTATACTCACAACGAATTTTGGTGCCTGTATTTAACCACCGTAGAAAATCGCTTTCAGCACTGTTTTAACTTAAGTTTGAATGGTCGGGTGGATACCTTTCCACGTGGGAAACCATCCAGTTGCAATCTGCGTTTGCTCTCCTTCCCAAGCAGTTGTAAGAAATCTAACCCCATTTGCAGCAGTTCTCAACCTGGGAGTTGGGGCTCCTGGGGGGAGGTGGGGGCCTACGACCCTTTCACAGATGTCACCGGAGACCATCGGAAAACAGTATTTACATGCACTGAGGGGATAAAGGCAGGCAGGGCTATGTGGATTCTAGGTCAGTTTGGTCTACATAGTGTGTTCCAGGATAGCCGGGACGATATAAAGAGATCCTGTCTCAAAAATCCGAAATTAAATAAATAATACTGTAGACGTTACCTGAAATCATCTTAAGGGAAGACTCTGGAGCACTTTGAAAGCTCCAAACAACCCCCTCTCCCCCTGCCCTTAGCGTTCATTGTTCCACAGAGGTACCCTTAAAAGGCTAGTAAAAATGAATGGCTAGGCCTCACACCAGATGTTCCTGGAGTAGATGCTGCTAGTCCGGAGACCCACACCGTTCTAAAGAACACTATTTTGCCACAGTAGCCGTTTTCCACCGTTGATCTTTGGTGAGTTTAACTCTCCCAGTTTGGGCTTGACCTTGACACTGAGATGGTGCAAGCAGAAAGATCAAGCTTACAAAGACAACTCGGCTACACCAGCGCTTGTCTTAAAAATAAAATAAAATAATCTCCAGCTCATCACCATAACAATTTCCTTTCATTACTAACTTACCCCGAATTTACTAAAGCTGCAAGCACTTACTGCGTCTGTTTCTGTTGAAGAAACCTACAAGACAGTCAAGTTCCAGTAGGCTTCTGCCAACATTTATCTCTTTGCTTACTTCTCTGACAGCCAACCCACACGGCAAGTGAAAAATCACAGATCATCATCAGTGAACGTAAGACAAAGAGCCTAACTAGTCATATAGTGTCCATAAAAGGCAATTTTAAAAGTAACTAAAATGATTAAGTTTTAGTATAATTTAATGGACCAAGCCAGTCTACCTTGCAAATACGGGAACTATCTTGGTCTACTTTTGGCAGAGGCCCACTGGGTTACTAACTAGCTTAGATTAGTAATTCTGGCCCTCGGGAAATAATAACCCTGTAAATCCATGTTGAGATAATAAAAACCAGTGATGAGGGCTCCTGGATAGCCCAACTAAAATCGATCAGCAGCTGTGAGTTATAGCTGTGCTTTAATAAAACAGGCTCTCTCACTGTGAAGCAAACAGCGCTTCAATAAAGCAGGTACGCAATTTCTCTTCACAAATATTTATTTTATTAAGCTTTATTATTTCATTAACTTGCTAGGAAAGCAGAAAACATCTGTGTTAGTTGGTCAGCCTACCTTGACCATTCAACACTTTTCGATGAAACTGACTACTTCTGAAACTATTTCACATCTTTTTCCTTTGAAAACTGACCTTTAAAAAATTCCAATCTCTTTTGTTATAACCCCCCCTTTTCATTTAGAACCTATTTTAAAAACATAATTAGGAGAAAAAATTTCTTGGAAGACCTAAATTTTAGAGTCCCCTTAAAAACCAAGAGAACTATTGAATTTTTGGCCTCCATTGAATAGAAAGGTAGTTTTAATAGGTGGCTAACGTAATGTACAAATAAAAACATCCACAAGAGAGGACCTTTATAAAACATAAGATTTAGGCAAGATGTGTCCACTGGTGCAGTAGTGGCACTGGTAAAATCAACTGCTTTCTGATTGGCTCTGAGACCTGCTCCACAGGAAGAAAGTCATGTTTGTTATAGTAAGACTTGTCAAAAGTCTATGGCTTAGGAGGTTATAGGTTCTATGGAGGAGACCCATGACTGTTGCTTTACGAAATGGACACGCTGTTAAACTGCCTTTTCAGTATTTGTTTATACCCAGAGACTAGAACTACTCTCAACCTTACCTAGTCAGGGAAGTGTCTTCTGCGGTGGGCAGCAGTTAACACAGACTCATAACTGGCCTAAGGGATGCTGTCTGGGGTGGAGGTTCAGCATCCTTTCATTTGCTGACTAAAGAATTAAGAAGCAGGGAGCTGGAGAGACGGTTTGGCCATTACGCACTTACTGCTTTTGTAGAGGCCTGGATTTAGGTCCCCAGAATCTCTATGAAATGGTTCACCACTCACCTGTCCCTAACACATGTGGTGCACATAAACTTACGCACACGCACACACACACACACACACACAAACATACAAAAAAGTAAGGAAATCTTTTTAAAAAGGGAATTAGCCATGTATGGTGGCCCATGCCTTTAATTCCAGCACTCCGGAGGCAGAGGCAAGCGAAACTCTGTGAGTTCAAAGCCAGCCTGGTCTACAGAGTGAGTTCCAGAATAGCCAGGGTTGTTACACAGAGAAAACCTGTCTGGAAAAAAAAAAAAGATTAAAAAAGGAATTAAAAGGCAGGAAAGAAATCTTGGGAAGTCTGAGCAGTGTTATGCCCAGATCCGTGAAGTTTCCCAAAAACCAACAAGGAAACCGAGTCCCATACGTAAAAGCAAAGAGCCTTTATTTTATACAAGTTTGCAAACTTGGTCTCTCCGTGTGTCCAATGTCTTGGAATAATTGGAGAGCCCTGAGCTCAGTTAGAGTTGGGTTTTTATAGTAGTAAAGGTGGGGGTGAGGGATTTTTAAGGTTCAGGACGCATGATTGGCTGACATTTGTCTAGGGGTGTCCTGGTGAGTGTGTGCTGGCAGTGATCCTATCCACAACAGTAGAACATTAGGAATTTCCTTTGGACAGTCTGTTCTTGGGTGGTGCCTGGGTAATCTTAGTTAATGTGGTCCTTCCTGCAACCAGGTATTGCCTCAAGGAAAACTACTGAAACTCAGGCCTCTATAAAGCTTATCACGGCTGGGTCCTACACTGGCCGGCGGTAATGGTTGGAAGAAAAAAACTTCCTTTGGGTGATCTGTTTCTGTTAAGCTTATCATGGTTGGCTGAGTCCTACGAGCAGAGTCATTAATAAAAGAACTTAAAAATGAACCCAAGCAGAAGCTCAAGAACAAGGAAAAGCCTAGGGTTGGCAAGCTGTAAACCCTGAACTGCCAGGAGGAACAGAACAGAGCAGACTAGCAGGTATGGATGGTGTCTGCAGTCACATGACAGAAAGGGTAACTCTGGAGAAGGAGCAAGGAAGCTCAGAGTCTTAGAGAGTTTAAAAGCATGCTTACGTTCTGGCTACAATCTTAAAGAAAAAGAAAGGAGAAAAAAAAAAGTGTTCAGGCAGACCTGAACAGACAGACCCAGGTGAACACGTTATGCTGTCTTCCAGAGAATGTACAGGAGACGGGAATTCTGGGAAGGAAAATTACATTATCTTATGAACCCATCTTCCTTAGCCAAGTGTCTGACCTATCCCACTAGATTAATTCTTAATGCAGGAGACAAGGACAGTCTCCATGTAGAGGTGGATCCCATATTTACAAAACTGTGGTGCACGCTTTTAATCCCAGCACTCTGGAGGCAGAGGCAGGCGGATCTCTGAGTTCGAGGCCAGCCTGGACTACAGCGTTCCAGGATGGTCAGCGATATACCACAGAGAAACCCTTTCTCGAAAAACCAAAAACCCAAACCAAAAACCTGGGGGAAATAAGTGTCAGTGCTGGGTACTAAACGGGACATCTCTATTCATTCCCCAGCTCCCACCTCCAGGAACATTAAAGAGGACGGCATGGGGAGAATGTGAGAGCCCTTGGGATCGGGAGGAGTGCTCGAAAATGCTGCTTTCTGGACATGACATGATAGTTGTCATTAACCCACTGCAGTTATGATTATTCCTACAAAATCAAGTCATCAAGATCGGGCAATATTCCAGCAGGCAACACTAACTGGACTCGGTGGATGACAAACTAAAAGAACAACACACATAGGATTTGCAATTTCTTACTGTAATCAAGTTGTACCCCGTCCCTTTTACCTCCATTTGTTTGCCGAAGACGTACTTCATTTATGAGCTCCAGAATAAAGTAGCACAATAAAATTTTAAATTCTGTGAAGTCGGATGAATGTAGCGTAGCGTCCTGGGGGTTAGGTCCTGCCACTTACAGAAACTCAATAAATGTTGTCTAAATGTCTGTGCAAGGCTAAGAAGCCCGTAAGTTTTGCTAGCATATGTCTGTAGGTGAAAAAGTTCTAAAACGTGCAATCCAAGTGCCTCCTATTGACGTGGAATCGGATGTTTGGGCTTTAAGAAGTGGCACAGGGCTGGGGGTGGGTGAGTGTAAGTTCCGGCTCAACGTGGTACAGCCGACTACAAATCCCGGCGTGCCTCGTCGCGTCGTTCCCTCCCCTTCAGGAATCGGGTTTCGGGCCTAGGAAAGGCACGTCCTTCCTCCGTGGTATTGTGGGATCTGTAGTTCGATCTGCTTAGCGTTGGCTGGTCCCACTCTCCGGCTGCACGCACGAGCGTCTGTTTTCTTCGGTCCTGAGGCTGTGGGGTGCAATGACTGCTACTACTCTTCGCATTCCGACGGGGCCCCCAGTGTCCCAGGCCGCCTAAACTTCAGTTCCCTAGCGTCCGATTAGGATCGCTTCAGGGACTCAACTCCAAATTCAGGTTTAAACATTTGAAGCTAACGTCTGCTCCCTGCTGCCTTGGTGTCCTCAGGACCAAAACCAGGCGGGTTGACTGAGGCGGGGCAGCCCGGCCACGCGGAGGGCTGCACACAGTAGGCCCATCAGCCTGGCCCGCCACGGGCGGCTGCTAACCCGGCAGGCGGCGGCGGCCGTGCGCATGCGCGCCGCGGCGGCGCAGTTTCCGCAGCTGAGCAGACAGCTCCGGCGCTGCATCCAGATCGCTCGTGTCGGGCCGACGCTCGTTTCCTCGCTCGGTGCTCGGCCTCCGCTGGCAACCGGCGACCCCTCCGCAGCTCGAGTCCCCGGCCGCCGCAGCGCGCCTACCCCCGACCCCCTGTCCCGCGAAGATGGCTGCCGTACGCCGGGCCCGCAGTTACTGCCGCTGCGTGGTGCGCTTCTCCGACCGAGAACTCTGCTAAGCCCCGCTGCAGCAGACGGACAGGAGTAGACACCCGGCAGCCGCCACCCCTCTGGGAGCCGGGCGCGGGGAGCCCCTCGATTGGGCCGGCCGCCCGCCAGCATGGTAACCGCGAGGGGGCGGGCAGCTCGGGCTGGGCCATCGGGGCGGGAAGGCGGCCCCGGGTGAGGGTAAGCTTTGACGGCCAGCGGAGGAAAGGCCGGCTTCGGCGCCCCAAGACCGGCCGAGCAGGGAGTGGGGACTGAAGTGCGCGGTCCTGGCCTCTGTGCCAGGGAGGTGGCACTGGAAAGCGGAGACACTTGTTGATTGCTCCTGTTCTGGCAGCAGGGCACACAGACGATCTCTGCGTCTTCGGGAGCCCCGAGTTTAGGACACACTCACGCCCCCGAGGCTTCAGCCTGCTAGGATGATGATATTGGCCGGCAGTCCTGGCAGACTTGGAGGACTCCGATCTAATTTCGTGGTAGCGAGGGCCTAAGCCGCTTCTCTGTGTGCAGATGAAGCGACTGTGCTAAGCTGCTCTGGTCTCACGGGACTGTGGCATGGAATGTGTAGTCTCTGCAATGACTAAGAAACTAATCTCCGGCTAGGGCTGAACGAATTAAGAATGAAAGGTACAGACTGACTAGAACACCCAGGTGATTGTCGTTCCTTAAGTGAATTGGCTGAAACGATTTATTTTTATGTAACTAATCCGGAACAGAAAACGTACTAATTGATTATTCTTCTAAACTTTCAAAAGTGGTTCTCTGACCAGGATGAAGCCCTTAACCTTCGTATTTAATTGACCCCATCTGTGAAGAAACTGATTCAAGTATACAGTGATGCTTGAGTAATTTTCTATTACGAAAAAACTGAAAATTTCCCAAGCGCCTGTTTCAAGTGGCATTGAAATTGATCAAATGTAGTAAAATCCCAGGTCATACTTTCAAAATCAGGTTAAAAGTGGATTCAGTGGGGAAAACTCGGGAGAAAAGAGATGTCTTATTTCAGGTTTCCCATTTTCTTGTCTTTGAGGTAGGCATTATGTATGGTGTGGGTTTTGGTGCCGTACCTGATCTTCTCCAATTGTCTTTACAGATCTCTCTGTCTCCTTAAATTAAATTGTTTTTAAATTCGTGTGTGAATGTGAGTGTGAGTGTATTTGTATGTGTACAGGATAGTTTTATGTCAACTTGATAACAGGCCAGAGTCGGCTGAGAGGAGGGAGCCCCAGTTGAGAAAATGCTGTCATTAAGATCCACTGTAGGGCATTTTCTTAGTGATTGATGGGGGAGGGCCCAGTCCATTTACTGTGGGTGGTGCCATGCATTGCCTGATAGTCCTGGGTTCTATAAGAAAGCAGGGTGGCGCACGCCTTTAATCCCAGCACTTGGGAGGCAGAGGCAGGCAGATCTTTGTGAGTTCGAGACCAGCCTGGTCTACAAGAGCTAGTTCCAGGACAGGCTCCAAAACCACAGAGAAACCCTGTTCCAAAAAAAAAAAAAAAAAAAAAAAAAAAAAAGAAAGCAGGGTGAGCAAGCCATGAGAAACAAGCCAGTGAGCCGCGCTCCTCCATGACCTCTGTCTGCATCAGCTCCTGCCTCCACATTCCAGCCCTATTTGAACCCCTCTTCTGACTTCCTTTGATGATGAATAGTGATATGGAAGCAAAAGCGAAATAAACTATTTCTTCCCTAAGTCGCTTTTGCCCATGGCATTTTAATCACAGCAATAGTAACCCTAACTAAGACAGGGTGTCATGGATGTGTAGATGTCTGCAGAGGCCAGAGGAGGATTCCAGTCCCCTGGAGCTGTTGTGTGCTGATGGACATGGGTGCTGGTAACCAAACTCAGGTTCCCTGGAAGAATATCCAGTCCTCAGCTGCTGAGCTCTCTCTCCAGCTCCACAGAGTCCCTCCAAAGAAAATGGAGAGATCCCAGCGTAGTGGCTCACAGTTATAATTCCGTTCCTCCTTGCATTCAGGAGTCCAAGGCAGGAAAATCTCTGCCAGTTCAAGGCCAGCCTAGGCTATACAGAGTGAGACCAAGAATCACGTCCTAAAGGTAGCAAAAAAAGATATGTTCTTTGTCTTCAGTGCACTCAATCCACTGAAGGGAACAAATACTTTCAATCCAAAACTAAGGTAACAAAAAGGTAATTGGGAAAAGCTGCTAAGGTGAACTTTTACCTGACTTTTGACAAGTAGGAGCAGCGAAGTGAGGAAAATGGTAGTCCAGGTCCAGAGAGCAAGCAGCGCCACCTGGCGTGAACAAGGGAAGCTCTTCAGATGGAGTTAGCTTAGTCTGACTGCCAGGTAATAGCTAGAAGGCCGCCCGACTAAAAGGATACTCTGTTGGACTCTGTCTTCTCATATTAGCTCACTGAGGGTTTGCAATGATAAGTCGACTCTTAAAAAGAGCAGCATGCTTCCCAGAGGGATCTATGCATCTCAGAGTCCCGCATGTATTTCCTAGTAGATCAGTTTCTTACTGCAACAGAATTCCTGGTATCACTTGTAAAGAATTCATTTTGGCCCAAGGTTCTGGAGGATCAACTCTGGATCCAAGTGCTTTGAGCTTCTAATGAAACAGCACATCATGTCAGAAACACATGAACGAAAATGTTCACCTCGGGAGTCGGGACACAGAAAAGAAAGGGGCCCCACAGTGTGTTTCAAGGATATATCCCCCATGACTCAGGCACTCCCGCTAGGTCAGATTCTACAGGTACCTTCAAAGTCCAGGAGTGCCAACCTAAAGGACCATGCCTTTTACACAGGGACCTTTTGGAGGGTTCTAAGCCCTTTTATCCAAACCCAGGCTCCAGACTTAGAACTGATGCTGCTTCATTTATGTCTTCACTGATGTAACCTTTATAGAGCAGCAAGCATTTCACTGTGTACCAGCTAGTCAAGTGGTATTGGCCCCCTGCTGGGAGTCTGGTTGCTCGAGATAAGGGATGAGCAGAGCTTGTTTATGTTGCGCTGTGTGTGGTGCAAGTGTGTCTGGTTGCTCTGTTCAGAGACCTGTGGTAACAAAACCTTTTCTCTCCTGAAATAGTTTGCAGCTAAAATTTGCTATTATAAAAGTTGCTATCTTTGGAACTAGATGGAATTGTTTTTGTTTTTGGCTTTTCTTTTTTTCTGGAGTGGTGTGTGTGTGTGCAGGTACATGTGTGTATGAACCTGTACATGTACCCTTCTGCATGTGTGTATACATACTAGAGGCAGGAAGATTGGTTTTATTATTATTCTTAGCTAACTTTCAGGGTTCTTTCCCTCATTGCCACATTTCTGTGTAGGACCAATCACAGTGAGTGTTGAGCAAGTTCCCCTTGCTGCTAAGTTATTAGCTAACAGGCTGAACTGAGGCAATGCTTCACTGACCTGGGAAGTAGGGTTATTTTAGTTATTTGGTTTACTGAAACGAAAAGGATACAATGGAAATAGTAAACTGAAACATGTTTTAAGCCCAAAGCTGCATACTATAATTCAATTCACCTTTATTCCACTTGAAGTCACTCCAGTGTAAAAGATTGGGTTTATAATAGATAAAATAGAAGAGGTTGATTTGGTTGGGATATAACTAAGTGGCTCAGTGGTAGAGTACTTGTTTACCATGTGGAAAGCTCTGGACTCAATTTCTCAGCACTGAAAAAAAAAAAGGAAAAAGAGAAGGGCTTCCTTCCCTCCCTGCTTTCCTTCCTTCAGACAAGGTCTCACTGTCTACTCTTTCACTGGCCTAGACTCACTGTAGACCAGGCTGGCCTCTAACTCTAGGAGATTTGCCTGCCTTTTTCTTTGTGGAGATTAAAGGCATGTGATAGCATGCCAGGCTGAGGTGGATCCCCTGGATGTATGCCACCATGTGGGTGCTGAAAACGGAACCTGGCTCATCTGGAAGTGCAGAATGCTTTTAACTGCAGAATCGTCTTCAGCTCCCAAACTAAAGGCTGGTGGTTGATTCTACGGTATTACAAAAATTAAAGTCCAAATTTTCTTTCATTGGCATCATTTAAACTTACCAAAGTAGTTATCTGGAGAGAAGCAATTGTATTTCATTGGCACGAGACATCGTAGTCCCCTTAACTTGCTGAACTTTATGAACACAAAATTGTTCTGAAAATGTTTTGCTTTTGGGTAGACTGAAATAATTGTGTTCGGAACACTGCTGAAAGGACTGGCTGCATTTCAGGACACCTGGGTCCTGCTGGAGAACACGCCACCTGTGAGGTGGTCTTCAGAGAGCAGCGACTCACCAGACTTTATTCCATTTCCTCTTCTAGATCCAGATACAGTTTATAGAAAATAAGAGGCCAAAGAAACATTTACAGATAGCAAAATCTAGACTCAGAATGACTTGTTTGTTTGTAGACAGGGTTTCTTTGTGTATCCCTGGCTGTCCTGAAACTCACTCCGTAGACCAGGCTGGCCTCGAACTCTCAGAGTTCCACCTGTTTCTGCCTCTCAAGTGCTGAGATTAAAAGTGTGTGCCACCACCACCCGGCTCAAAATGACTTTTGCATGAGTGGACTTGATATTACAGTTTTTGGAAAAGATTTTAAGATTGATGGTGATACTACCACACTCCTGTGGTGCAGTAGAGAATATGCTTCTCAGGCTCATTTTCCTTTGCAATAAACAGCAGGGTCCTAAATGCACTGTCCAGCCTCTGTCTTCAGAATGCGTTTCGCAAACTCAAAGGCGTCGTACCGGTTGACAGTTGTCACGAGCTAGCAGTTGCCAGTTTCTGATGTTGTTCTGGTTTGTTCTCAGGCAGAAGCGGAGGAAGATTGTCATTCTGATGCCGTCAGCGTGGGTGATGATGAAAATGAGAGCCCTGCAGAGAGAGACCTGCAGGCACGTGTCTCCAGCTCTGTACTGAGCGCTTGTCCCTTGTGTGGAAACTGGTCCCATTGGGAGCATCTGTCAGCTCTTTGCATGGAGCTTAGCTGGACTTTCATATTCTTTTTTGTGTGTTTTTTTGAGATGTAGTCGTGGCTCTCCTGAAGCTTCCTCTGTAGACCAGAATAACCTCGCATGCAATACCATTGCCTGGCTTGGACTTTCATATTCTTTATAGCATACATAAATCATACTTCTGTAAAAATAGATATCAATAACTGAAGCTTTGGAGTTCAGTATGTAATTTAAAATATTACTTTTATTTATTTGCGTGTCCATGTGTGCGCGTGTACACCCATGTGGAGGTCAGAGGACAATTTGTGGGAGTCATTTCTTTCCTTCTACTGTGAGTCTTAGGGATAGAACTAGAGTCAGTAGGCATGGCAGTAAGTGCTTTTACCTACTGAACTATTGCATTGGTCCCAGAATGTAGGCTTAAAGTATTCAGTAGTATGTAAGCATGACTCAAAACTTGTAACCTTAAATAACAAGATTGATTTTTTGCTCACTTAGAAGTTCCAAGCCTGTGCATAACAAAAGGCATCATAAGGTTGAAGGAAATAGCTTGAACAACTGCTTGTCATGTGAACAAAGGTTTAGAATCCTCAGTATATAGATTTTGTGCATAAATCAGAGGAACACAAAACAGAAAGGTGAACAGACAGTTAATGGAAAAATATAAATGGCTGTTAAATATTTGAAGAGATAATATGCCTCATTAATAATTTAACTGGTTTTTTGAATAATGTCCTTTTTTTTTTTTTTTTTTTTTGCTTTTTCGAGACAGGGTTTCTCTGTGGTTTTCTATCTGGATTGTAAAACCACTTGCACATTACACTTGAGATTATAAATGGCCATTATTTTTCTTGTAGGTACATAGCAGTGTGTATCAAAATTAAAAGTATGCCTTCCCTTTTGATACAGCAATTCTCCAGGAAATTAAATCTAAAGAAATAATGGAAAAAATTAGTAAATATACATGTTAAAAGATGTTTATCATAGGGTTACTTATATGGAAAAGTGTCACATGACCCAAATAGCCATTACTCGTTCTAAGGAATGGTGGAAACATGATATGAAATACACTATTGCCATTTCCAAGGATGAGGTAAATCTTGTATATTACACTAATTACTGTAGTTAATTTAATTATTAAACTTGTAAACTTAATAATACTTGTCTATTTGGTCCATGTCATTTAGTAAATAATGGATGTAGGTCTGCAGGTCAGACATGACTGTAACATGTTAGAGGAGTCTGGGAACCAAAGCCCTGTACAGAACATTCTTAGAACATCTGTGACACATTTTCTAAAAGTTACCACAAATAACATACACGATTCTGGCTTGAGCTCCTTGGGAGGGAAACAGAGAAGTGGAGATTGCTCTTCAGGACACCGAAGAGTCAGTGCCTTGGGAGGGAGGAGGGAAATGGAGACAAGAGGAAGAAGCCCAGCTCTAGTGCAGTCTTAATGGACTTCCTGGGCTGGTCTTGTGGGGTTCTGAGGATAAACCGCCCTCGCAGGGAGCCAGGTCATCACGTGGGGAGCCTGAAGGCACCCTGCTGTGGCAGTAGCCAGATGGGGTGAAAACTTGGCTGTTTTTAGAAGTTGGGGTAACAATTTCTCCCTTAAAATCAATCAAGCACATAAGGGGTTTGACTTTGTGCGTGTTTTATATTGAAATGACCTGTGTTTCGAAGGATTTCCTTTTTGGAGTATGGAATGTTTATTAAAAGAGAAGAACTTTGGGCTGAGCTATAGAATGTCTCAGCTTTGTAATATCTTCTGAATGTGCGGCATTCACAGAAGTTCAGCCCCCACGCCAGGGCTTATTCCCCAGTGCTTTCAGGCTTTCTGTTGTATAGACAGACTCACTTCCAGCTGATACACATTCTCTAAAGTTTTAAGCAGAAAATTATTTTTTTAAAAGTATGTTTATCAGGTATTTGGATAGAGAGAGAGATTGATTTTCCTGGCCTTAGAATTTCAAGAAAGTACATTGAAATAAATACTGGGCATATTATTAAGTCACTCCAGAGACTCACTATCTTCTCTTGATGGTTCCTCAACTTCCCTTTTGTTACAGGCACAGCTCCAGATGT
Source organism: Microtus ochrogaster (assembly GCF_000317375.1). NCBI lineage: Eukaryota > Metazoa > Chordata > Mammalia > Rodentia > Cricetidae > Microtus > Microtus ochrogaster. The sequence continues at coordinate 61,563,461 of NC_022012.1, forward strand.
TCAGAGCTCAGTGGATGTTTGAACTTACCCCAGGCATAGGTTCTAGTAATTTAGAAACTCGGCCTTGCAGAGCAGGAAGAGGCTCCATACTGAAAGCAGCTGCAGATACCAAAGGAAGGCAGGAACTGGCAAAGGAAGAGAAGGTAAGTACTAAAGTGATCTAATAATTCATCTCTAGTCAGCTCTGGTGATAGAGAGGTGTATTTGTAAAGTAAAATGACGTTTTCTGATGTGGAGACAATTTGACTAGTGTTCCCGCTTACCTGCCCTGCACTGCTTCTGTTTGGGGTGGTGTTATTACTGTAATGAGAAGCGTCCCCCATAGTTTGGGGTGTTTGAGTGCCCCGTCCCTGCTGACACTGTTGGAGGAAGTATGTTGCTGGAGCTGGACTTTGAGAGTTGAAAGGCTCATGCCATTTCAAGTTTGCTCTCTGCTTCATGCTCGCTGTGTAAAGACGCGAGCGCTCAGTTTCCCGTTCTTGCAGCATGCCTTCAATCCTCCCGCCATGGACTCCAAGCCTCTGGAACCGCGAACCCAAATAAACTTTCTCTTTTCTAAGTTAATTCGGTCATGACATCTTATCCAGTAATTAACACCAGCTTATTTTCCTATCACCTAACATTTTCATGTGAAGTTTGTTGTTTATTTATTGCCTCTTAAGATTCACCTAGTGTCTGAAAAAATGGATGTCTGGAATTTACAGCAGAAGTCCTAAAGGCAGAGGTGGAAATTTTCAAATGCTCTAGCCTTTTCAAAGGATGTTTGTTTGCTGGCTTTTTTGTTTGTTTTGTTTTTGTCTTGAGACAGGTTCTCACCCTGTAGTCCAGTCAGCTTGGAACTCCCTGTGTAGGTAGAGTGGCCTAGAGCTTACCGTGCTCTCCCTGCCTGAGCCTCCTGTGTGCCTTGCCGCATCTCACTGGGCACCTGGTTCTTTGGGAGCTATAGTTGGTGTTTTGTTACATTTTAAACTGAACATGTTGTCATGTTATATCAGTCATTACCTTAATCTGGAGAGTTCGTAGCTGTTAATACTGGAAGTACTCAGCTAGCTGCTGCCTGACCCCTGTCACTGTCTTGCTCTCACATGGGGCTGTCCCCACCTGTCATCACATCCCAGCAGGGTGCCCCTCAGAGCCTGAGTCTTTACAGGGTAGACTGTGTGTTTTTGTGTCACTCACACAATAAGAGCCACCTATGTCCCCAAGATTTTCATTTTCCCTCAAGTGTTTTTTTTTTTTTGGTTTTGCATTTGAGTTGATAATCCATTTTGAGTTATTATGTAAACTGGGAGGCTTAGGTCAAAATCCATTATTTTGCTTTGGATGTACAATTCTGTAGCATCATTTGAAAATGTTGTTTTTCTACTATAAATTTACTTCCTATTGTTTATTTATTTATTCATTTTTGTATAGGGTTTCGTGAACCCAGGCTGTCCACACGTATGGATGACCTACTGCCTCTGCCTCTCGAGTGCCGGATTGAGGTCTTGTGCCATCACACCTGGTTTGTCTGCCTACCATACAGATTTTCAAAGCTTTTTTTTTTAAACCTTTTTATTTCACAGGCTCGAGAACTCTTCCTGAAAGCAGTAGAAGAAGAACAAAACGGAGCTCTCTATGAAGGTAAAACCCAGCTTCTAAATTGCAGCTCGTTAGCAATCAGTATTCACTTGTGCTGGAATTTATTTGGTATAGAGCATTCTCCTCCTACCATGGAAGTTATTTCTTTAAATTAAGAACAAAAATTTGGGCACAGTAGTGCATGCCTGCAGCTAGAAGATCCTTGCAGGTTTGAAATGGTCTACAAAATGAGTTCCAGGCCAGCCAGGGCTACAACATAGTAAAGACCCCTTCTCACCAAAACAATCAATTAGTTAAAATGAATGAATTTTATATAACTTGTTTCCAAAATACATTGCAGGACAATATTATCATATGTGTAAAATAAGTAAAATAATTTTTCTATATTTAGTTTTGTGTTAGTTTTCATTAGTAAAATAAAAATCACATTGTGTTCTCTTCATGTGTGAAAGTATTTCAGATGCATGAAATACTACGGATGAAATCAAAGAACACCAGTTGGTCTTTCTAAGCTTGATTTACATTTTACCAAAAAAACAAAACAAAAACCAAAGCGGCAAAAATAAGTTGTGTGGTTCTATAGAGATGCTCAACAGTGCTTACAGTTCCTGTAACTCTAGCACCAGGGCATCTGACACTTTCTTCTGTCCTCCTTGGGCATCTACACATAGACAGAAATAAAAATAAATTGGGGGAAGGCCAGAAGGCCTCAACGCTACACACACACACACACACACACACACACACACACACACACGCACACACACACACACAAAACAAAAACAAAAAAAACTACAGGAAACTAAGATTTTCTGAGAAGGGAATTAAAAAATCATCCCCGGGTTGGAGTTCACCAGCAACAAGTGGTCAGCCCTGAAAAGATACACACAGGTAATATACAGACCAAGCAGCTTATATGTAGGAATATATATGTATTTAACCACTAATTAAAAGAAAGAAGCCATGAATTTGAAACAGATAAAGGAGAGGTATATGTGAGGGTTTGGAGGAAGGGAAGGGAAGAAGGAGATGTTGTAATTATATTTATAGTCTCAAAGAGTAATTTAAAAAGTAGAAATAAAAATTTCACATAAAAATAATAATATTTAAAGTTTATTTAGCTGAATAAGGGCACATTGGGTTGAAGGAAATTGGATTTGAAGGATGAAGTATATCCAGCATTTCATTTTCTTCAACTTTGTGATACAAGGAAAAATTCATCCAGAAGTAATTATTTTGACCTATAATAATTGCATTTTTTTAAACCCCACAAAGAAACACCCACATAGAATCAATCTGATGAGTCATAGATGGTGAGAAAAACATGGGAAGGATGAAAAGATAGTTGTAAAACACATCTTAAGTTACATAACCTCTTAGTCTTGAGAGGATAGGAGCCTGAGCAGCAAGGCTTGGAGACGTGTTTGTTCGGTATGCTACCATTGCATGTCTGAAGTGTTCAGCTGTTCATAAAGAAGTCTGCCAACCACAGTTAAGGCCAGTCAGAGTAACTGACAGTGTGCCCATAACTAATTTAGCTTTGTCTCTGCTTTTAGCCATCAAGTTCTACCGTAGAGCTATGCAACTTGTACCTGATATTGAGTTCAAGATTACTTATACCCGGTCTCCAGATGGTGATGGCGTTGGAAACAGCTAGTGCGTGTATAATTTGACAGACAGTAATGTATAAAGATATAAGCTAAGTGCTTTTTGCCATTCTGACTCTGAACTTGCTAAGATGGTGATGCTATTTCTGTTAGTGTCATGTTTACTGTGTCTACATTTATAAGTAGACTTACTTACTTAGAGAAATTTTAAGATTTATATCTTGAGTAGATGTAACAAGCATAAGGTGATGAAAGTTTTTATTTTTATTTATTTATTTTTAAAAGATTTATTATGAATACAACATTTTGCCTCCATGTATGCCCGCATGCCAGAGGAGGGTGCCAGATCTCATTACAGATGGTTGTGAGCCACCATGTGGTTGCTGGGAATTGAACTCAGGACCTCTGGAAGGGCAGCCATTGCTCTTAACCACTGAGCCATCTCTCTAGCCTCAATGATGAAAGTTTTTAAAATTAAATTGATGATTATTGAAAAGAATAAATTAAAGAATATATTTCAATCTTCTGAAATCTATTTGAAGTAGAAAGTACTAAATAAATGTAGTTAGGCTAGTTGATAAGTATGGTAACTATTGCTTGAAGTTGGGTGGTAGGTATATAGAACATCATTAGACTAGTTTCTATGTTTGAATCTTTTGACATTTCAAAAAATGTATCTTTTAGGAAAATGCTAAACTATAGTGCTTTCATTCTCTTACTGTACATAGAATGAGCATTATTAAACCTGTCAGATAGCATTGCTTAAAAGCATAGGTACAAGGTATAAGCATTGAGAGAAGTCGTGTTTCATTGTACCTGACAGCACTTACATCAGTTATGAAGGAGCAATGATGGTTTAAACTGAGGAAAGATTGAGTATATTTCAAAGCCAGTGATTTTTATCAATATGGTTATAAAATTGTTTTGGCTTAACTTTTCTCCAAAGCCCAACTTGATGGTATTAAAAGGAAAGATGTTTGTGCCCAGGAGGAAATGTCAGGGCATTCAAAATGGGCATTACAGGGCTAGGAATATCGCTCAGTTAGTAGAGTGCTTGCCCAGCATGCACAAACCCCAGGGTTTGATCCCCACCACCATGTAAAGTGGGTGTTGTAGACAGACATTTCTGTCCTGCCCTGTCCCACAGCCATTGAGTCCCAAATAAACACACAAAGGCTTATATTAATTATAAATTGCTTGGCCTGTTAGCTCAGGCTTATTATTAACTGGCTCTTATAACTTAAATTAACCCGTAATTCTTGTCTTATGTTTAGCCACATGGCTTGGTACCTTTTCTCAGGAAGGCCTTCTCATCTTGGTCTTCTTCATCTTGCTGGTGACAGACTCTGTCTTTCCTCTTCTCAGAATTCTCTTAGTCTGGTTTCCCCACCTATACTTCCTGCCTGGCTACTGGTCAATCAGCGTTTTATTAAATCAATATTAGTGACAAATCTTTATAGTTTACAAGAGCATCATCCCACATTATTTCCCATTTTTTTCTTTGCAAAATAAGAACTTGGAATCTAATCTCCTTTGTTTATCTTTTTTTTTCACCATTATCCATAACAGTTTGTAATCAACACTCTAAACAAAGACAAACATCCATAATCCATTTTTGGGGGGAAATGTGGATGAAGTTTTCTATGCTACTTCCTGCTGTTTGGTTGTGCTGGTAATCTTGTGGGGACCCAAAGAAAATTTAGGATTATGGTCAAGTCCTGACTGGAATATTCTGTGAGGCTTGATCATCTCAGGCAGCAGCCTTGAAACTGGTCTGGATGCAGAAATCAGAAGAAACCACAACAGAGGTGCTCTGAAATGTTGGATCATCTGGGCCATCCATTCCCATTGGAGATTTTTCAGGGGTTCTTCCTCCGTCAAACCTTATTATTCTTAACCCAGAATGAATCCACAGCCTTTCATTTTCTGTGGAAATAAAAGCAGAACCTCTTTCCATAGTAACATTATCCTTTGACTTAAATTTTGAAGTCAGGATATTTTCAAAATATATAGGTTGGATTAATCCAGCAGCCTTTATAATCAGATGTCTTTTAGCAATGGTTACTCCTTCCTCAGCAGTCAAACAATTCAAAGACAACACAATAACATACAGCATCCAGACAGATTCTCTCTGTAATTTCCATCTTCACATGGCTTGTTTTTTTTTTTTTTTTTTTTTTTTGGTTTGTTTGTTTTTTTTTACTCTATTTCTTTTACTTTTTTATTTTTTAAGTTTTGTTTTTTTGAGACACAGTTTCTCTGTGTATCTTTGGCTGTTCTGGAACTCACTCTGTAGACCAGTCTGGCCTTGAGCATTACCACACAGCAGGGTTTGATGGCATATACCTCTGATCACAGCACTTGGAGGGCGAGGTGGGTTCAGCATTACCTTTGAATGTATAGAGAACTGAGGGATAGCCAGAGCTATGAAACTCTTTCTCATTAAGGGGTGGGGAACCATTCCATAGAGGGATGGATTTGTTGTTGTTGTTTGTCTGTTTTGATTTTATCCATTTATTTATTTATTTATTTATTTATTTATTTATTTATTTATTTATTTTGGTGACAGGGCTTCACTGTGTGGCCCCGGCTATCTTAGAACTTACTCTGTAGACTAGGCTGACCTCAAACTCATAGAGATCCACCTGCCTCAGCACCCCCCCCCCAAGCCCCCGAGTGCTGGGATTAAAAATTTGTGTCACAACCACCTGGTTTATTACATAGAGTTTACTAAGGAGTTATTTGGTGCTTTATTATTTGCTCTGTCATGAAATAATTCACTTACATTTTTCATTATATATGCTTAAAGTGGCAAACAAAATGATGGCCTTCATCTTTGGGTGTGTGCCTGTGGTGTAATTAAATTTTGTTCTTTTTCCTTCCTTCTTGCTGGTCCTCTTCTTCCTCCCAGAACCAGTGTTCTTTAACACAGAAAAAAATCAGCATTTAAGTGGTGGCGCATGCCTTTAATCCCAGCACTTGGGAGGCAGAGGCAGGCGAATCTCTGTGAGTTCGAGACCAGCCTGGTCTACAAGAGCTAGTTCCAGGACAGGCTCCAAAACCACAGAGAAACCCTGTCTAGAAAAACCAAAAA
>NC_022012.1:61569842-61589759 GCF_000317375.1 Microtus ochrogaster
AAAAAAAAAAAAAAAAAAAAAAAAGGAATTAGATAAGGCATATTATAGACATCCGCTGAAGTCAGTATTAATTGCCGTTTTAAAATTTACAGCCCCTGAGGGCTCTGCATGGTATACCCTCAGACAAACTCCCCCACCCAAAAAATTCATTAAAGAATTTACACAAAATTTCAAATCAATGTTTTCACTAACTCATAAAATATCTACAATTAAACTAATTAAATCTCAATACCTGAGCCTAAAAATCTTAACTTTTTGCATAATTACCAAAACGTTTTTGTTTGGGGAAGCATGGTATGGTACTTTCCAGCAAGGCAGGACACACATTAGCACATCTTTTTACTGTAGTAAGAAGGTGTGTTTCTTAGATGAGTTTCTGAAGCCATTTGAAGGTGCTGTAGCAGTTTTAACTGTGTGCACTTCTGATCTGATGCACTGAGTTCCCTACTCCTCTTGTTGCAGCATGGAAGACAGCGATGATGGCAGCAAGATGGCAGATCTCTTGTCATACTTCCAGCAGCAGCTCACATTCCAGGAGTCTGTGCTCAGACTGTGTCAGCCTGAGCTGGAGACCAGTCAGACTCACATATCAGGTGTGGCTTCTCGGGGGTTTTCACTCAGAAACACTCCAACCTTGGTGTACAGTCCGATGTGATAGGCGATCTAGTTATAGAAATAGCTAGAGATGTAAATCTGTGCTTTTTAGAACCTGAAACAACAGAACTGGTGATGCAGGAGATTGGGGTGCCATACTTTTTTCAGTGAAGCCCTTTGGAAGCTGGAGGAACACTGGTGCTAATAAACATATCAGGCAGAGTATATAGTAGTACTCAAATGTTCAGAAGTTACCATTTTCATTTACTGAATACTGCTTATTTATGGGAGGACTGTTTAAAACTTTCTTAAATAAAAATAACTTTAGTGTTAACTGTAGGCCGAGTTTTTTATGGGGACTGCCTATGATCAGCTCTGTCCTGCCAGCCACCCTCAAATAACCACAGAGACTTAATATTAATTGTAAATGCTTAGCTAATAGCTTAGGCTTATTTTTAGCTGGCTTTTATAACTGGAATTAACCCATTTCTGTTAATCAATGGGCTGCCCTGAGGCTTGTTTAACCTCATCTATGTACTTCCCACCCTGCTTGCTCTGCAGCTCATGACTCTGCCTTTCTTTTTCCCAGCATCCTCTCTGCCCCCAAAATCCTGCTTAGCTACTGATCATCACAGTGACATATAATCACATTTCCCTTTTTTTTTGTCTAAATAAAAAAGAAAGGTTTTAATTTTAACATAGTAAAACTACATATAACAAAAACAGTTATCAAGTAAGAATTACAGTTATAATATCCAGTTGATTTGTATTTGGCAAATTTAGAAAAAATATTCTATTATTTATCTTGTCTTTGTGAGTCTAACATTTTATACCTAATTTGCTTTTTATCATGGCTATGAAAAACTTTAACTCTAAATATTTAGTCTTTAACTTGATCAAAGACCCCAGAGAGGTGTAATGTTACCTAGTGACAGGGACATCTGGCTGCCTGGACAGTCAACCAAAGTTCTTTTGTAACGTTGGGACATCCATCTTTGGCTTATAGGTCTAGTATTTCTGATAGACTTTTCTGAGAAGCAAGGAATGTCCTACCTTGTCTTGGCAAAGTTTGGCAGTTGCTTTCTTTTGCATCCTGCTGGTCCAATTTGGATAACAACTGAGGCAAGGGGAGGTTTTTTTGCCCAAATTTTGTCATAAAGACAGCAAACTTCATATGGAGGTTCTTTGGTATTTATCTTCTTTTGAAGTAAATTAGTGCTGTCAGGAACAGACATGTCTCACTGTCATGAAAAGCCTTAGGTCATTAAATATATTAAATGCCACATTTAGACCTTTTATCTATCTAAATACATCTGTTTAACCTTAAAAACATAACCTAATGTGACTACAAGTTTGATTAATATAGATGACTACTAATCTGTATTTCCTGATTATACATTACATTTTAAAATGAGCTGCATAAGTACAATACTCCAAATAAGAGTAGAAACACACAAATAGTATAACAAAATTAACTTTAGATTTGTATCACTAAATTAAAATCCATGCCAATTTAAAATCTTTTGAGATCAATAGTTGTTTTTGGATTAAAGTAGATTCAACAATTTACCATTTTATCTCATCATTTCTATATCATATCCTCCTTTTTTCCATTAGAGATCTTTGAATTTAACTCCTTTGTTTTGTTTTTTTCCTGACTATGACTAATAACAACGTGTAACCAACCCCCCCAAACATTGGCAACATCCATAATCCACTTTTTGGGAATGGGTGTTGTTTTTTAAGACTACTTCCTGTTCTCAGTGAGTGCTGGTATCTTTGGGGGGAACCTTAGGAAAATCAGGATAATTGTTAAGTCTTGACTGGAGTAGTTTGTGAGGCTGGACCATCTCAGCCAGCAGCCTTGAAGCTGTTCTGGATGCAGAATTCTAAGGAGACTATAGCAGAGGCAATCTGAGATGCTGGATCATCTAAGCCACCCATTTTCATTGGTGTCTGGTTCCCTTGTTTTGAAAATACAAATAAACTTTAAAAGATAACATACATGTCTGTATTAATACAAGTATAAACTGTGTGTTGTACACAAGCCAACCAAAGATGATTTTGTTTGTTTTATGTTTGAGCAGGTAAAATAAACATTATGTGTTTTGTAGTTTTTCTAGGTTTATTTCTTTATGTCTGTAGCCAGAATTTTCAGGGGGTCTTCCCTGATCAAACCTGATCCATATCAATGTGGAATCAACTCATAGCCTAAAAGCATAACCTCTCCCCCAACATAACACACCTTTTGACTTCCATTTTGAAATTGATAGATTTTTAAAATATATTGGTTGGTTTACTCTAGCAGCTTTAATAATCAAATGTTTCTAAGTTGCTATCGGTCCTTTATCAAGAGTCAAAAAATTCAAAACAACACAATAACATACAGGATCCAGACCCTGTGTATTTCCCATCTTTACATGACTTAATACACACACGCACGCACACACACACACTTCTTTCTTAATGACTTTATTACTTTTAAACTATTTTTTATTCTATAACTGTATTTTCCTCCCCCCCCCCAAGCCTGTATATATTCTAAATTCACTGTAACCTATCTAGAGGTTTCCTTTGTCTGGATTTGTCTTAATATGTATCTGTAATCTTTTTTGTCTGCATGAGCAAAACTTAAATTATGGCATGTTGGCGGCTGGCTCCTCCCCTCTTGATTCCCTGAGAGCTTAGCCTCATGCCATAGGTGCCAGGGAGCCACGTTTATGCCCCAACTCCGGGAAATTTTGGGGTCCATGCTGCCCCTGAGAAGTGCAGTGTTCAGTAGCAGGACCTCTTAAAAGGGCCATGGCTGTGTTTGCTGCTAGCACTGAGCCAGGAAGCTGCCTCTTATAAGAGCCGTGCCTCTGTTGCTAGCACTGAGCCTACCTGAGAGAAGGCAGTTACCAGGAAGCCGACTTTGACTCTGTTTTCATGGGTTTAGAATCTTTTTTAAAGCTTGATCTCAGATTTTATGTGGCTCTGTGTTGCCTGACAGTGGGCGCCATTTGTAGGCAAAGTTTCTCCGAATGACCACAGATCAGCTCTGTCCTGCCAGCCACGCCCAAATAACTACACAGAGATAGGAAATGCTTGGATTTAGGATTGTTTTCAGCTAGCCTTTTTTGTCTTGGTTTGGTTTTTGCTTTTGTTTTTTGAGACAGGGTTTCTTTGTGAAACAGTCCTGGATGTTCTGGAACTCACTCTGTAGACCAAACTAGCCTTGAACTCACAAGAGATCTATCTGCTTCTGGCTCCTAAGTGCTGGGATTAAAAGCATGCACCACCACCACCTGACTTTAGCTAGCTCTTATAGCTTAAATTAATCCATTTCTATTAATCTATGTGCTGCCCCAAGGCACATTTACCTCATCTATGTACTTCCCATCCTGCTCACTCTGCATCTCCTGGTGTCTTCTCAGACTCTGTTTTTCTTCCCAGCATTTTCTCGGCCTTGAAAATCTTACCTCACTATTGGCCGTTTAGCTTTTTATTAAACCAGTCACAGTGGCATATATTCACACAGTGTGAAGAATATCCACAGTTACCTATATGAATCATGTTGTTTTTAATGTATTTTAATAATTTATTTTAATATAAAATAATTCTGCAGGGGAGAATGGTACTTTCGGTAGCACCAAATCTTTCCCAAAAATAAAGATTCCCATGTATCGGTGTAGGAGCTATTGTTTCTGCTGGGTAGTTAGGTGTGTTCAGTCTGTGTCTGGTCAGTATGAGGCTGTAATGTACACAGGGTTCTCAGAATGCACAAGTGCACCAAGAGAATAAGGGAGTCACTGAAGGCTGATTTTCTGTTGCAGTCCTGCCTATGGAGGTCCTGATGTACATCTTCCGATGGGTGGTTTCAAGTGACTTGGATCTCAGATCGTTAGAGCAGTTGTCACTGGTGTGCAGAGGATTCTATATCTGTGCCAGGTACTTGTTTTTAGAAATGACTTAGACAGTAAGAAAAAGATGATAGCCTTTTGTCAGTTTTGACAAAAAACAAAACAAAACAAACAAACCTTGATGTTCGGAGTAAGAGCTTAAATAGAAACTGTGCAAAACTGTATTCTATGTGATTTTTCTTGAATAACAACATTTAAAAGTTAGAATGTGCTGGGTTTCCAGAGTATAGACACTGAAGCAGATGTGGTCACATTGACTACTTCCACGGCTCTCATGACAGTTCAGCTGATGTGGAAGAAAATACATTCACAGTGTTCGTATAATAACTCTAAACCCATTAGGTGTTAATGACTTAAATTTAGCTCTACTAGACTTTTGTTTTGACTCCTTAAATTAACAAGTGCATACCTTAAAATGTTGTTGTATGAAGAGTATCATAGCACAATATGAAGTCATTTGTATCTGATTCTCCAGAGGTTTCTTATACAAAAATATATACTTAGTCCTTAGCATGTGGAATTTATTTTATAACTTTAGTCCTTAAAATTCAAATGTATTATTTTTAAATAGCCTAATTCCATTTAGAATTTAATATTTTGCACAAACTATTTGAATTAAAGCCTGGGTTTGTAATAATTCTGTATTGGTCTCTTGCATAAATATCTACTAAGCAGCATTGGATTGCTGCCTATTCTTTTAAATTGGCCAACCGATCAGTATTACTCCATTAATTATAGGTGGGAAGACATGTCAGTTTGGTAAATAAAGCAAAATTTCTGGGATGAAACTTGATATATCATCATAAAATGAGAAATTATTAAAATAAGGAAACCTGACGCTGGAGGAATGGCCCAGTGGTTAAGAGCACCAGGACTCTCAGTGGACCTAGACATTTGTATTTCTTTTGAGATCTGTTTAGATTCTTGCCCAAATTTTTAATAGGTAGTTATTTTCTTGGTGTTTAGTCAAGAAACAATTCTTGATGAATTATTTGTGTATTTTAGATACTACCCTCCTATCAGATACATAGCAGGTAAAGAGTTTCCATTCTGTAGGGATCTCTTTACTCACATGATGGTGCCCTTTGTTCTACAGAAGCTTTCCAATTTTATTAAGTCACATTTATCAATTATTGGTCTTAAAAAAACAGTTTTAAAGGTTTTTTTTTTTATTTTATGTGCATTGATGTTTTGCCTGCATTTATGTCTGTGTAATGGTATTGGATCCCCTGGAACTGGAGACAGTTGTGAGCTGCCTTGTATGTGCTGAGAATTGAGCATTGGTCATCTGGAGGATCAGTCAGTGCTCTTAACAACTGAACCATCCCTCCAGACATTAATAATTGTTGCTCTTACTGCCTGTACTGTCCCAATCATGTTCAGAAAGTCCTTCCTGTGTCTATTAGTTGGAGTGTGTTCTGTGCTTTCTTCTCTATCAGATCTGACTTGATTGGGGTTCTTGATCCAGTTGGAGTTGAGTTTTGTGTAGGGAAAGAGATAAGGATGTAGCTTCATTCCTCAACATGTAACTATCTAGTTTGACTGGGACCATTTGTTGAAGATGCTATCTTTTATCGAGTGGGATTTAAAAATATTTTGAATTATAACAAAATATGTCTTTAATACAGCTTACACTTAGTTTTTTGTATTTATGTGGTGTAGGTGAGTATGTGTTTGCATGTTTTTGAACACGTGTGTCTGCGCATTCACAGATCTGAAATTGAGTAAGGAGTCTTCCTCCATCATTTTCTTTTTTTTTTTTCTTTTTTTCTTTTTTGAGACAGGGTTTCCCTGTAGCTTTGGAGCCTGTGGACTCCTGGAATTTGCTCTGTAGGCCTTTAACTCACAGAGATCCAACTGTCTCTGTCTTCTGAGTGCAGGGATTAAAGGAGTATGCCACCACTGCCTAGATCCTCCATTATTTTCAACCTTATATATTGGGAACAGGGTCAGTCTAGAACATAGAACTTGCTTAGTCTGCAGGTTTGACTAGCTAGCTTGCTGTGGGGCTCCTTTGTCTCTGCAGGGCTGAGTGTGTCGGGTGTGTGTGGGGCAGCCATGTCCACCTAGCATTTATATGGATGTTGGGAATCAACTCCAGACCTCGTAATTGAATGATAGACCCTTTACCACTGAGCCATCTCCTCAGCCTCTCTTATTTTCACTATAAAAAATTCTGCTGCTATCTTCACAATGTATGTCCAATCAGCCATTTCTCTACTACTGCTACCAATCAGCTTTGGCCACTGTTTCCCCTGGTCTCAATAAATTTGGTGACATTCTCTATGGCCTTGCTTTTATTCCTGGACACATAGAACATTTTTTCTGTAACTACCAGAGGGATTTTTTTTAACTGACAGAAAGAAATTGCATATATTTATTGTTTATAGTATGATGTTTTAAAATATATTTGCACTGTGGGATGCAGCTTACAACTACCCGTAACTCTGACTCTGAGATCTGATGCCTTCCTCTGGCCTCTGAGGGCACCGACATACCCTGGCACAAGCGCGCGCATGCACACACGCACGCACACACATACACACTTTCTCTCTTTCTCTCATGTGCATACACAAATAAATGCTTTAATTTTTTTAAAAAGCTACCCAGTAGTAGGATTGCTGGATCATATGATTATATTTGTAATATTTTAGCCTCTACCCCTTCAGTAGTGACTGTACCAGTGTCCATTCCTTCCAGTAGCAGTCCCTTTCTCCCCATAGCTGGCTAACGTTTGCCATTTCCCCTTATTTCAGAATCTACAAAGAGACAAGTGACAGTTCAACATGAGTTTTTAAAACAGTTTTTATCATATTACTTATCTGTGTGTTTGTATGTGTGTGAGTGTCCAAGTACCGCAGCATGAATGGAGGTCAGAGGTCAGTTTGCCAGAGTCAGTCTTCTGTCCAGGCGTCTGTCTTTCAGTTGGAAAGCTGATCTTGTTTATAAGAGGCCGGAAGAGGGTATTGGGTCCACTAGAGCTGGAGTTACAGATGGTTGTGAGCTGCTGTGTGTGCTGGGAACTGAGCCAAGATATGCTCCGTGAGAGCAGTCAATTCTCTTAGCCCCTGTATTCGAGTTCTTGATGTTGTAGTTTGAACATGAGGTATTTGTGTTGTTTATCAGTACTGTTTTCTTCCATCTTAGAAAGATTATGTTCTCTAATGTTCCTGTCACAGGTCTGCTGGGGAAAATCTTCTCTCTCTGGGAACAGCTCTATCTTCCTGTGTCTGAAGGGTCGTTCTCATAGGAACAGGACCGGGTGGCATTTTTGTTTGTTTCTAAGAGTTTGTTTGTTGGTTTATTTTGGGTTTTGAGGTAAGGTCTGGCCTGGTACTCACTGTGTAGCCCAGGTTGGCCTCAAGTGCAAAGTAGTCTTCTTGACTCAGCCTCCAGGTCCTGGTTCTATCAGCAAACACCTAATTTTATTATTTTAGCTAATGCATGAAAAGGTAAAAGTAATTTCTATATTACTAGTTCTATATAATGTATGATATGTGTATGTTGCATACTGTATAATTACATTAACCATATTCACTTCTGTTTTTGTACTAGGCAAGTACTTTTTGTAAAACTATATCTTAGCATTTGTTATTTTGAGACTAGGTATTGCTGTGTAGCCGAGGATGGCCTTGAACTATATCTGTTTATTTCAGGTTATCTTCTAATTCCAAATCTCTATGCTTCAGCCTCTGAAGTGCTAGGATTACAGGTTAATGCCACCATACCTGGCTTATTTCTTTCTTCATGGTGGAAACTCAAAATTCTTGTACTGTTTGAAAATACACAGCATATTGACCTTGATGCCCTCTCTACTATGTCACAGCACTGGCCTTTCTTGTCCTAACTGTAACTTAGTGCCATTGATCAACTCCTGCCCGCCCTTCTACTCTTCCCAGTGACATAAGCAGATAGCCACCATTGGACTCATCTTTTATAGGACTGACTTTTTTAGATCCTGCATAATGAGTGGGATATGTGGCAGTTGTCACTACATTTTACATAACTTAATGACCCGTAGTTCCATCCAAGTTGATACAAACTGCATGATTTTATTCTTTTTACGTCTAAATAGTGCTGCAGTGTATATATGTGCTATGTTTTTATTGATTTTTATTGAGCTCTACATTTTTCTCTGCTCCCCTACCTGCCTCTCCCCTTCAAGCCTCCCCCAAGGTCCCCATGCTCCCAATTTACTCAGGAGATCTTGTCTTTTTCTACTTCCCATGTAGATTAGATTTATGTACATCTCTCTTAGTGTCCTCATTGTTGTCTAAGTTCTCTGGGCTGGTTTTCTTTGCTGTGCTATGGTTTTTAAAGTCCATTCTTCTGCTGTTTGCTATCTACGTGAACAGTGCTGCAGTGAAGTGAGGTATAGATGTCTCTATACATGGATTCATTTCCTGTGGATGCTTACCCATTACTGGAATTGCTGCATCATGTGACAGCCCTATTTGCATCTCTCAAGGAACCTGCATGACTGTACTAATTTGTATTCTTCATATGGAGTATTCTTCATGAAGTATGTGATACCAATGTTTTGTTTGCCTCTCCCTGATGATTGGTGGTATGGAACACTTTTTTTTTCATGTTCCTGTTTATCATCAGAATATCTGTTTTTGAGAAATGTCTAGATTTATAAATGTTTAGATTTATTGCTCATGTTTTAATTAGCTTATTGGTGTTTTTTGCTATTGAATATTTAGAATTTCTTATAAATGTCACCTCTCTCATGTGCAGATTTGGCCAGTGTGTTTCTCCTATTCTTTAGGCTATCTCTACATGCTATTAGATGTTTTCTTTCTAATAGCAGGCACAGGGCTTGGGGGAAACAGTCTCCAGAAGCCTTTCCCTAGGCAGCCTGTGTAATAGGTTTGGGACTTCGGAGTTAAAGTTCATTCTCTTCATAGAAACCTTTTAAATTATTATATTTGGTTATATGTTAGTATGTACATCTATGTGGACAGCATTCGCCATGCCTGTGCAGGCCAGAGACAACTCATTGGAGTCAGTGTTCTCCCCCACCATCTGGGTCCCAGGGACCAAATTCAGGTCATCAGTTTTAGTAGCAAGTGCCATCCCTTCTGAGCCATCCATTGACCCAGAAAGAAACCTTATTTTGAAGTAATCTATCTCATCTTCTTTTGTTTTTATTTCCTGTACTTCTTGGAAATATTTTCCCCCCATTTAGATGGGATATAGAGTCAGCTGGGGCTTTGGCTCTGCTTAGAAGGGAGCTTAAATGTATGACATCTTTGTGATTGTTTTTTTTGGCTCTGCTTGATGTCAGCGGTGTCTCTGAGCACCTGATCGTCTAGACTGCAGTGAGTCACCAAGGCAAGATACAGCTTTACAGTGGGCACAGGCTCTTGTCAGGCTCCTCTGGGTCCTGATTGTATGAGATGCCCAGAGGGCTGTCCTTAGGTCCATCCTGACAAGCACCAGCAATACCAAGGTCTGTGATGCCCACAGCTGTGGTCCTTGAACCATAGGATTTGAAAAAGACCATGTCACAACTCTTAGGATAGATGTGGGAAATGCCTGGACTTTGGTGCCAGTGTCCAGTTTTGGGAGCCATAAGGTAGGATGTCACCTTGCCTAGATTCCATGTGATAAAAACCAAATTAGTGGTGAGGTCTGTGGCATCAGTAACCCCAGAAGTAATAGGATGCAAAGGGACAATCGTGAGTGGCTCTGGGACTTGGACCTCTGATAGCCGCTTATGGGAACCAGGTCTCAAGTGACAAATACAAGTTATCTTTTGGCACCAGCAGCTGTGGTCCCATGTACACAGGCCTTATAGGGCTTATGTGGGTAAGAGTTGGGTTTGTGATTCTGGTGTGTCTATACTCTTGGGGATACCGGATGTGGTGGCTGTACTAGATCCTATGGGTTGAGTGTCTATAATTCTGGGTCTTGTGGTTTTGGTATCTGTTGTCTGCAGGATGTGGATAAAATGTCCCTAGGTTGTGTGGGGCAAACGTTGGTAGTCAGTCTTGGAAGTGCAGGGCATGAATAAGACAGGCTTGGGTCCAGGCACTGCCAGTGCTTTTCTGGCCCCAGCAGCTGCAGCACCAATGCTGTGGACTGGGGAGGAGGTCTTTCCTGGTTTCTGTTGGGGAGCCATATGTGTATGACAACTTTGGGGGTTCTAGAGCTGTGGGCACAGGTGGGACTTGTGGTAGAGTTCTGTTATGAGGTTTATTTTGGGTGATGGTGTTGGTCTTTGGTCTGTTGCCTCGAGGCCTGCAGCAAGGCAGAACATAATGGTTTGGAATATGTGGTGTGGGCAGCTGTTGACTTGATGGTAGCTGGAAGAAAGAGTAGGAAGAAACTAGCGTCCTGTTAATCCTTTAAAGGGTGCAAAGCTTCTGCCTGCTAACATTCTGCCCCCTCCCAGTAGCCCTTAACTGAGGGTCAAGCTATAAACACACAGGGCTTTGGGGATCCTGGGTTGAAAGTGTATCAGGTTTTTTTCCCCAGGTTCTGAGAGATAGTGGTGGATGGTGCTGGGTTTTGGCACTCACAGCTAGCTAGTCTCAAGGCAACAGGCTGGAGAAGAACCCTTGCCCCATTCCCACAGAGTGCAGATGGCACCAGGTAGTGGAATTCTAGGAGTTGTATTCCTGGAGCTGCTGAAAGTGGGCAGACACAGGTAAAGCTGGGACCCTCTCATCAGCTGCAGTGCCAAGAGACCCCCCCAAGTACCCCCAGGGAAAATGCAGATGGAACGCTAGCTTTTGGCAGTGCCACCTGCTGATCTGAGAATGCTGAGTGGCTGGGAGGCGCACAGGCCAGGGCTTCCTGCCAGCATCAGATGTTCCGCTTACCCTAAGGCTGAAGGATATCTAACACTGGCTGTTGTTGTAACAGCTTAGATTCTGCCATCAGGGAACTGTGAGTTTCCTTGTGAAGCATGGCAGCCACTCTTACACCAGCCAACTCCTGGAACTAACTGTATTAAACCCCTGTAGATAGTGCAGTGGCGGTGTGCATGTGCAAGGCCTTGGGTTCAATTCCCAGCGTACAGCCCTCCCCCCATAGCCTGTGAGGTCCCACAGTTAGAGCTGCCAGCCTGCTCTTGAACTGCTGTTGCCAACACTGAGTTACTTTCCTTTTCCTGGCAGCACAAAGACAACCTGTCCCCAGCAGCTGGCACCGACAACCTGTCCCCAGCAGCTGGCACTGACAACCTGTCCCCAGCAGCTGGCACTGACAACCTGTCCCCAGCAGCTGGCACCGAAGCTGCAGTTCTTCCATTCTCTGCATTGCCCTTCCATTTAGGGCTCTTGCCACTTCTTGCTGTTTGCAGAGCTCTCCCTCACCCAGTTGCCCTTTGTTTCATGCAGTTTCCCTTTGCTGTTGGATTCTCTGTGGCAGTCCTGGCAAGGACTCTCTCCAGCTCCCGTGGGTCCTTCGTCTTTGCTTAGCAGTTTGTTTGTTTCCTTCAGGGTTTAGAATAGGATCCCATGTCCTTGATCTTTAGTAGAAGTTTCTGTTGGAAGTCTGTTGCTAGGCACATTAAAACTTCTTTGTTGTATTCTGGTTGTATTTGGTTGGGATCCTTTGTTCTTCCTGATTCCTGGGTGTTTGTCTCTTTCCAGGTTTGGGAAAGTTTTCTGCTGTTATTTCTTTAAATTGGTTTTCTGTCCCTTTATCATCCTCTGTTGTCTTGAATGCACTGACTTTGCTCTGTTGATGCTGTGTCAGATTCTGTCACCTTTCCTTACTCCATTTCTCCCAGAGCTGTCCTTTGAAAGCACAGTCACGCTCGGTTTCTAGTGGCGCGCAGCTCTGGTAAGCTGGCACTCTCCTGCTGCAGGCTTCCCCCTCCGTCCTGCTCAGCTCACTCTCTTCTGCAGCCTGCGCTCCTACTGGCTTTTTGCGGATCCCATCATTCACACTCCAACCCAAACCTTGCACTGGCCACACCTGCCAGGATAGTCTTCCCTATCCCTGTCCAAAGGACCAGTTTATTGAACACTGTCACTCCTGTCTAACTACTTCTGTGGTTGGATTTTACACTGAGCACTCTATCTGCATATTCCTCTGACCAGTAAACAAAAGGTCCTCTGCCTGCTGCTTGAGACAGTGTCTCGAAGGAGCTCAACAAATAATTGTCAAATTAAAAAGAAATGCATGGTAGTCAAACTATTCATTGCTTCTAAGGACTTAGCTTTTAACACTTATTGGTGATGTGCTTTCTACCTAGAGACCCTGAAATATGGCGTCTGGCTTGCTTGAAAGTGTGGGGTAGAGGCTGTATGAAACTCGTCCCGTACTCATCCTGGAGAGAGATGTTTTTAGAACGGCCTCGTGTTCGCTTTGATGGTAAGTTCAACTCAGGAGATGTCATGATCTGCAGTGGTCATTTTGATAAATGCACTCTTTTAAGTACATTTCTGTAATAGACTAAAGTATGTATGAGCATAATTATGGGAAACAACACTATGGTATATGATTCTGACTTAAGTTGTATTTATGTACTTTTAAGACAACTTTTTTTTTCTAGGCGTGTACATCAGTAAAACCACATATATCCGCCAGGGAGAGCAGTCTCTGGATGGTTTCTATAGAGCCTGGCACCAAGTGGAATACTACAGGTAGAGCTGTGTACACAGAGTGCGTGAGAGCTCTCGCCAGTGTCGGCTTCTTAGTTATTCAGTCTGTTTTCTGTTGCTTATGATTTATCCACAGAATGATCCTCAGTATTTTTATCCAGTATTATGACAGGAACTGCACTCAAAAACCAAAAGATTAATATAAATTTTATAAGTCCTTCAGCCCCTAGTTGCAGTCTAGAGCCCTTTTTCTTTGTTATGATTATAACATACAAGGCTTGCCCCCCCCCCCAGCTAGTGTTAGCACATGTGACTGCTGCTGAGAATGGATAGATTAGTGCTAGTATATTGATTATTGGCTCCCACTTTGTTGGGTATTCATTAGTGTCTTAGGGAAATAGAGAACTTTAACAAAAGAGCCAATTTTTTTTTCTTTTTTCTTTTTTTTGTAATTTGTTTTATTGTTTGAAGCTTGCTGCAAACTCACTACATAGTTAAGGATGACCTTGAACTTCTGATCCTCCAGCTTCCACCCCATTGCTAAGAATTGCGGAAGTATACCACCACACCTAGTTTTATGCTGCTGGGGGTCAGCACAGGGCCTTGTCTGTGCTAAGTGACTACTCTGTCAATTAAGCTACATTCTGGCCTGCATCTGTGGCTTTAAAGAATCTGGGTCGGAAAGATCCAAGTTAATGTTTATCCAGTGAGTAAAATGAAAAGGTCAGCGATCCCCAAGGGAGTTTATTCTGCCTTCGTTGTCCTTATAGGCTGACTTTGTCGTGCATGCCTTCCTATCTTAGCAGTGCTTTGCTGATGGTATTTCAGTCTGGGTTTCACAGCTATGACCAAGTGTAGGTACTGCAAACTAATAAGGGCATGTTTTATATTGTGTATATAGTGGTGTTGGTGTTTTTCTTTTTATTTAGGTACATAAGATTCTTTCCTGATGGCCATGTGATGATGTTGACAACCCCCGAGGAACCTCAGTCCATTGTTCCCCGTTTAAGAACTAGGAACACCAGGTAGTGTTTTTATATAGCTTTCTAGCCAGTCCATATTTTCAGATTTAACCTCCTCTGACTGAATATGTATGACTTAAAAGCAGGCACAGGGCTTCAGGGAAACAGTCTCCAGAAGCCTTTCCCTAGGCAGCCTGTGTAATAGGTTTGGGGCTTCGGACTTAAAGTTCATTCTCGAACTAGTTAGTAACCGTTTGCAGACGAGTTGAGCAGGTGGTGGTGTAGCTCAGTTCCTAGATTACTCCAGTAACTATAACTGGTTGATTTAAGATGTGTTTATTATTTCTTAGAACGGATGCAATTTTGCTGGGTCATTATCGCTTGTCACAAGATGCAGACAATCAGACCAAAGTATTTGCTGTACTAACTAAGAAAAAAGAAGACGTGAGTATGCCCCCATGGAACTGGTGGTGTTCCTGTTCCGTAGCCCATTCTTCCGTGCGTTCCTAGCTAGGAACACAGTGGTCTTCTGGGTAAGATGGGTGCTGACCTCTAACAGGTCTACCAGCACAGCTGGAGTTTTCTGCTCTTTTATCTGAAACAGTGTGTTTGTCTTTCCAGAAAATTATTCTAGGATTCTTACACATAGGAATGTCTCTGTCCACCAGGGGGCCTGCTGCTTCCTGGGCCACCTGCACAGACTACTTACTCTTTTGCCAATCTTGCAGGGAAAGCATTTTGTTGAGAAAAAAAACTACCCACTTCTGTTTTTGTGAAGAACTATGCTTACTAATATATGTCACCGTCTGCAGTGCTCCAAATTCTTGGCAGATTAAAGAGTTATTATTTTCACACCTTTCTCTAAGTTCCTTTGTCCAGTCCTGGTGAAAAGTCGCAGTGCGTATCTGTCACATCTCTTGTGAGGTAGCTGGAACAAGCACGTGTCTGTTGCCTATGTAAGTGGCAGTTTTGGTGGGGTCCTTCTCTCTTCCTAGTGTCATATAGTGACACAATGCAGGGGCTTATCTGTGAGTCCCATCGTCCTGAGACCACATCCCTGGCTTCCCTGACTCCTTTGATAGGCTCCTGGAATGTTGTGGTGCAACAATCTGAAGACCAGAGATAATTACTTTGGCTGTGACTGTGTGTTTTCTGATGGCATCATTAGTTTATTTCTAATAAAAACATTTAGGAAGGAGCTGTGGAGATGGCTCAGTGGTTAAGAGTTCTGCCTGCTCTTCCAAAGGTCCTGAGTTCAATTCCCAGCATCCACATGGTGGTCACAACCATTTGTAATGAGATTTGTTGCCCTCTTCTGGCCTGCAGAAATACATGTGGGCAGAGCACTGTATACATAATAAATAAATAAATAAAATTAAAAAAAAAAACATTTAGGAATTCCCATGTAGCATGTTGGTATCCTTTTATAATGAAACCAGTCACAGTGTTCTTAATTTGCAAAAGTATTATTAGAATGAAATTCATCACACCCATTTGTCTATGGACTATTTTATTGTTGTTGTAAAAGATGAGCTGTACTCTGTGCTTTTATATATAAACATTATATATATAAATTTTATATAACAATACTATATATAATATATACACATATATGTTTATTGTGTGTAATGCATACATATGTATGTGTATGTGTGTGTATATATATATATGTATATGTATATGTATATGTATATATGAATGAGATAAGGTCTTACTCTATAACCCTGACTGGCCTGGAACTCACTCTGTAGATTGGGAATCCTGAGATTCCCAGAGATCCACCTGTCTCTGCCCAGAACTGGGATTAAAAGGCGTGTGTCATCATGCTTTCTTTAATAGCCTTCACCAATTTATCACTTTCTGCCTTAAGATTTTTTTTTAAATTTTTGCTTATTGTTTGTGTATGAATACTTTGACTGCATGCTTGTCTGTGTACCATGTGTGTGCCTGGTAGCTGCAGAGGTCAGAAGAGGGCATTGAATCCCCTGGGACCAGAGTTGCAGACAATTGTGAGCTGCTATGTGGGTGCTGGGAATTGAACCCAAATCTTCTATAAGAGGAGCCAGTGTACTTAACTGCCAAGCCATCTCTCCAGCCCTTAAAAAGTATTTTAAAGGAGTATTTCCTAATAGAAGAAACTATTAGGATTAGGAGACAGAAGTTTTATTTCTGAAACTGCTGGGTTTAACCTCCCTGGTCCTCATTTCTTCAGCCATGTATTTAACATGAAGTTACTGTGATGGTGGGGGCAAACCTGGTATTTTACTTGCTGCTTTTTCAAGTCTGCAATGTGTAAACTATTAAGTTACGTGTAGTGTGACTCTGACATCATATGTCCATACACGGTTATCATAGCTCACGAGTCTTTTCTTTTACAGAAACCACTTGACTATAAGTACAGATATTTTCGTCGTGTTCCTGTACAAGAAGCAGATCACAGTTTTCACGTGGGGCTGCAGCTGTGTTCCAGTGGCCACCAGAGGTTCAACAAACTCATCTGGATCCACCACTCTTGTCATGTTACATACAAGTAGGTGAATGCAGGAAAGACTGCCAAGATTAGGGCCTGAAGAGACAGCTCAGCAGTTAAGGCTGCTTGCTGATTTTTCCAGAGGACCCAGGTTCAATCTGCAGCAGCCATTTGGCAGCTCACAGCCATCTGTATCTCCAGTTCCAGGGCATCTGATACTTTCTTCTGGCCTCCACAGGCACAAGACACACACGTGGTGTACAGACACATGCAGGCAAAATAACCATACACACAAGAACAGATTTTAAAATAAAATAAAGAAGCTAGGACTAGCATAAAAGTATACTTTATATTCAGCTTGAGAAGCTTGATAAGTTTGGAATTCTTCAGTATCTTGTTACAAAGTAGAACCTAAAAAAAGAAAAAGAAAAAGAAAGAAAAGAGAGGCTCAAATGTAAAACAGTTGAGCGTGAGTGAGGAAGTGGAGCCCTGCCGCTCCTGCCCAGTCAGTGCTTCCGCTTCAGGAGTCAAAGTGCGGAAGGCCAAGCTTCAGTGTCCACAACCCCTCCATAAGAAGGGGACATTCCTTCCGCAGAGCTGAGGAAGGCCAAGCTTCAGTGCCCACAACCCCTCCATAAGAAGGGGGCATTCCTTCTGTGGCACTGTGAACACAGTGCTCCTTCATTGACTGCTGTAGGCTCATCTCAAAGGTCGTTTTCCTACAGGTCACGTTAATGCCTTTTACTTCATTTCTGTTGGATTGTTCTTAGAGATTATACAATGGTTTTAAAAATTATATTTACACAATTTAAAAAACTATCTGTTTTTAAAATAGTGCTCAGTATAACCCAAAGCCAAATGTTAATATTAGGTAGGTGATTCCTGTTTAAAACTCTAAATTCTGTGAGCTAGGGTTTAGTCTGGTTACCTAATTGTTGTAGGGAGCCACTTGTTGGTTCTCAGCTGCCTGGCTAGCTTAGACCTGAAATAATCACACAGAAACTGTATAAATTAAATCAGTACTTGGCCCATTAGCTCTAGCTTCTTATTGGCTAACTCTTCATATGAATTTAACCCATTTCTGTTTATCTGTATATCACCCCAAGGTCATGGCCTACCAGCAAAGTTTTTAGCATGTCTATCTCTGGCTGCAGCTCCATGGCGTCTCCCTAACTCTGCCTTCCTCCTCCCATACTACTATAGGCCAAGTCAGTTTCTTTATTCATTAGCCAATAAAAGCAACAAAAGGACCTCCCACACCACCTAATTAATTAAGAATATCAAAATGAGCAGTACAGAAATTAAAAGTTCAGAAATGCTAGGTCATGTGACTGCCATGAGAGAAGATTAGTGTTCTGGGGCTCTTGAGGCAGGTTGAATCCAGAATTCTGGGAGAGAAGTTTTGAGGCAGGCTCCCATGGGTGTGCTCTACAGACTTGACCATGCAGGGTCAACCTTCCTCAGTGCTCATTGGAGGCTCCCTTACATGCCAGCCTTTCCCCTCTTGATTCTATCTGTGATCTAATGGTGATCATTTCTACTTTTCACAGTAACACCTTTAAGTAGAAGGCAGCCAGTGAATGTTGCTACAGTTTGTGTTGCCACAGTTTGTGCTTGCTCCCTTAGGAAGTAAGAATCACTCTCCAGGAGGGAAGTGCCACAATCTTGTACTCA
Organism: Microtus ochrogaster; assembly: GCF_000317375.1. Taxonomy (NCBI): domain Eukaryota; kingdom Metazoa; phylum Chordata; class Mammalia; order Rodentia; family Cricetidae; genus Microtus; species Microtus ochrogaster. Next base: position 61,588,006 of record NC_022012.1, read on the forward strand.
TCAGAATCACATGATTTTCTGCCCTGGCTGCTTTCTCTTCAGGAGTGCACTCTTTGGATGCAGTAGCATGATTAGTGCCCCCTGAGCACACACACACTTAGGACTTTGCCATTAATCAAATGCTAAATCATTAGTTCTGTTGTATTTAACACTGGCTGCAGGTTTGTCGGTAGCCTTTGACTTGGAAATTCTTTTACATATATGTAGAGGGTCATGATGAAGAATAACACGTTACTTTAATTGCCAAATATCAGAAACAACCTAACTTTCTAAAAAAATTATTAAGTTATGATACAAGCAGGGGTTATATGTTATGCAGCTAATACAAATGGTTTCTGAAGGAAGTTTTTAAATGTTTTACAGTGTGCCTTCATTGTTTAGACTTTAAACCCACCCTGTATGAACATGCAGGGATTTCACGTGAACTGGAATTTCCTCATTCCAGTGGTTCTGTACTTTGTTTCTAGATCAACTGGTGAGACTGCAGTCAGTGCTTTTGAGATTGACAAGATGTACACCCCTTTGTTCTTCGCCAGAGTGAGGAGCTACACCGCGTTCTCTGAAAGGCCCCTGTGAGCCTCGCCAGCATGCCGCTGCTGCATGAGCAGAGCCGCGCTCCAGAACCCCTAAGTTATATGTACATACATGGAGTTGGAACTATTTTAAGTTGTTGGAATTCCTTTAAGAAGAGCATAAATTATTTTTTTTATTTAAAGGGTAGTTGATTCCTGGGGTAATTTGTTTTGAAATTAGAAGTTGTTAAGTACATTTATGTTGTAGTAAACTGTAATGTGGGGTTTTAAATCATGTTTTCAAGCAGGTTTCTGAGCAGATCTGCCATGTACACCCGCACCCTCGCATACGTCAGGGCGCACACTGGATAGTACTTATTCCCGCATGACCTGTGTCCTTGAATCAGACTCAGAACGTGAAACCTGGTCTGGATTTGTTTGAAACTGTTCAATAAAGATCACAAATGTTTCTTTCAAGATGTGGTGGCCTTTAAAAATGGAGAGTATTTAATAAATAGTACTGGGGTAGCCAGCAAGGGCTTGGGAGCCTCAGTCATCTTCCTTTCCACAATTAACTCCAGACCCTGGGGACTCGACTCTCATCTGCAAGACTTACAGATATGTAAGTGGGGACAGTTGAGTTCGCTCAGGCAGAACCAACAAGCTCAGCCAACTGACTCGGGTCTTTCTTCAGAAGTGAACACTGCAGCATCCCATGAGTCATGTACTGTGAAAATAAAGGGCAAATGTGGACCAAGAGGAGAGATAAGATGCAAGAATGAAACAGAACAGATTATAAAAAAGGAAGAAAACATTGGAAAACAGGTGCTTTTTTTAAAAAAAAATTATTGATTCTTTGGCAATTTCACATCATACACCTCAATTCCGCTTACCTCCCAATCCCCCCATAGCCTCCCCTCTCCGCTTCAGTGGTCCCCCAAAAAATTTTAAAAAATCAAAAAAAGCAAATAAAAGCAAGAACAAAACAAACCAACCAACAAACAAAAAAACTTATTTGCTTCTTCTTGCCCGCCTCTCCAACACCTCTTCACTGCTCTGGGGCAGTGTGCACACAGTAGACCTCTTCATGGTTCTGGGGCAGTGTGCACACAGTAGACCTCTTCATTGTTCTGGGGCAGAGTGCACACAATAGACCTCTTCATTGTTCTAGGGTACTGGGGCAGTGTGCACACAGTAGACCTCTTCATTGCTCTGGGGCAGTGTGCACACAGTAGACCTCTT
>NC_022012.1:61590196-61596542 GCF_000317375.1 Microtus ochrogaster
CTGGGGCAGTGTGCACACAGTAGACCTCTTCATTGCTCTGGGGCACTGGGGCAGTGTGCCACACAGTAGACCTGTGGGTACTGTTCCACAGCACCAGTCCCTTCGCCAGCTTCAGCAGGTCCTAGATGGGGTAGATGTTAGCATGGGCCAATCCTAGGCCCAGCTATGGGTCTGGGTGGTAGCTGAGTTGGTCATTCCAGGCCACTGAGGCCACCCACCTCAGATGATGGGGTGGAGCCAGCTCCCCTACATACCATCAGGGTCAATTCTCTCACCTGTGCTGAGGGGTGGGGGCCATCTCTCTGAGAGCATGGGTCAGCTCACTTGCTGTAGAGTCCTTGAGTTAGTGAAGGGCGGGGCCAGCTCAGCATGGCCCTCTGGTTTCATCACCCATGGTTCCCATGGCCTCCTGACACAGGGCGTAGACATCAACAGATCCCAGCTGCAGCTGGACTATAGACCCAGACCTGGTCCTCAGCAGCAACTCAGGCCTGGACTCTGGGGGGAAACACTGAACACTCAGATTGGGCTTTTCTGGTGGTGGCTTGGCCCCTGGACACCAAAAAGGCCCCAACCCCATGTTCTGTGTGACCTTTGGTGGTAATATGGGACTTGGACTTAAGCAGAAATGCCAGCTGCAATAGGACCACGGACCCAGACATGGTCCTTGGCAGCAGCTGGATCTGGATGTCACCATTGCTCCAGGTGGCAGTGCAGGCCACTCAGGTCTACAAGGCCTCAGCAGCAGTGTGGCCCTCATCACAAATATGGCCTGCGACCTTGGGCGTCTGCACGGCCTTCTATGGTAACACAGAGGCTGGCTGCAGTAAGGCCACAGATCCAGACATGGCCCTCAGCTGCAGCTCTGGCTTAAATGTCACCATGGCATTGGGTAGCAGCAAAGGCCATTCAGATCTGCATGGCCCTGGCTGCATCGTGGCCCTCGGACACGAACGTGGACTCAGGTGGCTGACCTGACCTTGGACATCCACGTGGTCCTTGGTGGCAGCGGTAGCTGCATATGGAAGACAGGTTATTAAACATGACAAATATGGCTGATTTTTGAATTTCAGATGAAATGTGAGCCGCCAAAGCTAAAAGTTACCTTAGACATTGTTAATCGCTAACTGTCTGTTGCTGGAGGGGGGCTGCTTGTTCTTCCTGGCCACCCGGCTAGCTTACACCCGAAATAATCACACAGAAACTGTATTAATTAAGTCACTGCTTGGCCTATTAGCTCTAATTTATTGGCTAATTCTTACATCTTAGTTTGACCCATTTCTATTCATCTGGATATCACCATGTGGCAGTGGCTTACTGGCAAAGATTCAGCGTAATGACTCTGGCAGCTCCATGGTGTCTCTTTTGCTCTGCCCTTCTTTCTCCCAGCATTCAGTTCTGTCTTCCCTGCCTACCTAAGTTCTGCCCTGTTAACAGGCCAAGGCAGTTTCGTTATTAACCAATGAAAGCAACACATAGACAGAAGGACCAGCTATTCTCATGGAGGTGGTGAGGAAAAAATTAAAATAATTTAAATTAAAAATTTTTTTTGAGATAGTGTCTCACCATGTAGCTCTGGCTATCTTGGAACTCAGTATGTAGACCAGGCCGGCCTTGAACTCATTAAGCTCCACCTGTCTCTGCCTCCCAAATGCTGAGATTAAAGGCATGTACCATCAGGCCTGGCCATATTTCTTTTATTTTTTTGAGATTATTTTTTGAGATTAATTTTTCTTTTCCCTTTTCCCCCTTCAAAGTCTCCCATAGACCTGTCCTTGCTCTCTTTCAAATTCTTGGTCTCTTTTTATTTTTATTATTGTTATATACATTTATCTTCTCCCCCCTCCCCATCTCCCTCTCCCTCTCGTCCATTAGCACACCCTGCTCTGTCTGTACGTTACCCCTGTGTGTGTTTTGCGGGTCGACTGCTTAGAATTGAATAACCAATTGGAGTGCTCTTCCTGGGGAAGACTGTTCTGGTCTCAGCATTTCTCAGCTGCCTGTCGTTCTTCCTGTGGGTTTGACATCTCCTGGGCTTTCTGTCATTCATGTGAGCATGCCTATTCTCTGACTCCTACAATCTTCTGCAATGTTCCCTGAGCCTTGGGTGTGGAAGTGCTTTGTGGTTGTACCCATTGGGACTGGGGCTCACAAATGCATTTTGATTGGTTGTGATTTTCTCTAATGGTCTCTGTTGGAGAAAAGTTTCCTTGGTGACAGTGGCAGACTACTCCGATCTGTGGGAATAAGGATAAATATTTTAGAGTGTAGTTAGGGACTATGCTGGTTTGGTAGACTAGCCTCACCTCCCACAATGTTCTCTGAGCCTTGAGAGTGGGGAGGAAGTTGAAAGAGCCCCCCCCCTTTATTTGGAGACAGGGACTCACTGTGTAGTCTGGCTGGCCTGGAGCTCACAGAGAGCTGCCTGCCTCTGCTGGGATTAATGGCATGTACACCTGAACAATTCCTTTAAAACCTTGACTCCAGCGTCATGTGAAAATAACCACTAAGTCACCTAAGTCTTCCCGTCGTTTTACTAAGAAATACAGTAAAGTGTGTTTTCGCCACTAGGTGTCAGTCTTGTCCCAGGCTTTGATCTTACTTCACGATGTGGACCAGAGTGCTTGTTCCAGCTTCTGCCTTAGTTCGAATCTCTGTGGCTGTGTTAAAACACCACTACTAAAGCTACTTGGGACGGAAAGGGTTAGTTCACCTTCCAACTCTCAGGTCACTCCCATCACTGAGGGAAATCAGGGTAGGAACCTGGAGGCAGGAACTGATGCAGAGGCCACGGAGGGGTGCTGCTTACTGGCTTGCTCCTAACATTGCTATCTTATGGCACCCAGGACCACCCGTCCAGGGGCAGCTCCTACGAGGACTGGGCCCTCCCATATCATCACTAACTAAGAAGACGCACCACTTCAGTCTTTCATCAGCGATGGCTTCTTTTTCCTTGTTCCTACTATTATTCTCATCCCAGCCTATGAGAGCACAGTACCACAGAGCTCCGCTCACTTCCGGTGTTCCCGTGAAACTACTTTGTAGGAAGTCACGGCATCTCTCTCACTGCTGTGACTCCGAGGCCTTGGGAACCCGCATGACTGAGGTGTTAGGATCGGCTAGCCGCCATTTCCATCCAAGACCCCATGCCGATTTCTTCTTTTCTCATACAGTTTCTGAATTCAGTCTGATTTCCTTGATGACTGACTAGGACCAATCCAGGCTTCGGAGACCTTCAGAGACACGGGAAGGCAAGTCTTCGGATAGTTTCTTCCGTGTGCCGTCTCTGAGATGACATGATTATAGAGAACCTAGAAATCATAGTTTCTCTCAGGCTTGGGCCAAATCCCATCATTGTGGACATTGCCAAGAAAGGTCTTCCCCTTGTCTTATGATTTGTATTTTCTTTCTTTCTTTCTTTCTTTCTTTCTTTCTTTCTTTCTTTCTTTCTTCCTTCCTTCCTTCCTTCCTTCCTCTCTCTCTCTCTCTCTCTCTCTCTCTCTCTCTCTTTCTTTCTTTCTTTCTTTCTTTTTCTGAGACAGAGTCTGCTCAGGCAAGCTTCAAACTCACTATGTGGCTGGGGATGAGTCTGAACTCTTGATCCTTCTGCCTCCACCTCTACATTGCAGGCAAGTTCCACCGTGCCCACTCTGGGCGATGCTGGGGATGGAAAGAAGGTACTCGCGCACGCTACGCAGGCACTCTATCAACTGAGCTAGGTCTCCACCCCGATTTGTATTAAAGTATAAGGCTAAAGGCAAAGTTTCTTGTGCCTTATCCAGCTTCATCCCATGTAAAACAACCATGACTTCAGAGAAAAGGAACCTATGCGGAGTGCACAGTGTGAAGAGCTAGCTGGGTGGTGCAGTGTGAGGACCAGAAGCCTCATCAGAGTGCGTTTGCACCTAGCATGAAATGTCATGCTGGTAGATGCTCGATAAATGTGAGCTGACTCCTACTTAGACCCCCATCGTATGCCTCTGAAGTCAAGGAGACTCTGGCCTTCGCTACCAATAGTGTGTCAGAGGAGGGGACCCCAATCTCAAGCTCTCAGGGCTCTTTGCTATTGCTAGTACCACTGAGGGCAAGAGATGCCCACAAACAAGGCCTTCTTTAGACTGAAGAAGTTTCGTCTATGTCTATGTATCCTTTGACGTTTAAAATGTTTCTTTTGAGTAACTGGGGCTCCAACTAGGAAACACGGGCCATGTTTCTTCCTCCCAGAGGTGAAGCCTTTTGTTAACTTGGCCTTGACAGAAGTAAGGAAACAGAAGGCCTGTGAGCTTGCTTAGACTATTCTGGGTAGGACTTCCACTTTTACTAGAATTCACTATCTTATCAAGCCAGCCTCAAAAACCAGAAAGAACAACAAACAATAAAAACAAAACCCAACTGGAAGAGAAACAAAACCCAACAGGCACAGAAATACAAGAAACACCAAAAGCAAGCGAAGAGACACATTCAGTAAAACAGAGCCTTCAACTCCTCAGAATGCTGAAATAGGTAAACCACAAGAAGAAGACTTCCAAAGTTTTCTAGTAGAAATTGATCATTGACCTGAAAGAGTTTCAGATTCAGGACCCAGGGACAGGCGGCAATGCTGAGGAAAAAGTCAGAAAAACAGATGAACAAGGAAGCTCGTGAGGCAGATGAAAACATCAGGCATGTAGGGAAAATTTCGGCTAGGAAGTATAGATTTAAAAAATGATGTAAGTAAGATTGAGAATCTTGATGAGTCAGAGGCGAACACCAGCAACAGACTCAGCCGAGCAGCAGAAAGAGTATCAGGGATGGAGGATAAAGTCAATGGCGTAGTGCATACAAACACCATCAGGGGAAGAAACAAGCATGGCCACAGCACCCAAAAACCCTGGGCTATTTTAAGGTACCAAGCTAAGATCACACAGAGTGCAAGGATGAATGCATGGAGAACCTGCTCCACAAAGCTATAGCCGAAAAGTTCCCAAATCTACAGAAAGAACTAGATAGTCAACCACAAGAGACATTTAGAATCCTCTGTAGATGTGACCAGAGAGGAGCCACTGTACAACATATTGGAGTAAAGATGGCAAAAATGCAATGATACACACACACACACACACACACACACACACACACACACACACACACACACGAGAGAGTCTCCAGGGAATAATCCAGGGAATGCAATGGTCACTCTAAAAGGCTGGGGGAAAGGCCACCCTAGGGCAGCAGCCACATTTACAGGAAAAGTCTTTTGCCTCAACAATGACCGTTCAGCACTGGCACCAAACGAACAAAAACAAGACACCATTTAAAGCAACAACAAAACAAGAAGAACAACAATCACCAAAACAAACACATGCTCCAAAAACCTCCTCCGAACTGCTGCTGGGCAGCTCAAGGTCTTGAGTAAACCACGCAGAGACTCAGATCAACTGGCACGGGGCAGTGCATGGTAACCCGACAAACAGACCCCAGCAGGACAGGCAGGGAAGTAATTTCTAAAAGCATCTGAACACATTTGGGAGGCTGAGAACACGATGGAACTAAAGTCACACCTGCATTTTCTCGGACTCCAAGCTACGTGTAGGACTGGTGACAGACAGCCACAAGGGTAGGGCAGAAGGACTTCCCGGAGCTGTGACCACAGCCGACTCCACCTGTGAAGCGCTGTAACCATACGGCCGATAATCCACAGGCCGAATCAGAGCGGAGAGCAGAGCCGTCTCAAAGGGCCTCCTAGCGTCAGTTCGAAGGAACGCAAACGAGGACAGAGGACAGCCAACCTCTGAGCTAGGGAGTTTTCACATCCTACATCCCCACCCACGCTTAGCTTCCTCTATATCGATACCATCTGCATTTAATACCCAACTTTGTTTTAGCGGGTCACCCTGGTTCTAGATTGCACCCTTTTCTTTCTCTTGCTTTTAACAGTTTTACTCTCTCTTTTCCTCCCTCTCTTCTATTCTTCCCTTGGTTTGTAGGGTACCTGGGCTTCAGCCTCCTGGGAGATGTGCTTCTCTGTGGTACCTGTCGGCACATCTTTAGCTCTCTCTCTCTCTGGTCCACCTTTAGCGCCAACTCCCGTGGCTCCCCAAGTCTTTCTCCCTACAGTCCCCTCCTGTTCCCTTCCCCCACATTCTCCCTACCACCCTACTACTAATTACTAGTCTTCCCCCCACATTCTCCCTACCACCCTACTACTAATTACTAGTCTTACTGTGCTTTCTTTCTTTGTTCACTCTTCTCGCCCCTTCCCAACTTATACCCTCAATAACTAATGTTACCACACACACAGCGCTGCCAATAACTAATATTACCACACACACAGCGCTGCCAATAACTAATATTACCACACACACAG
>NC_022012.1:61596642-61604776 GCF_000317375.1 Microtus ochrogaster
TTACCACACACACAGCGCTGCCAATAACTAATATTACCACACACACAGCGCTGCCAATAACTAATATTACCACACACACAGGGCTGCCAATGTCCCTTTACTCCTGAAAATGACCAGCACCTAAGGAGTGATTGCTGTATGGTTGACTGTGACTTTGCTACCACGGTCGGTCTACCCGTAGATAGCCACCGCCACTGCAGCGGATGGCTGGGAAAAAACCTGGAGCTCTATACAGAAGTCATACAGGGGACAGTGACATGCCAACCCGATTATAATCTAGTCCCACCTGAAGGTTACAAATGCTTCTGGCTGAAAGAAGAAAGGTGATCTAACTAATTAAGACAAAATTCCAACAACTATCTGACTCTTGACATGCAAACCCCAGAACAAGCCACAAATGACATGAGAACCATGGCAACAGGTCTCTTACAACATGTACCAGTCTCAGAGTATAGGACCCAGTGAGGATGACCTAGATGAAATCCTGCACAGAAAGTTCAAAAGACTGATGGTGTTGAAGGAGCTACGGGCTGTGTTCCGCCGCCCGGCTCCTGGCCACCGGATAGCTTTAAACCCGAAATAACAACACACAAACTGTATTCATTTAAACACTGCCTCGCCCATTTCTATTAATGTGTGTAACACCAAGGTGCGCTTACCGGGAAGATTCTAGCCTACGTCAATCCTGGGTCGGGGCTTCATCGCGTTTGCCCGGGAAAGGGGAGCATGGCATCTGAGCTCACTTCCTCTTCCTCCCAGCATTCTGTTCTGTTTACTCCACCCACCTATGTCCTAACCTATCAGGGCCAAGCAGTTTCTTTATTAATTAACCAATGACCTTCCTCCATCAGATGGGTGATAAGTATATTCAAAGAGATGGATAAACCCTGAATGAGTTCCAGGAGAAGAGAAACATCTGCATGAAACAAGGAAGCTAATGCGGAATCTGAAAATGGAATTCAAGAAGAGCTAGAGGGCGGAAGAAGACTGTGATATATTTCAAAACATCTTTCCAATAGAGCATTAATAAAGCCCTTTCAGAAAATACTGAAAAGCATTAAGAAGAAGTGAGGAATTGCTCATAAACACAAAGCAAAGGTAACCACTGTTCACATTAGCCAGCCTGATTTCTTTTGTTGGCTGGTTCTGGTCCATGTCTGGCCAGCATGTTCTAAGGAAGATACTCTTAGCATCTCTTTGCCAGGTTTTTTCTTTTTCTTTTAAAACCAGGAACAAACCCTGTAGGGACAGAGTCTGGGGTAGGGAGAAGGACAAAATGGTGATCTCCACAATAATGAGAGGTGGGATATGGAAAATGAGCAGGGAGAGGTGCACTTAATACACGGTGACTTCGGATGCAGCCGCACTAACGGGTGGTAAGATTGCTCTTTTAGGGAGTGTCTGTGGAGGATAGGTAGCTGGGGACTAGGACCATTGTCAGATTGTGAGGAAAATTATCTGTCAAAGCTTTGTTTCTTCATGTGCAAGGTTGGAAATTAATTTCAAAGCCTACGATTTGCTAATTGCCTTTAAACCTTAACTTTGGGCTCTCCCCTCCCCCATCACTAAACCAAGTTTCTCTAGGCAGCAAATGATCACCGATTTTTTTTTTTGACAGATGGAAGTGATAAAAGAATATAAAGGAAAAACTAGCAGCTTTCTATGGTTAGCACTATATCTTATCTCCCCGTTCCTCTTTGAGGCAGGGTTTCACTATAGGAAGCCCAGGCAGACCTGCATGGACCCATGGCCTTCCAGCCCCTCTCTCCATAGTTATGAGATTGCAGGTATACTCCACTATAGCTGTCATTGCTTCCAATCACTAAAACAGTCCCTAGAAATCTTTGATTGGCCCTGGAAAGATATGATCAAGGGAATCAATTCTCAACATGGACAGGCATTTCAGGAAAAATAATAAACACTGTACAAAGTGATTGAGATGTATTTTACAGAAAGACTACTCCTTTGCAGCTAGTAACTCCTCAGAGTTGACAGTGACTCCCATGATGCCTGAGTTAGGGTTGGCCTGAGACTTCTAGAACTTGGGTAACTGAAGGGATATTGAGGGGAGCTGCCTCACTCACCAGCCATGAGGATTTGAACTCATTGTTCCCTACCTTGGATTTGTTGTTCCCTATCTTAGCACCATGACATTTGGGCTGGATACTCTGCTGTGATGTACTATTATCCACTGAGGATCTCTGGTGACATTGCTCTCCTGAGCTGATGAGATGGCAGTGCTAAGCTCTTCTTGTAGGTGGAAGTTTCTGTCCTGCTAGCAACTCCTAAATAAACACACTGAGGCTTATATTAATTACAAGTGCTCTGCCAATAGCTCAGGCTTATTACTAACTAGCTCTTAAAACTTAAGTTAACCTATTCTTATTAATCTATGTATTGCCACATGACTCGTGGCTGTCCTCCAGCATCTACCTTCCTCTGTGTCTCCTGGTGACTCCACCGACTCTACCTTTCTTCCTCCCAGCATTCTCAGTTTGGCTGTCCTGCCTATACTTCCTGCCTGGCTACCAGCCAGTCCGTTCTTTATTAATCAGTGAGAGTAACATATATTCATAGTGTGCAGAAGGACTATTTCACAGCACCTTCTTCCATTTATGATAACCAAAATTTCTCTGCACATCGGTGTGTATGTCTATTGAAGGATGCTATCACCCCATCCCCACCTTGTTGGGAGACACTAGGGCTAAGGTTAACCCATGCTTAGTCCCTGTCCTTGTAGGTGGAGATACATAGCATTCATGGAAAGCCTCTCACTAATTTCTAAAACTCGGGCAAAACTTGACTCACATTTCCTAGAACGTATTAAGTTTGATCTTTGGCCTCAATAACACCTCTCCATCACTGATGTCACTCAAACTCTTAGACCCTTTCAAATCTCTCTGTGCCATTGTTTTGTTTTCCATGGTTTTGGGAGGGTTTCCTTGTGAGCAGAGTTTTCCTGTCCTGCAGCCACTCTTAAATAAACACACTGAGGCTTATATTAATCATAGATGCTTGGCCAACGGCTCAGGCTTATTACTAACTATCTCTTACATTTTAAGTCAATCCATATTCCTTATTTACTCTCTGCTATGCATCAGTAAATAAAACTTATTAGCATGGCATGTTCGTCTCTTGTTCCCTCTATGTCTGACTGGCAACTCCTGACTCTATCCTTCTTCCTCCCATCATTCTCCCAGTCTGGCTCTCCTGTCTAACTTTATCCTGTTTAGCTAACAGCCAATCAGCTTATTGTTTAAGCCAATCACAGCAATGAATCTTCACAGTGTACAAAAGGATTATCCCACAGCATTTCCTGTGCTGTAGGCTGCCTCCTGCAGACCGGGAGGGGTTTTGTGGGTGCTTGCTTATAGCATCATTGGAGTTTTTAGAGGAGGAGGGACTCGAAGTGGCTGTCCAGTACTCGCCTCCTTCTCTGCAGAATCCAGCAAAGGCACCAGGTGTGCAGCTGCGTTTGAGGTGAGGAACCATGCGAGAATACTGGGAATCAATGTGAAAGAAAACAGAAGAGCTAAAATTCAGAGACTTGGGATCAGCATAGTAAGAGGAACAGAAAGCCCTAGGGACTGCCACCCAGGTCCCCTCCCCTCTGCATCAGTAATAATGAAAGAGAGGGTCTGAGAAAATGCCATCAACGCAGATGTGAGCAATCCTGGCTGAAAGTTTCACAATGCTACCAGACTTGTAGCTCACTGAGATAAGTCCCAAAAAATCTGCATGGTACCTTATTTTAGAGGAAAAAATTATGTCATCTTCCAGGGAATCCTCAGGGAACTGCAGGCAGTCGCTGTCTTGAAGAGGGAACTGCAGACTCTACTCTGGCTGCTTCAAGGTTTAGGAACCCTCGTATACTCCCCTTCCTGGGCTTCTGCAGACATTGCTACTGCACTGACTCGGGGAACAAAGTATCCTCATGACCCAGCTTGACTCAGCCAAGTAACTGTGATGGAAGCCCAAACACAGCAGATGGGTATCACAACATGGAGGAAAACCAGAGGGGCATTGCTCTCATGAAGCAGGAGTTCACAGCACTTGCTCTTGAGACCAAGGGTGTGGCCAGCCCTATTCAGATGTGTAGCAGGACCCAGAGCAGATGTCCATGTGGTCTCTCTACCCTTTCTTCGGTTCCACACTCAAGCAACCATTACTGGCAGGATCAGGAGATAATTCTGAGTTCTTATGACTGTCCCTCCCCAGAGGGATTGAAGGGCAGGACTAAACAACACCATGGCTCTGCCATCTCCTCATTTTCAGGCATACAGAACAGAATAGGGCTTTTTATGAAGATTCTGGAAATGGAACTCAGGCATGGGTGACTAGGTTTTACTGCTTAGCCAGCTCCCCAGGCTTCTCCTTTTTAATTTATCTATTTACTTACCTGCCTGTCTGTCTGTCTGTCTATCCTGAAACAGTCTATCACTGAACCTGAAGCTCATTTGTTAGGCTAGTGTGGCTGACCAATGAATACCAGCCCTTGTTCAGACACATGCTACTACGCCAGGCGTTTACAAGGTTCTGGGACTCTGTGCTCAGCACCAGGGTGTACACATCGCAGGCCCCTTTCTGGCTGAATTATCTCCTAGCCCCAGTTTCATTTTTAATGGCTTAAATGAGGCTAGGCATGAGGGTTAGAACAGATAATAACAATAAGCCAATGTTCAGAAAGAACTGGGCACCATACAGAAACTATAAGACTTTATAAGGGGCTGGAGAGATGGCTCAGAGGGTAAGAGCATTGCCTGCTCTTCCAAAGGCCCTGAGTTCAATTCCCAGCAACCACATAGTGGCTCACAACCATCTGTAATGAGGTCTGGTGCCCTCTTCTGGCCTGCAGGCATACATACAGAATGTATACATAATTAATAAATAAAAATATTTTTAAAAAAAACACTTTATAAGGCTTTGTGACCACCAGCCCAGTGGAACTCATATTCTTAGATCTGTGTTGCATGTCCACCTCTGAGCCTCTTCCCTACTCCTGACCCCAAATCTAATAGAGATCTAATCAGTTTTCTACACTTATTGGAGATGTCATTTCCTTTAAGGTTTACAGACTTCACTCCCCAACCAACCGTATCGGAAGCCTGCTTGTTTCTGTAGTAACCTGTACTTTCCCACTCAGACCACCCTAGTTAAACTGTTTGTTTAGTTAGGATCAGAGATGAAATGGCCAGCTGAGAAAGCGGGCTGCTGTCTCAGGAAGGGTTGTGCCTGCTGATGCTTCGGTGGTGCCTCAGGCTGCCTGGCCACATAAAGTGAATGTATGCAGCTCTTCAGTCAAAACTCGAAACCCTGCTTCCTGTGAAAATATGTTTTTTACTAAATATCACCCTAGAGACTTAAAAAATAAAGGATGCAGACTTTCCTTCTTTCTTCTCCCTTGTGGAGTGGCCCCCAAAGCAAGGTGGGTCAACACGATCTGATTAGAAGGAGTACATAGGCCTTTGTTAAGACCTAACAACACGATCTGATTAGAAGGAGTACATAGGCCTTTGTTAAGACCTAACTAAGGGGAGCTGGAAGGAGTAGAGGGAGGGGAAACCGGTCAGGATGCATTGTACAAGAGAAGACTCTATTTTCAATAAAAAGATTAAATTAATTATACTTTGAAAATGACGTTTTTAGTTGAAAAAGAATTCTATCGCTTTTCCCCTTCCTTTGCTTCCTCCAACGCCTCCCAGTTACCCTCTCTGCCCCCCACTCTCAAGTCAATAGTCTTTTTTCTTTGGCTATTACTGTTACATACATGTTTGTGTGCGTGTATGTGCATGCACAATTGAAAATTCAAAATCACATTTATAGGGAGAGTTCCCTTTAAGATATCTGAGTCATGAACTTGTGATATGGTTTATCAGGGAAGGTGATTAAAGATTAAATTACACCAAACGGAATTGTACAGACCCTGAAGATTGAATTTGATCCATAATTACTGTTGCCAGGACAACACAGCATCAGCAACCACGTGCTCACTGCAGTTACCATCACTCTTCCACTGTCCCACTAAACTCCGTTTCTCTCTGCCTCAAATGTTGCTCTCTAGTTCCCATGGTTACCATCTGTTCCCAAGAGTTCTTGCAATGGCCATGTTCAGCAGAGTCACAAAGCAGGACCAGAGATGGTCTACAGAAGTGTTTTATTTAGCTCAATTAGGAAGATTTTTGTCTTCGAAATCTGAGCTAGCGTTTTAGAGTTGGAAGGCTTTATAGAACCGGTTTTCTTGAAAAGTGGGAAAGTCTAGTGATACTGGGGCTGGGGAGATCATTCAGTTAAGATGAATTGCAGTGACTTCTGGGGAGGGAGGCTGTGCAGTCCAGTCAGCCAGGTCCTCATCCCACACACAGTGGACAGATTCCACCTATGTCATGCAGGGTCTCACCCTGGAGCAACGATCAACACACTAAACTGGCCAGAGCCTTAGCCCACAATGCTTTCAGACATTTTTTTACATCATTTATTTATTTATTTATTTATTTATTTATTTATTTATTTATTTATTTATGTGTGTTTCCAAGACAAGGGCTCACTATGTTTCTCTGACTGTCCTGGATCTCATTCTGTAGATCAGGCTGGCACTGAACTCGGAAATCCACCTGCCTCTGCATCCCAAGTGCTGCGATTAAAGGTGTGCACCATTACACCTGGCATTATTATTTATTTTTATGCTATGTGTATGAATATTTGCCTGTCTTGCATGTATGTATGGCATGTATCCATGTATGTATGTGTACCTCATGGGTGCAGCGCCTTAGGAGGCCAGAAGAGGGTGTCTGATACCCTGACCTGGACTTGAAGCCAGCTGTTAACTGAACAAAGGTCTTCTGTAAGAGCAGCAAGTGCTTTTCATTGCTGAGCCATCTCTCCCTCACCCCATAATAATAATAACAATAACAATAATCAATAAAATAAAAAACCAAACAACAACAATATATTATATATACTAATATATAATAACATTATTGTTGGGGACCAGTCTTCAAGAAGGGGGTTGTCTGCAGGGAATTCCCATTCCTCCTGGTGATGCTGATTGCCTGCCACCCCCCAACAAGAATAGTCTTAAAATGAAGATTTCATTGGCAACAGCAGCTGCTTCCCTCTCCCTACCCCCAAACAAAACAAAATTGCTTGATTGGAAGTATCAAGAAATTATATTGCCTGACTTCCTTTGGTAGTTAAACAGTGATATTTTTTCCTTTGGAACCTGATTCCCAGGAATTCGGAGATGTAAAATGTTTCAAACATTGAATATCTTGACCTGGGGAGATGACTCAGCAGATAAAAAGCTTGCCCCAAATGCATGAGGGCCAGAGTTCATATGCTCAACCTAGTCAGCCTGCAATCTGAGTACTCAGGAGACAGAGGGCGTCTAGAGCAAGCGGGATAGCTAGATGAACTGAATTAGGGACCTCCAGAGTCAGTGAGAAACTCTGCCTCAACATATAAGGAGGTCACCTATGTCAACGATGGCTTCTGTCAACGCTGGCTTCTGCATGCATCGTCACACACATGCATGCTTACCTTCTCTTTCTCTCTCTCTCTCTCTCTCTCTCTCTCTCTCTCTCACACACACACACACACACACACACAAATACACACAACCACACACACACACACACACTTGTATCCACACAAACATACACACACTCGTACTCACACGTAGGTAGAAAAAATTAATAATCTAAGGATGAGGTGGTGGTGATAAGCTGAAGAGAATATAAATCACTATTCTGACTATGATTCTGTGGGGGAGGGGTTTTTATTTGTGCAGCAATCAACATATCAACAAGGTGATTAAAACCTGAGCTAGTTCAAGTGGGGAAAAAAATCAAACCATTAAAAAAAAAGATTGAGGGTGTATAGAGACAGTTCAGCAGCTAAGAACATCTATTATTGCTCCTGCAAAGCACCCAAGTTCAGATCCCAGCACACACATCAGCCAGCTGACAGCTGCATGTAGCTCCAGCTCCAGAGACTCAGAAGCCTCTGACCTCTGTGGATGTCCATACTCCCAGACACATGTATACATATGTAGACGTAAGTCACAAACGATGCCACAGCAGTTTGGAATTATAATTAACAGGGTAGTATTTATTTAAAGGGGAAAAAACTTACAGAT
>NC_022012.1:61611296-61632184 GCF_000317375.1 Microtus ochrogaster
GGCCGCTTTTTTAAAGGGAGAGAGACCACGCCCCAATGGGCGGGTATCTCAGCGGCTATAGGCTGGAGGAGCGGAAGGACCTCCCGCAACATACATATAGTTCAAAACAAACAGATCTTTAAACATAAGATGAAAGACGCAAAAAGATAGAAAGACCTTCCTTGCTTATGGGGTAGAAGATTTAATGTTGTTAAAATGCACACACTTCCCAAAGCACTCTATAGATTCTGTGTAATCTCTCTGAGAATCCCCATGGCATTCTTAGCAGAGCTATAGAAAACAATATTAAGGTTATATGGAAGCCTCACCCCGACTCCCAAATCCCAAACAGCCAAAGCCATCTGGACAAACAGAGAAAAGATGGAGGCTTCACAACCCTTGACCTTGAAACACACTGCAGATCCAGAGTAAACAGAACCTGCATTCTATTGGAATAAAGACAGACACAAAGACAGTCGAACAGTACAGGGGTCTCAGAAATAAACCCCCACATTTACAGCTGGCTGATTCTCAACAAAGATGTCGAATGCTTGCACTGGAGAAGCCTCTTCGGCCAACTGGCCTGGAGAAACTGGACATGCACCTGCAGAAGATCTAAACCTATCCCCTGCCTCTTTCCCTTACAAAATTCAATCCAAAAGCAAGAGTTCAAACTCTGAAACTACGAGAAAGAAGAGCTGCGGAGACACTTCAAGGCATTGCTACAGGCAGTGGTTTCCTGGATAGAACTCACAAAATCCCAGGAAACAGAAGTATAAAATGACAATATTAGATAAAACCAGAAAGTTCTACAGAGCACAGAACTGAGGAGATAACCTACACACTGGGAGAAAATAGTCTCAGACTAGTCATTGACAGACAGTTAATAGACAAAAAGTGTGCAGTACTAAAAAAAATCAACAAAAAAGCAAGTGTCTACAACTTCTTTTTAAAAAATCAAAATGGTCTATGAAATATAGGAAATGAATAGGCATTAGAGAAACTTAGGTCAAAACTGGATTGCAATCCCATCTCACTTCATTTGAAAGGGCAGGGCTTCTTGCTATTCCAGCTTTCTTTTAACATTGGTCTGTTTATCTACGTGTGTCTTGTCTGTGTGTCTATCTGTGTTTCTCTCTGTGTGTATGCCCCTGTATGTTGCTGCATGTGTCTCTGCATGAGATGTCACTTGCGTTATTGATTTTAGCCCTACTAGTAAGTGTAAGGTAGAATCTCAAAGCAGTTTTGATTTGCATTTCCTGGATGGTTAAGGCTATTGAACATTTCTTTAAGGGTTTCTTAGCCATTTGAGAATTCTCTATTTAGATCTGTATCTCATTTTTAAGTGGAATCATTTGTGGCTTTTTGATATCCAGTTTCTTGAGTTCTTCATATATTTGGGATATTAACCCTTCTATTGGCTATGAAGTTAGTAAAGATCTTTCCCCATTCTGTAGCTGCTGCCTTGTTCTATTGAGTGCCTTGCCTTACATCATCTGCCATGATCAAGTAGGCTTTATCCTAGAGATGCAGGGATGGCTCATTATACAAAAATCAATCAATGTAGCTCACCATACAAATTGAAAGAAAAATAGAAAGTACGTCATCATCTCATTAGATGCAGAAAAGGTCTTTGGCAAAATTCAACACCTTTTCTTGATAAAAGCTCTGAAGAGATTAGGAATACAAGGGACATACCTCAGCGTAATGAAGGCAGTTTGCAGCAAACCTATAGCCAACATCAAATTAAATAGAGAGAAACTCAAAGCATTTCCACTAAAATCAGGAACAAGACAAGGTTGTCTGCTCTCTCTGTAACAACTGAAGTCTTAGCTAGAGCAATAAGACAATTGAAAGAGATCAAGGGGATGCAAATTGGAAAGTAGAAGTCAGAGTATGGTAAGGAGTGAAACTGGGGGGTTGAATTTAGAGGAGAGGAGGGAGTGTTAAGGTGTTTGGTTAGCTTACCTGCTTTCCTGGTCTGCTCGGTTGGAGGCAGGGATGCTGTGATGAGTTGCGGGAAGGAAGGTGGGAGGAGATCTCAGCGATGATCTGATCCGGTTAGGATGGTGTCAGGAGGAAAGGGAGGCTGCCGTGTGTTTTGCTACAGAGTTGGGATGAGACTAACGTGGGTATTGGAATTGGAGGAACCTAAGGACGGGTGAAGACCTGCAGTCAGGTCTGCTTCCCGCTTCCCTGGGAGGAGGAAATTGTTCACATTCCTAATACTGTGTGCCCATGACTTTTTTTTTTTTTTTTTTTTTTTGGTTTTTCGAGACAGGGTTTCTCTGTGGACCAGGCTGGTCTCGAACTCACAGAGATCCGCCTGCCTCTGCCTCCCGAGTGCTGGGATTAAAGGCGTGCGCCACCACCGCCTGGCGTGCCCATGACTTAATAGCAACTTTTTTTTATAGAGGTTAAAAAGATAAAAGAAGACTGGAAATGTAACTCAGTTGATAGGTAAGCATACCTATCTTGGACAAAGTCCTGAGTTGCACCCCCAGCACCCTACGGATCAGCCATAATGACACACACCTAGAATTCTAGCAGTTGGTAAGTGGTGGCAGTAGGATCTGAAGTTCAAAGTCATCCTGGGTTGCACATCCTGTACAAGACTAGACTGGCAGTACGAACCCCCCCCCATGTGTATGTGTGTGTGTGTATGTGTGTATACATGTATATGTATACATATATGTATGTTAATTTCATATGTGTATATATGTATACGCACAACTAAAGAAGAATGCAATAACTCATGGTGAACAGAGTCCGAAGAAACTGAAATGAACAAAAATACCCCCAAAAAGAATGATCATAAAAAGGTCAGTAAGATCTCAGAGAAAATAGGGAATAGGCTATGGATGAAGAGTTCAGGAAAGAGAGATTCTGGATAAGAACCATTAGTTTGTCAAGGAAATGAAGAATTCTGTGAACCAACAATACAGACAAAGCCTCAATGGATCAATCAAACAGAAGGAAGAAAATGTGATGTTGAAAAAGATCCTGTCTTTGGAAATGTCCTGCTGACCACTGAAATTTCATCTCACACCAGTCCAAGTGGCAGTCATTAAGAAAACAAGACCTGTTATTGAGGATGTAGACCAAGGGACCCTTCTACCCTTCTTCCAGGAGTGTGAACTAGTCTAGGCACTGTGGAAGCCAGTGTAGTGGTTTCTTTAAAAAACTAAAGCTAGATCTTCCTGTGACCTGGATGGAAGACAGCACCCGAGAGACTTACATATCAGCCTTTGCCACAGCGCTGTTCACAGGAGCTAAGCGATGGAACCAGCCTAGGTGGCCAGCAACACAGGGATGAAGGAAGAAATGTGCTCTCTACACACAATGGAAGTTTTTCATTCATAAATAGGAATGAAGTCATTCGTAAGAAAACAGATATGACTGGAGAGAGAATCATATTAAGTAAACTCATTTAGAATCAGAAATACAAATATTGAATATTTTTCTCTCATTGTGGGTCCTCTATTTTATACAAATACTTAAAGCTATGCTTAAAGTGTATGTTCACATCTGCTGTGAACATAGAAGTCTGTCTATGAGAACAGGAAGAAATGTCAGCAACTATGTTCTGTCTTGTACAGAAAGCCCAACATTTAAAAAGAAAAAAAGATACCGAAGGAGACAGCAAGAGACGAGAGAGGTCAGTAAAGGGCATGGAGATAAGGAGCCTGTGGATAAGATCAAAGTAAGACTGCATGAAAGTGTCACGAGAAACCTGCTATTGCATAGAACTATGTTGTGCTCATAATTTTTACATGTCTATAGAGTTGAAAGAAATGAACATAATGTCCAACCAGGATTGCCCATCAAGGCTCTCTGAAGAAATAGCAATGAGTTCAAGGAAATAAGACTTTTTTTGGTGTATTATGAGTGTTTGCCTACATGATATATACGTACATAATACATACATACATACATACATACATACATACATACATACAAACATACATACATCTCTGCCTGGTGCCCACAAAAGCCAGAAGAGCATGCCATCTCTCCTGGAACTTGTGTCAGATGGTTTTGATTCATCATGTGGATACTGGGAATGAAACTCTGGTCCTCTGCAGATCAGCAAGTGCCCTTAAGCGCTAAGCCATTTCTTTGGGCCATAGAAATTCTGAATATTAATCTTTTCAGATTGTGAGGAAATATTGATTCAACAAATGCCTTTGAGACAATTTAATATCCATATGCAAAATAAAATGAAACTCAACCCTTGCCTCATACCTCATATACGAAATTTATGTAGAAGTAGAGCATAGCTTAACTATAATAGCTAAAACCAAAATCTCTCAAAGAAAATACAGAGAAAAATCCTTATGGCCTTGGATTAGATAGGATACAATAACTGGGAAAATATTTGTAAATCACACATTTGATTACAAATGTTTATTTAGAAGATAAAAAGCAGAAAGCCTACAAAACACATCTGACTAGAGATTTAGGTCCTGAAGATATAATTCTTAGACCTCATTATCTGTAATCAAACAAAGAGTTTTGAGTAGATACAAATGGTAAATAAAACATAAAAATAAGCCCAACCCTGAAAGTCACTGGGGAAATGTAATATGATGTCTCAATGAGAAGCCAGTTATAGTAGCTCAATCTTGTAATTCCAGCAATTGGGAGTCCTGGGTTACATAGTGAGTCCCAGATCAGTCAAGGCAACAGAGTAAGACCATGTTTAAAAAAAAAACACAAAGCCTTAGTGAGAGGCCACTTCTTCTCTCTAAGAATGGCTAAGAGTTAAAGGAGCTTGAAAATGAAGTCAAAGAAGGGAACTCTCGTGTTTGCTTCTGAAAGGCTGAAAATACCGCAGCCACTTTGCCACACAACTTGGCGGTATCTACTAATGCTGCAGCGTGCATTTAACACGTGAAGAAATGACTTCATGTCTAGGTACACAGACTGGAGAAATGTCCACAAGAGCCTTTAATGTGGACATTCGTAGTAGTCATATTTATAATTTATACAGCTGAAAACAACCTGAATGGACAAGGTTGATTTACAGATAAAGTGTGGTCCATTCATATAACAGAGTAAGCAAACTTACTAATATCACACGAGACATTTATAGATCTTAAAAGCATTGTGCCGAGTGTAGAAAGCAGATTTTAAAGGCCTTGTGATCTCACTGCAGGCCATTTCAAAGAACGCAGCCCTGCAATGACAGAAAGCACACTGGAGCTGTGGGGGCTGGGAATCAAGGGAAGAATTGATTGGTGAGGGGCCCAACAACTTTTTAAAAGTTTTTTTGGGGAGTGGGGGAGGTGGTAGTTTGAGACAGGGTTTCTCTTTATAGTCCTGGCTGTCCTGGAACCCTGTAGACCAGGCTGGTCTCAAACTCAGAGATCCACCTGCCTCTGCCTCTTGAGAGATGGGATTAAAGGTGTGTGCCACCACTGGCAGGCAGAAGGAATTTTAATTATGTGTATCTATGTATGTCTGTGTGCATGTGAGTGAGGGCATCCCCAGAGACCAGGAGAATGTGCAACATCCCAGGAAGCTAGAGTTATAGGGGTTGTGAGGCAGCTGATGTGGGCGCTGGATACTGAACTGGAGTCCTCTGTAAGAGCAGTGTACACCCTTAACTGCGGAGCCATCTCTCCACCTTCCCCCCCCCCCCACCTCACACCAACAGAAGCTTTTTTTTTAAGGCTAATGGCAGTATTCTATATCTTGATTTTGATTTCATTACACAACATGACCAAGTATACTATGGGCAAAAATCATCAGATTATACAGCTTAGATGATGAAGAATGGGGCTGGTACCATTATGAGTCTCTGAGATCCTAATCTGTGGTCAGAACGCCAGAGACACATAATGTGAAAATTCTTACTATGTGGAAGTCTAGAGCTAAGTGTGAGAAGCAGCGGAGAGTTAAGAAGTAGAAGCCTTTTGAAGGTTGGGAATCAGACTTGGGAGTGGAGATGGTGGTTAATCACATATTCTAGCTTCGGTAAATATCAAAATTATGAATTTTTTTTGTAAGTGAAAACGTTTGAGATGAAAGGGTACTTCAGTCTAGTGGAGAAAAATGTTTGCAAAATACCAAAACATCTCAGACCAATAGAAACTAAAACCCAGTGATTCTTTCTTTTTTTTTTCTTTTGGTGCAATTAGAACCTTCTAGGTATAGGAAACTCCGTCAGGCCCGTAGCTACATCCCACAGCCTCGGTGATATTCAATAGGGCCTCATCACAAGGTCTTTGTAAGCAGCTGCAGATTTCAAATACACTGTGTCTTGTCTGCAAAGTACATTGTTTCCCCGAAGAGAGTGCACACACAGACTCGGCTAGCTCAGTGTGTTGAGCTACGCACTATGACTTTTGCGCTCTTCTTTACATCTGGTGTACTTCAACAGTTTCTTATCACATGTGTGTGTTTGTGCACATAGGTGTGAGGGCGACAAGCACACGCGGCAGTTAGAGGGTATGACTTCACACATACACATCATAATATAGAAAACAATATATTTTTATATTATCGATAATAATATTCACATGCATATCTAGAAAAGGGCATTACTCTGTGGGGTAGACAAGAAAAAGCTTTTAGTATTGCAGAGGACCAGAGGAACAAGAGACATCATTTAATTTGGATTCTTGTATCATACACATTAACTATGAATCAAATGGCAAAGGCTATTTTGAAAACACTTGCTTATGGCAAAGTTCATTCTAGATTTTGGGCTGCCTTTTCTGGATGGTACTTTCAGCAGAGCCTGGGGACTGGCCAGCTGATGAAGGAACAGAGACCCCTTAGTTTAGCAGCTTGGGTTTGGAGTAGTGAGGTTAAAGCCCCATTCGGCCCTACATGCTAAACCATGGAGCCATGCCTCCTAGCCTCCACGAAGAATGTTCTAAGTTTGTTTGAGACAGGTTCTCTCTCACTGTGTAGTCTGGGCTGACCTCAAGCTCACGATCCTTCTGCCTCAGTCTCCTAAATACTGGGAGAGCAGGTGTGCCCTGCCATGCCCACCAAAGCTTTGCTAGGAATTTGTTGCTGGGGGTTGAACCCAGAGCCATTGACACGCTAAGCAAGCTCTGGTCTGTTGAGTCCCAGCGCAGCCCTTCACAAAGACTTTTCATCAAGAACTTCTCCCGACACTGAGATACAATAAAGGATAGGAAAGAACAGGGCAGAAACTCCGACCTTGTGGAAGCAGAAGTCACTGAGAAGAGAAAAGGGAAAGGAGATGTGGATTCCATTCTCCTTCCGCGTCCGCTTGTTTTCTGTTCTTTATAAACAGAATGAGGTCACGCCTCTTGTTAAGTCACAAATCTAGAGAACATGGGTTTTTTTTTTTTTTAAATAAAACTAAACAAAGTATTAAATACTTTTTGGTAAAATGTGAAACTCCACACCTCCACAGGTCTTCTGTCTTCTTTCTGTTCCTTCATTTTTGGCTTCCAAAAAGGCATAGACGAAATGCTAAGCTGACGCGTGCCTGCCATAGTAGGACTCCTCCAGACAGCCCCACTGAGGTGCTGAGTTTCCAGAGCTTGGACAGGGGCACCAGAGAGCATTTTGTCCCACAACACAAAAGTTTCTTTTTCCCTTTTCTTTTTTTTTTCATTTTTTCCTCTCTCTCTTTTTTTTTTGGAGGGGAACTAGGTGGGTGGGTTCTGAGACAGGGTCTCTCTACACAGCGTTGGCTGTCCTGGAACTCACTAGGTAGACTAGGGTGGCCTTGAACTCCCAGAGATCCGATTGCTTCTGGGATTATTCCTGGCACGAGTGAGTTTCTATTCCTGACTACGGGTAAAGGCAGTAGCATTGACGAGGTGAAGAGAGGAAGACTACAAACAAAAGCCTTGTCTACTGCTTATCGTGAGTCCGACACTCCTCTGAGGCTATGCTTCGAAACCCATTCTCGAAGGACATTCTTCCAGCCCTGTACCATATCACAATGAGGGGAGGGAGGGCTGAGTCATCTTAAAGGGCAGAGGTTGAGACACATTTCGTTGTTGAAGTGATCCAAGCCCGTGCATGCCATCTCTTCATCAAAATCCCACTTGCTGCTCTTGCTGGGCAGTGAGTATTGCTGCTGAGGCTGAGAGCCGTAGGTGAGCAGGAAGGGGTCCTGCTGAGGGGAGTGGTACGAGAGGGGGGGCGCGTAGCCGCTGAAATCCATAGGTACGTTCTCTTCGTAAGGTTCGCCGCCTGGGTTGGACCACAGCGGATGGCAAGCAGTTTGCACTGCAGTTGCTTCCAGCGGAATCTGCTGGGGAAAGTGCTCCAGAGAGTTCTGGGAGGGGAAGAAGTCGCAGGGCCAGCTGGTCACAGGCAGAGGATAGCTGGGGTAGCACGCGTCATCGCTGGGATTTCTCCCGAAGGTAGCATTTTTACTCCAGGCTTGCAGATCGTCGTAATCCGTGTAGACCCCGGGGACAGCAGACTGAAACTGATCTTCACTGCCGTAGATCCTACTGCTGGGGAATTTGCTCTTCTCATAGAGCGGAGTGGGGTCCAAGGTGGAAACTGGATCTTCCAGCTCAGTGGTTCCCCCAAAACTGTAGCTCTTGGGGAAGGATAGGCAATCATTCAGGGAGTTCTGCTGGGGAGTGTTAGCTATTAAAGATGTACTGTAACTGCTGGGCAGTTGGACGCCTTCCTGGAATGACCAAGTTAAAGGTAAACTTCCCTGACTTGGTATTTCACCGGGAAGAGCCTGGAAAGGGAAATGAACACTCACGTTAATAAGTTAAGCGAATCCACATGGCTCCCCCAGGCTCCCCCGAGTTATTCTGCAAATATCCCTCGATAAGATCACCTTCATTCCTGGCATACTACGACCATAGGCACAGCCTCTCCACAGCTTCTGGGAACCGGCGAGAGGAGAGGGAGACTGACTCCTATGCCAGTTTACAACTTCCTAACGTGTGAGGACCCCGGTGCACTCTGGGGACTCACTGGCTGTTTAATGTGCTTCAGACAGCAGATAGCTAACTGCCTTTTTGCAACATTTATAGATAGACAAAAAAACAAACAACACACACACACAGAACCCCCAAACAAAACAGCCCTGCAGGTTCCCAGAGTTATGCTAGTCCTGGACAGCTCTCAGGGCCACCAGTCAGGCCCACATCCACCTCTTCCTTTTCCGTCTCTCCTACCTGGCCTGGGCCAGTGCCTAGTGTGAGAGATCACGGTATTGTTGAGCTTAATTGGTTTTCTCCTTTAGAGACTTTTCTCTGAGCCCATGGAAACTACACAGAATAGAACATAAACTGGTCAGCGCTAATTTCTTTATGTAGATGGAGTAACTACATTAGCCCTGAGAAGAAGAAGCTGCTAGGTCTCTCTTACATGGTTCATTATGTAAACTCTCCCCTCAAAGAGGATAGTCTGAATGGAGGAGAGAAAGATTCTGTCCAAGTAAAGCGTCAGAGATGCACCGGGACTGAGATGAAGGGCGAGGGCCAGTCGTGTGGATTTGGGTGCTCAGGTCTCGTGTCACAGAGTAAATCATGATTCCTTCTAGATAAGGTACCCTTAAAGCTCTCCAAGTGAGAATTGGCACTGTATCAAACAGACAAGCCTGCTCTGCTGTGAAGCCCGTGCAAGCACTGGGCTTTTTGACACAGGCTACGCTCGCCTCTACGGCTAGAGGGGGCCATCATTTGCAGAAACTTCTTTTTATTTTCCCCCTTTTAAAAAAACAGAGTCTCACTATATAGTCCAGGCTGGACTCCGACTCTGCATCCTGACTGCTGGTCTATCTCTGTCCCCAGAGCTGGGATCACACTAGAGAGCATCCAGCTTAACAACAGTCTGATTATTTAGATTAACAATTCTCAAACTATGGGCTGTGACCCCTTGCGGGTCGCGTATCAGATGTCCTGCATCTCAGGTATTTGCATTATGATTCATAACAGTAGCAAAAATTATAGGTATGAAGTAGCAATGAAAATAACTTTGTGCTCATTACAGCATGAGGATCTGTATTAAAGAGTCACAGCATTAGGAAGGTTGAGAACCACGGACTTAGAGGAAACTGCTCAGACACATTCAGGGCCTTGTGGCCGTAGACCATCTGATTATTTTGACAAGCTAAGAAAACCATCTGTTCTAGGGATATGGAAACGTGAAAACAGAAACTCCAAAAGCATAAGGCTGATAACATTTTGTGGAGATTATTTAGATCAATTCTGATTTTATTGGAACTAAAATATAGAGTTGCCAAATATAGGTTAGATACCGATTCAAGCTCCTTTTCAAAACTTATGATGAGTCTATGACCATACTGAATATTTGCAAGCCTGTTTCAAATGTGGTGAAAAAGATATCTCAGATTTAGTCTGTCCAGTGGGATGCTTGCTTATAGATAGGCCAGATAGAAGAATGTTGGCTGCTTTCATTGGTCAGTAAAAGGCTGGGGCCATCTACCATGCCCATTGCAGGGGTGAGGCCTCCATGCATGGGTGAACACAGTTAAGGCAGCTGACCTTAGTTTCCAGGCTCCCCTTCATCCGCAAGGAGCCAGAGGCAGATGCCATGTGCACCTTCTTCATTGCTCTTCTCGCCTCTGCTTCTAGCTTGGTCTCTGGCTTGGGATGGTCATGTTCACCTTTTGACTGGAGAGAGAGGCAAAATAGTAGAAATGAAGCAAAACTTAGTAACGGGATTGCACTTCACGGAGCGTAGCTTTTGTTCTCCGTCCTGTCCTCTGCTTGGTGTTAGCAAGGCCGCCTGCTCCGGCAGAACTCTTCCCAAGCCCACTGAGCTCATGCCTTGCCTTCTGTCCTGTGAGGTCTCTTCCTAGGTCTGTCTCCTAGGCTGTTCTCGTAAGTGTCTGCTTGTCATGCTCATCTTCTGCCACTTAATCTATGGTGCAATGCTTACGTACGTACCGCTATTACCTTCTCCAGTTGACAGAGTAAGAAACTAGTGAGACCTAGAGAAAGGGTGCCATCTAGATAACCTCTCTTAGTGGCGCTGGATTTCCACAGCCAAGCTGGGAGTGAAACATTCAGCCCTTGCTTGAGCTGGCGTTAACTGGCTGGTAGCTGACGTTCAGCTGCCGTGGTAATAGCCGAGTCACAGCTTGGGAGAGCTGATCTGTCAGCCCTCCATGGGCACTCTGACGCCAGAGCCTACTCCTCACCTGTCTACATCCGGGCCCCACTAGCCTTCCTTACAAACACTGTAGAAAGCCCGGGTTTCCGGGAGGAATCAAGTTGTTTCTGAGGGCAGCGCTAGTGCTGAGTCAGCTGGGGCTGCGGAAGGCCACGAGCTGAAAGCTAGGCCTCCTCTCTCGGTGGTGGAGGCCCTCAGCCTTCCTGGGTTTCCAGGGCTCCACCTCTGGTGAAGTAGGGCACGTGGGCATTTGCTCTCCCAGAGGGTGGGCACAGTCTCATAGACCCCCTACACCCCCAATCACTGATAAACATGGTAGACACCTGGCACTTGAAAGAGAAGTCGAGTAAATAACTCAAATCCAACCTGGAAAAATATGAAGCGACCATCGTGCCTCCAGAAGTTGGTGACCGGAAAGCCCCCATGGCCGCGGCAGGGAATGAGCTTCAGAGGACCATTGCAGTTGGGACAGCACTTCCCTAGAAGAAGCGTAGAAGGCAGCTGACTGGACCACCCGGGCTGAGTCTGGGCTGCCCTGCTGGCTTTCAGTGTTGGTTCCAGGATAGTGGAGAGGAACCTCCCCGCACCGTCCCTGCTGCTCCCCTCGGCTGGATCTAACCTGTGACCAGCATTCTCTCTACCAACGGCCAGCTGGGCTCACACACGGATACACTCAACAGCTACCTGACTGGTGCGATTATTTTACAGGTCAAAGCACTCCGAAGAACAAAAGTTCCCCCTACTTATTTCCTAATATTAAGTATTCTTTCTACAGAAAAAGTATTTTATTTTATGATTAGTAATTCAGATTTAAGGGGCAAAGACACAAGGGAGAGAAAGAACACCGTCCAATAAATTTCCACTCGGTTGTAAATGATTGAGAAGAAGTTTGGAACACACACTGGGAAAGAACACCAAGTAACTTGAGGTGTAACTTGTGGGTTAGGCACGGGAAGACTGGGAGCATCTATTTCACAATCTAGTGAGTATGATATAGAGAAGGGAGAGCAAGCATCTCCATGGTAACAAGGACACAAATGTAAATGGGCAAAACCGTGTTTATAAATTCAGTTGTGCCACTCCCAAAGACTGTGTTCACTGAGCTCTCCCAGGGGACTCAGGAGCCATGTAGCAAGTCTGTGAACCAATTTCTCCTGAACTTCCCGTGAGCCGACCTCTCTCCCAAGTCATGGGGGCCTTCATGAGGGGGCTCTGCACATGGGAGGCCTTGCAGGCAGAGATGGGGGGTGATGGGTGCCTCCCACTTAGTGCTCCATCAGAACGCCTGGCCTGTCATCTAACTCCAGTGGGAGGGCTGACTGGGCCCCTGGGACATGTCCACCCTGGCTGGAGCATCTACACAGACTCCCGGCCTCCTGCTGCTGCCCCCAAGCCTCACTCACTCTGCTGCTTCTGCCTGGCTTTGTCACAGATGGCGGGTCTCAGGTAGATCTTGCGGCCCTCCTCGGTGGAGCAATCCCGGCTGCACACCACCACGCCCAGGCAGGACTTCTTGAGGATGCGGGAATTGTGGTTGTTGGTGTTCCGCATGGCCCAGCTGCTCAAGTGGCGCTGGGCGTTCCTGTCCTCTGAGCTGTAGATGTGTTTCACATAGGAGTCGGGCCACTCCTGGAACCAGTCAGTCTTTTTCACATTCTGATGGAAACACAAAGATTCTGTTCACGGTTTTGTCCAGAAAACCCACTTGCCCGCCGCTGTAGAGTTAATAGTTGTAAAAGATGTCTGGGCCGGAACAAGAGGCCATTGGAAGAACCTTACCTGATTTTAATCCTGGTGGTGAAATCTGGGAACACTAACAGTTTATTCTCATCTTCCCAGTGCTGTGACCCCTTAATACAGTTCCTCGTGTTGTGATGATCCCCCAACCATAAAATTAGTATTATTATAATTAAAATTATTGCTACTTCATAACTATACTTTTGCTGCTGTCACGAATCGTAGCATATCTGTGCCTTTTGAGGGTCTTAGGTGACCCCTGTGAAAGGGTCATTCGACCCTAGAGGGGTCGTGACCTGAAGGTTGGGAACCTCTGGCAGCACAATGGTGGCAAAGCGTCTGCTGTGTCTATCAAATGGTTGGTCTCTTGCAGCAAGATGAGCTAGAACTTAGCCCTTCTGAATTCTGCTGTTTCTCCAGTCCTTGGTGACAACAGTAACGGCCACTTCTCAGTGAGAATTTTGCGGGTGGAGTAGTCTCGCCATGCTCTTTCCTAATGACTACAGAGAGCACAGTGAAATAATGACTCAGACCACACTGGTTGCCATGCTGGGAGTCTCAGTTGCCAGGCAGGCAATGCAGAGCTCCGGTTCGGAGAGGTCTGGAAGCTCACGTTTCCCTCCATGGGCAGTTTCCTTGCTATCCTCTACTCCCAGACACACAGAGGACTCCGGCTGAGCCTGTGTGCTTCCCTGCACTGCCTTATTTCCTGCATGTGAACATCTAACCGGACTCTGTTGTGCAAGGTCAGAGCTGTGGCTCAGGGGGTCTCGAGTTCCGATTCAGCAAGAGAAGCAGCTCTGGCTGCAATGGGTGGTGGCGGCCACTCAGGTATTGCAAAGCAGCTGTGGTGGCAGCTCTCATGCTAAATTTTGAAGCCCAATATAATCACCCTAAAAAGAGGTCCCTAGAGCATAAGTCGCTTTGTTTGCTGTTCTGTTCCTGCATGTGTAAAATATGGACTATGAGACTCTCCTACTGCAGGAGTTCTGAGGATTAAATATCATGCATATAAAATACTAGTCACAGCCTCTAGCAAGCTGTAGGCTGGAAACAAACATAGTTGCTGGGTATGGCTCATTTTGCCACGTCCCACAATTGTGACTGGTGCTGCGTGTGAGAGATCCTGCCTAGCTCCTAGAAGGAGAATCATCCTAGGTTGACTCTGGCCATCATCATGACTCTCAGAGACCTGACACAGAAATACTAACAGTTTTCATTTTGACGATTCTTCAAGGTCATGGTAGAAGACTCTGGGAAAACCAGAAAAAGAAATCAAGCTACCAACTCTTTGCTTTCCCTACAATACATACAACACAGAACGTAAGTAAGCTAAGCCAAGGAATGTCTGAAGAAAAACGGAGGCCAACACCAGTGCCGGGATGTGTGAGCAATCCCCGTGGGTTAGACTGCTGTCCTAGAGGAAGGGGTTCAATGAATCAAGGCCTGTGTTGCTGGAGGCGCCCCCTGAGGCCCAGTGGGCAGCTACAGTACCTCTCTGTTGGTAAGCACAGCCAGGGCAGCTGAGCCTGACTATCTGCTCCTTCGTGGGCGACTATGGCCTTGATGTGGTTCAGGGTCCGCGTGAGAAGTCCTCTATAACCTCAACACCTGCCATCTTTTTTTTTCTTTTTCCTTCTGACTGAAAGTGTAATCAATGCTTCCAGCTTTCCATCTCAGAAAAGCATAGCAGAGTATGTTAGTTCACTTTTCAAAGATTCATTTTAGCTTTTGATTATGCATTTGTGTGGAGAGCGGTGTGTGCACGTGTGTGCCGGCACCCAGTATGGGTGCTGGGAACGGAGCCTAAATCCTCTGCAAGAGCACTGAGCACTCTTGATTAACCTCTGAGCCATCTCTCCAGCACTAAGTATTTTACTTTTGAAATAATCCAAAATGCAGATTAAAACACTAAAATATATATTTGCTTTTAATCATTTTAACTATAAAGAATTGGTGGACTTGATTTTTATTATCCTTTAATGCACACAGGTATCAAGATGAAGAGAGACAGGGGGTCAGATCCTTAGAGGAAAGCAGGGATTTCTGTGCAAATGCCCCCCATACCCCCTCCCGCAAAGGTCAGAACTACAGAGCCATGAGCCAGGAGAAGTGAAATGTATCCACGAGAGCCCTCTCATGCTCTGACCAAGGATGAAAATGAAAGCAAGAACTTCATGTGTGTGAGGAGGAGGTGACTCTCAACGCCTTTGAAGCTATTTCTTCCCAAATGGCACCCCGACACCCTAGTTTTCTACTTCCGTTAGTGAGGCAATAGTATGAAGGGAGGGTCTACTAGAGGGAAACATGAGCCCACAAAGCTCTTCTCTTGGCTGTTGTTTATTTATTCTATAGTTTGCCTGGACCGTCAGTGGAATGTTTGGCAACTTTTTATATTAAAATTGGGACGATGGTGGATCCATCTGGATCCGAACGTCCAAGAATCAGAAGAGTGCGGGGAGGGCATTTCTGAAAGTCCATATAACTCGCCACCAGGGACATAAAGTTTTAAAACCGAGAACACTGATTCTTAACCTTGCTAGCAATTCCCAGAAAAAAAATCCTCTCTCCTTTTTAGAACCTTTGTTAATTTAATTTCTAACTTTTCATAAAACGCTTTCTTCTTTTTAGACACTTTGTTTACTTTAATTTCTAACTTTTCATGAGTAACTCTTTGTTTTTGCTCTTGGTTAAGAAGTTTATAATTGAAAGGGAACATCTTTAAGTTTTTCAACCTGTCACATCTAACAAATCATCTCGGGAAGCATCATTAGGAATTTAATTGATATTCCTATGACTTCTCAATACTTCTTTACAAAAAAATTTAATCCTGTAATTTACTCGGTACCTCTTAGCCATATGAGAACACAAGGACACTCTTTATATGACCTTTGTTTTAATTTAATTTAGTCATTTGGAGTTTTATTAGGCGATTGTAAAAATTATTTATTACTATTATATAAAACTAATAAAATCAAAATATTCATATTATGAGTAAGGTGAGGTGGATTTCACCTATAATTCTAGCAGCTGAAAGGCTGAGTCCTAAGGGTTGTTTCCAGGCCAAGGCCAGCCTGGGCTACAGCGAGAGACTATTTCAAAAAAAAAAAAGAAAGAAAAGAAAAAACAAAACCAAAAATTTTACATCAGGTTATTACATTAAAGTCATTTTCATTCTTAGTATAGTCTACTCTTTTTTTTCGAGACAGGGTTTCTCTGTGTAGCTTTTTGTTGTCCTGGAACTCGCTCTGTAGATGAGGCTGGCCTCAAACTCACAGAGATCTGTCTGCCTCTGCCTCCCAAGTGCTGGGATTAAATGTGGCACCACCAGCCGACAGTATAGTCTACTCCTGTATAAAGCAATTGTTTTCCAGCATAAATAACTTATTATGCATTACTCCTTTATATTAGTATTGCCAAATAGAACAAGAACATCACACACACACAGTCACACACACACACACACACACACACACATACACACACACCACACCACACCACACCACACACTAACAAGGGCCCATCTAGCCCAAGTTAGTTTTTTTTTAAATATTTCTTAATTATTATGTGCACAGTGTTCAGCCTCCATGCCTGCAGGCCAGAAGAGGGCACCAGATCTCATTACAGATGGTTGTGAGCCACCATGTGGTTGCTGGGAATTGAACTCAGGACCTCCGGTAGAGCAGTCAGTGCTCTTAACCTCTGAGCCATCTCTCCAGCCCCCAAGTTAGTTTTGGACTCACTATGTAGCAAAGGCTGGCCTTTTCCTAGGGTTATGGAAATACAACACAATACTCATACCCAGCTTTTCAAACACCTTAAGAGAATCAGTTAAAGAAAAAATTATATGTTACTAAAAACAAAACAAAATGTCAGGTGTGGCGGCACCCACCTTTAATCCTAGCATCAAAAAGGCAGAGGTAGACAGAGCTCTATGTGTTCAAGCCCATCCTGGTCTATATAGCAAGTTCCAGGCCAGCTAAGGTTACATAGTAAAACCCTGTAACAACAGCAACAGTAACAAAAGAAAACAAAACAGACTCTCACTTTGATCCTACAGATAACTTTTTGAAGTGAATCTGCCTCTTCTAGGTCAACTATAGATGGATGGAATTCTAAATGTTGTCATGCTTCAACAAAGGTCTTTGCATCAGGAATTGCTAGCAATCCTGCTATTTCCCACCTGAGGAGAGAAGTTCCATATTGCTAGGTCAAGTTCCAGCTTTCACACTCTCTTTCACTTCCAACTCCTCTCTTTTCCCTTCCCTTCCCCGCTCCTACCTCTCAAGCAAAGGATGTGTGATGGGCGAGAGCCCATCATCACAGATGCAGGAATGCCCCCACTGCCATCGTACCGGAAGCTCAGGGTGGTAGAACCTCAGACCCAACAACAAGGTCTCCTCAGGTAACCACGGGTGTCCATGTAGTCCCAGGAGAGCTTGGGGTCAAGTAGGAGGCAGACAGAGAGGGTGAAGTTACGAGTGTCTGTGTGAGAGACAACCTGACATAGCCATGAAGGACAATAGTAACTGATGAAGAATGCAGAATTGGGTTTGTCCGTTGCCTCTTCAGTGCCTCCGTACATCTGATTGCTTGTGATTACCTGCAGGCACCTGGCTCTACAGAGAGTTCAGACAGCCACACTTTGGGGCTCATCCTCTGTGAAGGCAGAAGGAATTTTGCTGGCTAAAATTTTGGTCCAGCCATGAACTAATTGGAGCTACAGCCCCTTGATACGCAACCCCCACTGTTATAAAGAATGCTGTCTCTGTGAATTCAAGCCTTGGAACTGGGTTGATGGTACAGCCCAGTGGTAGCCTGGAGCCCTGTGTTTGCCTGCAGTACTACAGATCAAAACGGAATTAGTTAGGCATCATGAAACTTGAAATCTCAGTGAGGGCAAAAACAAAAGGATCTTGAATTTGTAGCTACCGTGAGCTACATAGTGAATTCAAGTCCAGCCTGGGTTACACAGTGAGCTCTAGCCTCAAAACAAACAGACAATCAAAATAACAACAGGAACAACAAAACCACCACCACCAAAACAGCCAGATTGGAAGCCTTCGTGTTGTTTTGGCCATGGGTTTGACTGGCAACTGCCCAGTACTTGACAATAAAATGATTGAGGTGTCTGTGGTGTCTCTAGAACAACCCTTCTTCAGCTCAGGAAAGCCAGTGAGAACAGTGGGCGATCTATGCCTTGTGAAATGAATGCTGTTTAACAGAAAAGGGCATTGAGTGTCTCCCCAATTTTCAGTCAAAAAGGAAAATAAACGTTACAGTTTTGTCTCTCAGCTGCCACAGTCTGTGGGACACGTGTAAGACTCCCTGGGACCATGTAATACACATTCTGAGTGAAAGCAAGACAAGACCAACACCGGACATTTGCTGCTTGGGCTCTACAGTGATTAATTTTGCAGGTGCAAATGTAATTTAAGGGGAATAGAACAGGAAAGCACAACCGGCATAGTACGCTGTCCTGGAATAAGACTTCCATCCACGATAGTGTAGTCAAGAGCCTGTGCTTCTGGGCTGACACCACAGTGAATGTCTTGAGAGAAATAGGAAGCTGGGCATGTGGGCACACAGCAGTAACCCACCACTCAGGAGGCAGAAGACACCAGTTCGAGACTAGCCAAGTCTATGACATGAACTCCAGACTAGCTAGGCAAAGCTACACAGTTCCAATTAGCTGGGAGACTGAGGCAGGAGGCTTTCTATGAGTTCAAGGCCAACCTAAGCTACAAAGGGAATTCTAGCCCATTCCAGAGTGAGACCCTGTCTCAACAACCTGAATAAATAGGACTGGAGAGATGGTTCAATGGTTAAAAATCCTTGTTGCTCTTCCAGAGGAACTGTGTTCAATTCCCAGTACCTACTTGGCTCACTACTGACTGTATCTCTAGTTCCAGAGAATCCACTGGCTTCTCTTAGCCTCCGAGGGCACCATGTAGTAATAGGAGTGGCTGGGCTGAGTCCCCAGCACCCCGGCCGCCTGCCCGGCTAGCTTATGCCCGAAATAACAACACACAAACTGTATTCATTTAAACACTGCTTGGCTCTTTAGTTTTAGCCCTTTTCTCGGCTAACTCTCGCTCCTGGACTAACCCATTTCCAATCATGTGTGTCGCACCCCAAGGTGCGCTTACCAGGAAGATTCTAGCCTACGTCCATCCTGGGTCGGAGCTTCATTGCGTGTGCCTCAGAGAGCAGAGCTCTCGCCTCTGCCCGCAAGAGTGGAGCATCGTGTCTCTCTGAGGCATCTGCCCCCGAGAGGAGAGCTGTAGAGTCTGACCTCACTTCCTCTTCCGCCCAGCATTCTGCACTGTTTACTCCTCCCATCTACGTTCTAACCTATTAGGGCAAGCAGCTTCTTTATTTAATTAACCAATGACCTTCCTCCATCAGCACCAGGTATGTACATAGTGTACAGATATACACACGGAAGGAAGGAAGGAAAAAACGTAAATAAACAAGAACAAACAAATAAATGAAGCCACTCACCGGGCCCAGACCGACAGTTCTAGAATCCCCGGCAATCAGAATCAATAGGTACAGAAGAGACCACTGCATGCTGCAGCATTTTCAGGAGGAAAAAGGATTTGAGGAGAGGCAGCTAATTCTCAGAGGCCCTACAAGTAGAGAGAGGTACAGCTGGAACTCAAATCCAGGGCTGTTGTCTCCAGATCCTCAGTTTCTCATTGGATACCCTCTGCCTTCAGATTGCTCTGAAACACACAAGCCCCATGGCTGAAAGCTTTCTGAGACCTTTCATTTTTCACCTTAACTGGTTGTAGATACAATTTCGGAGTTCGAATCAAGCCAGATGTGCATGGGGTCGTGTCTACTCAGACTGAAGGATGTTTGTACCTTTAATTACTGCCCTGAGTTTTACAAGCCGAATAGCTTTTTCCTAAGCAACCTCTCACCTGTTCAGTAACTGCAGAGGGTCTGTTTCCAGAGCAAGAGCACACATGTTTGCCATGGGCTTTCCTGTGCAGTGGCCTAAGGAATCAAGAATCCTATGGAAATTCATGCTGGAACAAGAGCTTTGGGGCCCCGAGTGTCCCTCCAGGGAAATTGTTCTTTCTCTTTGTTTACGGAGCTGATGAAGGATATGAATCCTCCATCCGGGAGAATTGTATGCTTTTTTTTTTTCTTTTTAAGATCAGCCTCAGATTTGTGGTGATTTTCCCGTCTCTGCCTCCTGTGTGATGGGATTATAGGCATACACCAGCACATCTGGATAGACGCTTTTGAGGGCACAGGGCTGCCCTGCCTGCCTGC
Source organism: Microtus ochrogaster (assembly GCF_000317375.1). Lineage (NCBI taxonomy): Eukaryota > Metazoa > Chordata > Mammalia > Rodentia > Cricetidae > Microtus > Microtus ochrogaster. Next base: position 61,631,403 of record NC_022012.1, read on the forward strand.
TTGCCAAGTTCTTCCATATCTGCTGACCTCAGCTGTACATACTATCTTCAGCTCACATTCTCAGGGTACAAACATGAAATTAAAAATAGGGAGAAATATGGGCCACTGAGCCAACAGCAATTCAAATTGACTCTAAAGTTCCCTAAAATAGCTATTGCAATTGCAGTACAAATCAGGAGCAACTCCCAATGCAAGTCTGGAAAATGGATGTTTGCCTGGCTTAGTGATGGCTTATTTGCCCCCTTGAATGAATGGGCTTATTTTCTGTTTTTTACTTTTCTCCACATCCACCAAAGGAGATCTCAAGGGAGAAGTTTAGAGAAAACAAAGACACAAAAAGAAGTGTCCATTAGAGTGAGAACCCAGAAAAGTCATGAGCTGAGACCAGACTCCCCAGCCCTCCTCCTTGTTTGCTCCCCAGGATCAGACAGACATTTGGTAGTAGTGGACTCCGGGCTTAGAGTTTGTGGTCACAACGTTCAGTCAAAGTATCTTTAAATACCAAGAAGAGAGGACAAGATAGTCAGGAATGATAAACATGGTCTTAATTAATGCTTTCCACCGAATTAGAATTCAAAGATCAGTTGCTAGCCGGGCCTGTGATCCCAGCTCTTGGGAGGCAGAAACAAGAGAATTGTGAGTTCAAGGCAAATTTGAGTTCCTTTGGGGTATTTAATGCTAACTTAGGCAGCTGAGTAAGGCCCAGTCTCTCTCTCTCTCTCTCTCTCTCTCTCTCTCTCTCTCTCTCTCTGTCTCTCTCTCTCTCTCTCTCTCTCTCTCTC
>NC_022012.1:61632284-61645973 GCF_000317375.1 Microtus ochrogaster
TCTCTGTCTCTGTCTCTCTCTGTCTCTCTCTGTCTCTCTCTCTGTCTCTCTGTCTCTGTCTCTGTCTCTGTCTCTCTCTCTCTCTCTCTCTCTCTCTCTGTCTCTCTCTCTCTCTCTCTGTCCTGGGTAGAGTAGAAACCACCCATGAGCCATTCCCTCAAGACTGCCTATGTTGCCCCAAGGGCATCACTGCTCAGAAATTCCAGCTCCAGGGTTAACTGTTTAAAGTTCTACAGCAAAGAGGTGCTATGGGGTCTTATGTGTTGCTAGAAGTCAGACCCCTGGCAAATACTGTGAACTGAGAGCGAGCCAGCTTCAACAGGGAGAAAACGGTGCTTTCTTTATTTAGGTTTATTCTTGGGGTGTCTAGAAAAGAAGGAGGTACCCAGATTCCAGGACTTACATCTCCCCTTGAAGAGGGGTTGAAGCTCTGAAGTTGTTTCCCAGCTAGGACCACACAGGTTCCCTTCTAGAACCTGGCAGGTTAATTGTCAGCCAACAGGGCCACACGCCAGGGGCGGTCCCGCAGGCACATACCTGTGGCAGTTTCATGTCATTTATATCCCAGCTCAGTATCTCTTTGTCTTCAGGATCAAAGTCGTCCGGTTCCATGATAAGGTTGGGTCACCACAGGCTTCCCTCTGCTCAGCTTCTCGGAGACGTGCTAGAAAGCTCTCGCTCTTGAAGCTGTGTCTGGCCACGCAAGCAGCTCAGGGGCTTGTTTTCCAAAGCTAAGAAAATAGACGATAGCAACGCTGATGATTTAAAAGATTAAAAACTGTGAAGCCAGATGTGTGGTAGTTCGTACACTAGAGCCTGAGGCAGAAGATTGCCATGAGTTCAGGGCCAGCCTGAGTTACAGTGGGAGACTGTGTCAAAGGAGGGCGGTGGTGGCTGAACAGGTAAAGGTGTTCGCCACCAAGCCTGAAGATCTGAGTTCCGTTTCTGGACCCCACGTGGCAGAAGGAGAAAACCAACTCCCACAAGTTTGTCCTGTACCCTCTGTGCTGGTGTACACACACTCATAAATGTCAAAATAAAAGCAAAAAACAAGTAAAACAATAGAAAAAGCCACTTATCACCTGTCCGCTAGAAATAGCAAGTCCGCTGACATTTTTGCAAGTACCGACGGCTAACGAAAAACAAACCGCCGAAGCCACTAGGCTGGCTGCAGTGAACTTGTCTGGGGTTCCAAGACACCTGCCACAGCTTTTGCCTTCAGATTTGGGTTTCCTTCCTCATTGCTAGATGTCTTCGTTATGAGAGTCTTTAGAACTGTCATTGCTAGATGTTTTCGTTATGAGAGTCTTTAGAACTGTTATTGTCTGGAGCCAATGGCTTAGACCTATTTTATATAAATTTACATAAAGATACACAGTGAACCTAGGATATATACCCATAGCAATTTAGATTAAGAAATATGTTCATAGATAAACTCCCAGGTACTGTTCCTCACCTTTCCAAGATCAGCTACAGCCCCGTGGTAACAGCCCCGAGAAACATGAAGTCCCTTAAGCAAACGCAGGTATTCAAGACTGCATGCATACTTGAGAAGGTTTCTGTCTTTTTTATTTTTGTTCCTGAGTCTGCGGTACTGAGGATTGACACCGGGGCCTTACGCTGCACCACAGAGTCCCAGCCACGGCTCATTGCCTGTAACTTCTAAGTAAATTTCTATGTTTAGGAAGAAATTGTTGAGCTGCTGAGAAAGGAACTGGTGGACACCCTAATTGCGATAGCTTAACTGACAAATACAGAAGGTGTAAATATTAAGTCACAACCATAACTCCCTTAGCCGAAACTTGGTTTTAGCAAATTAGAATGGATATGATCCACAGCACACTTTACATAAAACAGAACAGATGAAAAAAAAAAAAACCTATATCTTCAAAACCTAAAAATACCGTTCTTAGCTGAGGCTAGATACTTGCTTTTAAATTAAGAGAAGGAGAATAAAACTTTTACTCTAAAAGATTATAGTCATTTTTAAGACTTTAAAAACCATTCTTCCTTGACATACACTTTTATGGAGTAAGCGTTAATTTAGTATTTCCCTAAAAAGTTAAGAACAAAATACTGAAAAAACAGCTTTATCCCTTCAATAAGTAAACTCAATATTTTCCCAGGATTAAAATTAAAAAAAAAATCAAAGTTGTCAAGACCCCCCCCCCACCTTTTTGAAGCCATTTCATCGTTTTTTACAGACCTTTAGCTGGGGCAAATAATGCCGCGTCTTAGAGGCCTGCGGCCATGAATCACTTACACTTTCTTCTGTCTGCTCCTGAGTCCTCCCTTCAGGCTTCTTGTCCAGGTGTCATCCAAGTGTCAGCACTGGTTCAGGTCCTGCAGGCTCTGGTCATCTCGGAGTGGACGCTGTTCCCTAAGCCAGGTCAGGGTACACTATGCTAATGACTCTGGCAACCGTCCAATCAAAATCAAGATGCTTTCTGCTGAGGACAGGTAGGAGCAGCCTGTCTCTTCTCAGGGTGCCAGTCATGTGATGAATATTCTATGGGATGCTTCTGAACTTTCCCCTCTTTTATTTTAAGAGGATGTCTAACTTAAAGTGATGGAGGGAGGGGAGCGGGAATGTCCTGGGAAGATGTACAGATCTTTTTCATTTTTCTTCTGGTAGTTGTGTAGGTCAAGTCCAAGAGCTACCGAGTCACAGAAGATGAGTTTCCCACCATTTGTCCTGCCTGCGTGTGAGAGAAGGCAGATACAGACTCCATGGTGACAGTGGAAATTATTGAAATAGTTTTCAGACAGCTAACATTCCCTGAAACCAGAAACATTGAACGCTATCCTACCAACCTAATTCGTTAGCGTACCAAACCTTCTGATTAATTCAATTCTTCCTCAAGATGTCCTCAGCAAGTTCTTTCCTCTAGAAATATCCTCAGGACACCAGGGTGCCGAGCTCTTTTCCTGTGTCAGTCTGGGTTGTCTGCTGTGCTCTGGAGATAGAAAAGAGAATCAAAAGACACTGAAAAGTTCGGTATAGCTCAGGGTGCTGGTGCAGGGCTGTAATTCCAGAAGGCAAATCGAGAGTGTCTCTGTGAGTTCAAGGCCAGCCTGGGCTGGACATCAAGCCCCTCTCTGGTGGATCTTTTCTCACTGCCATGTCTAAACCTTGTCCGGCTTTCGGAACTTCTAACCTGCCCTTCCGATCCCTCCCAATACTGCTCTAAAACACATGACTTCTCATCTTAATAGCATTCCAGAACTCTTCTCTGTATAGCTCAGCGCCAACATTTTTTATAATGACAGAATAAAATCAGCAAATCAGCATCTTTTTTTTTTTTTGGTCATTGTTGCTAATTCATAATGCAAACTTTTAGGGATCCACACTACTACATTTCGTCATGTCCTCTCAAACTCCCATTTTGTTCTGTGTATTCCAGATGTAGATGCTGTTTTCTTAACCCTAATCCTACTGTTCGTGGGGTTGCCTCTCCTTGTGGGCACGGATCTCTGCTGCCTTCCCAGCGAGGATCTGCTTTGAGTTGAGGGGGTTTGCTTATTTTCTTCACAGGGAGCCCTGCTGGGTCCCAGCTGCACTGTCAGAGTCATCCCTGTCCCAAGCACTGTCCTAACTGGTGACAGCAGAGTGAGCTCTGTATCCTAAGGATGAGGTCTCAACTTGCCACTCCTGGCCTCTGCCTACTGACTCTGCTGTAGAACATGCTGGTCTCAGACTCGCTATGCAGCAGAGGCTCGCTTTAAACTCCTGGCCCTCATTGCCTCCTCCCTCTCTCAACCGTCGGGCTTATAGGGAGCAGCACACACAGTGTGTTGATGTGGCTAATGGCAGCATTAGCCATAGTAACCTCCCTTGACTGCGCCCTCCCGATGAATCAGATGCCACGCTGGGGCATTTCCCTAACTTACATGTGATACTCAGAGCATCTCTACCAGTTCCCTACTATGCCTCCTTGGCAGGTAACCGCCAGCATGTTCACCTAGGTACTGTTCTTATATGTCTTGCTCACAAAGAAGGAGATTAAACCTCAGAGAAACAAAACTGCATGGTCAAGTTTCCCTTGACCATGAACTGCAGGTGGCCCTGATAGGCCAGACATCCTGTCTCGTCAGGGACAGCCTCTTTGCAAGCAGAACTCTCCATGTCCCCTTCCCACTTCTGCATCCTTCCTGGACAAGGAACCTGCCTTAAGCCATATGGTTAGAAGCCTTTCCTCTCACAGTCCCTGTCAGTCTGCCACCAGTCTATGGGGATTTTTCTGGCTTATTCCATGGGTGTCACAGTGAAGCTCTGTGCTTGGGGTGGGAATTGTCTCTTGCACCAAATCGCTAGCCATTACATCCCAGCAACACCCCACTCTTGGTGGACTTATAACCCAGGTCTCAGCCACGTTCGCCATTGTCAAATAAGAATCGTATTTGTGAGAATCATAATGTGAGCCTCGCTCTGGTTCAGGACTTCTCAGTCACTCTTGGTATTGATGGCTCTGCCTAGCTATGACCTCTGGTTTCCACCCAGTGCAGGAACTTCTTCCACACTTACAACTGTCCTTCCAGAATCTGCTTCAATCAGTGCTCCAGAGTCTAATCCTCTCCTTCAGCTATTCCTGGTCTCTTTATGGAGAAGCCTTATTAACACTCATGGTGACTTAGGTATCATACCAGACATTTAATCCTTACAACTGCCTCAGTAAATAGATATTATTAAGCTATATTAGTTGGAACTATAAAGAGGCCCAAGGAGGATCAGAGTCAATTTTTATAAGACCATTAAGTAACCAAAAGATTTTTTTTTTTAATCCCAAAGCACTGATTAAAGGAGGAATATCAACTAGAGAAGGGTGATGTTAAAAAACATCTCCTGGGCCATGGAACAAAACTGCCTGTTATTCTGGCTCCTTCTGGGACCAGCATTCCTGCTGCCTCTTTACCTTACCCTCGTTTAGAAACCTGTCTTCCCCCGAGGCTATCTCTTAGAACTCTTTGTCCCTTCTAAGATGGGACCCAGCCTCACCCAGCTTCTCCCTGGAATTTTCCAAATTAGAGATGGAAAAGGTGAGCCTTTCATCTGGGATGCCGAGTGGAAGGCTGACCTCAGACCTGTTGATGAACATCTTTGCCGTACAGCAAAGTAGGAGGGTATGGAGCCGGCCAGAGGAGGGAGTGGCTAGGAGGGGAGCAGAAAGCCTGGACACCAGCCCAAGGCCAGCTGAGTCCTCAAGCATGCCACTGGGTGACACAATACATGTCTTGCATACTTTCAATCCTTAGAACTAGGGTTTTCAACATACACCTGAAAGAGATCTATGAACACACCCCCAGCTTTTAGTCCAGGAGCCTGGAGCTCGCCCATGCCTCTAAACGAACCACCCCTCTCTGTCATTACAAGTCTAAAGGTGAGACTGGGTTTGTCTGATGTCCCTTAATATTAGAGGCTTTATGAAGCCTCACCCAACTCAGCGTGAAGGTACACAGAGAAGGACCACACTGTGAGCCCCCATAGATGCTCAGCTCCCGCTGATCCAGAAAGACTCAAGGGGTGGTCCAGAGATCCCTCTTCTGCCATGTGCAAAACCGAACTTCAGGGTTTTCCTCTAGGGCTCTTCAGATGTTAAGCGTGCAGCTTTAGGTGGTTTCTCCAAGTACTACAAACCCCTGCAGTTCCAAAGCCAACCTGGGGCATCTCAATGTGGGTTCTTGCCTGTTTCTGTTCTAAGAAAGGAGAGGTTGGCCTGCGTTCTCTCAGGCTGTCCCAGATGACAGATCTGGCTGCCAACTGAGATTCCCTAGCTTTTCAAGGGAAGTCCCTGGGTGTCACAGTGGTCTGTGGAAAATGGTGTGAAGCTGGAAAAATAATGGTTATCGGACTGGAGAACGGTTCTACCAATAGAAACTAGAATTAAGACATGTGTATCTTCTCTGGAGCCTATAAACCAGAACTATGAACCCAACTTTTCCCCCATAAAATTGTTTTCTTTTGTTGTTTTTTAAGATTAAAATAGTAATTTTATTTTATTATTGCTTTATAAATAACACCATTCAAAATTTCCACCTCCTCCCATTTCCCTCTAGCTCCCCCACTCACCCTTCCCCCTCCCCCTCCAGTCCTAACAGATGGCAGGGTACCCTGCCCTGTGGGAAATCCAAGGCCCTCCCCCCTCCATCCAGGCCTAGGATCCCAAAAAGCCAGTACATGCGGTAGAATCAAATCCCAGCGTCATTATCATTGGCTTCTTAGTCAGCCCCCATTGTCAGCCACATTCATAGAGTCTGGTTTGATCATATGCTTGTTCAGTCCCAGTCCAGCTGGCCTTGGTGAGCTCCCATTAGATCAGGCACACTGTCTCAGTGGGTGGACCAACCCCTCACGGTCCTGACTTCCTTTCTCATCTTCTCCCTCCTTCTGCTCTTCAAATGGACCTTGGGAGCTCAGTCCAGTGCTCCGATGTGGGTCTCTGTCTCTATCTCCATCCGTCGCCGGAGAGAGAGAAGGTTCCCTCTGGATGGATCTCCTCAGTACAGGAGCAGAAACTCTTGCTGGGCCAAGGTCCTGTAAAATTGTTAAACAAAAGTGGAAAAAACAAAAAGTCAAAACACCTCAGGCACAGTGGAACACACCTGTAACCCCAGTCCTCTGGGAGATGATGGAAGCAAGAAGTTCAAGGTTATCCTTAACTGCACATCAAGTTTGAGGCTAGTCTGGACAATGTGAAAATCCGCCTTAAAAAAAAAAAAAAAGGTAAAGGCCCATTCCTGTACTTTAGATGAATAAATATTTAAAAAATAATTAGTTAAAATTTAAAACCCTACCTACAAATTGACAGTTCATTCACCAATAGACTGAAAGTTTTTAGTCAGTCGGCGCTAAAATTTTTTTGAATTATATTCTAATACAAAAAAAAACTAGGTTGTTTTGTATATCAGACTGCTTCTGTCTGAAAAGTTATCCAGGTACTTGGGAGATTTACTTTGTCTGGGAGTTCTTAGAGGCCAGAATTGATACCAACCATCCCTTAAAAGTTAACCTTCAAATGTTGTTCTAAGTTTTCTTTGGTCAGAAATATTTGAGCCAGGTAGTATTGCCAGGTATGGATTTTCCTTAGTGCCACTTTGGAAACCAACTGTTATTAGTTCATGTAATGTAGCTAGCAAAAATCCATGTACTGCAGGAGAAGACAGACTTTGCTTTTAAATTCCATGTGCAGGTCTCTTTGCTATCCCTTAATCCATCCTAGCTAAATTGAAGGGAACTCCTTACAGAGATTTACTTCTCTTAAAAGCAAAGGCCGGGACCTATGAGAATGCTCGTTGGGTAAAGGTGTTTGCTGCCTGACAACCCAAGTTCAAACCCCAGAACACGGTGGACGGAGAAAACTGACTTCCCCAAGTTGTCCTCTGTCCTGTACGAGTGTCTCACACACACACACACACACACACACACACCAATATATCGATATTTTTACAAAGAAAAACCTGATGTTTTCAGGTTAAAAATAGCCCAGCACTCGGGAGGCAGAGGCAGGCAGATCTCTGTGAGTTCGAGACCAGCCTGGTCTACAGAGCTAGTTCCAGGACAGGCTCCATAGCCACAGAGAAACCCTGTCTCAAAAAGGAAAAAAAAATAGCTGAACTACTGAATATAGAAAGGCCTCTTCTCCAACTCATCACCAATTGCAGCGTCCTGAGCGGCATCTGTAGTCATCTGTGGGTAGTAGAATGCAACCAAACAGCTAAAAAGTTTTGTTCATTTTTTGAGACTGTGTCTCTCTCTATATAGTCCTGGTTGTTCTGGAACTCCCTAGGTAGAGCAGGCTGGTCTGGAACTCACAGACATCTACTTGCCTCTGCCTCCTCGGTGCTAAGATTAAAGATGTATACCACCTCTTTGGGCAGTCAGCTAAAATGTTTAGGTCCATGTACTTCCTAAATTAAAAAAAAAACAAGGCTGGGAGGTGGTGGCGCACGCCTTTACTCCCAGCACTCAGGAGGCAGAGGCAGGCGGATCTTTGTGAGTTTGAGGCCAGCCTGGTCCAGGACAGGCTCCAAAGCTACAGAGAAACCCTGTCTCAAACAAAACAAAACAATAAAAAACAAGACAAAACAAAAAGAAAATCGTAGTGTCTGTGAGTGGACTTTCAGGCAAAGGAGATACTACCCTGAAAATGTTTGTCAAAGTGTCCTATCCCAGGTGTCCCTTTGGAACCAAAGGGAGAGGTGACTGCCCTCTACCCCAAGCAGATCGCTGGCTTCATCTGAGATGATCTCATTTCACTTGCTGTACTAATCTTGACGTAATTTTAGGAATATAAACTCAGGACAAACACAGCCGAAGGTGTAGGCCTAGACTCCCTGCATCTACAAAGCAGAGGCAGGAATGAGGCCTGGGGCCATCCACTGTGATATTGCAAGCTCTGTCACAAAAGCAAAATGCAGCAAAGCAAAACAGGCAAGCAGAGATTTTTCTGATACGGGAGCTGCTGATAGAGAGGGCCACGTAAATGAAAGAGCTTTGATGTTCTCAGGCCTTTTTTTAAAAGTAAAACCTGGTGATGAATCCAAAGCATTTGCGAACCATGGCTGTGAAGGACAGCGCAGCTCAGGAGCATTAAGCAATTTACAAGGGGAGGTGGCCATTGCTGCCATCCCTCTCCAGGGCTCTACCCAGCCCACCCCTCAGCCGGCATTCACCATTCCTCTCTAGGAATTGGTGTCCCCAGGTGTGACACAGAAGGCTTTTATGGCTGACTTTTGTCCCTTAGCATAATGTGGTCCAGGCTCATTCTGGTAGCATGTCAGAACTTCCCTCCTGTCTGAGATGAAAAAGTTTCAATTTGCATGCATGTGACACATAGAGTTCATCTGTCATCCGCCCACATAGATATTAATGGCTCCACTGTGGTTAAATTCCAAGCCCTGGTCATCAGAAGGAGGAGCGTTTCAGAGGACCGTACAACTCTGAGCACGCGGTGCCCACCTCCAGCTGCCCTCAGCAGGATTCCAAGGAGAAGGAGAGAAACTGGGCATGGAAATTATTCCTGTGATTTCTGTCCTCTGGAAGCCATGAGACGGGAAGACGATTAGTGTCTGAGCCCAGCCCGGCCTGCAAAGTTCCCAAGCCAACCACTGTGCCAGACTCTGCCTCAGAAACAATCCAGCAGGCAGGATGGCTCAGCCAGTAAAGTGCTTGCAGCCTGAGCTGGATCCTCAGAACTCACACACAGTAGAGGGAAAATCCGACCCCATAAAGGCATCCTATGACCTCCACACACACACCATGGTATAAGAGAGCACAGATGTGCTCGTGTGTGTGTGTGTGTGTGTGTGTGTGTGTGTGTACAAAAAATAAATAAATAAATAATCTAAAATCTATACAAAATTTCTGTGTGTTCAAAATTACAGGTCAGCAGGGCTGCATAAAAAGACTATGGGGGAAGAAATTTTATTATTTTTAGTATAAGGTCTTACATACAGCAAGACCTTGGGGCATCCTAGACTGATTCCCCCACCCACTTACTTAGTCCAACAGCCCCTACTCAATGTGCACTCACTCTCTAGCCTCGCTTCTAATGCTAGGACTTCAGGTATGCACCACCAGGCAACCAGTATCGACAAAGAAAGTTAGAGCAGAAGAGACTGATGGGTGATGTTATGATGTTATGAAGAGCTCCCACTAATAAGTACACTTAGAATGTTGACTAAAGAAAATAGAGCCAGAAGTAGCTTTAGGATAACTAAGGTCTCGAGATGGGGCAAAGGCCAGCAAATCAGCTTCGAGTCCCCATGCCTCCTCATGTAAACTTGCTGCGGGTAGAACCCAGGCAGCAGCTGTTCCTGGCATGGGGGACTGCTGATGTTTTCTTCTTTTTATGTTTACTTACATTTTTAAAGAGGTGTGTGACCTTTGTAACAGTCTGATACTTGCCTTTTAAGTCAGAGGTTCTCAACCTGGGGGTTGCAACCCCTTTGGAGTTGCTAAAGACCATCAGAAAACAAGATTCTTGCATTACAATTCAGAACAGTAGCAAAATTACAGTTATGAAGTAGCAGCAAAACGAATCGCATGGGCCGGGCGGTGGTGGAGCACGCCTTTAATCCCAGCACTCGGGAGGCAGAGGCTGGCGGATCTCTGTGAGTTCGAGGCCAGCCTGGTCTACAAGAGCTAGTTCCAGGACAGGAACCAAAAAGCTATGGAGAAACTCTGTCTCGAAAATCCAAAAAAAAAAAAAAAAAGAATCGCATGGTTGGGGGTCACCACCACATGAGGAACCGTATTAAAGGGTGGCAGCATTAGGAAGGTTGAGAACCACCGTTTTAGGTGACTATAAAGCAGCCAACTACTTTTTATAGGTGCTTTATCTCTGCATTTTTCAAATGTTTTATCCTTAGGACCAGTTTATTATCTAAACATAATACAACTCTCCAAGAGCTTTGCTTATATGGTTATATACGATAATATTTACCATGTCAGAAGATGGAAATTAACCTTTTCTTTTTTTTGAGACAGGGTCTCACTATGTAGCCCTGGTTGGCTTAAAACCCCTATTTTGACCAGGTTGCCCTCAAACTCAAAGAGATATCCTGCCTCTGGCTACAAGTGCTAGGATTAAAGGTGTAGATTGATTGCTATACCCACTCAAAGTAAACATTTAAAACTATTTTGTAATATAAATGAACACTGGTACTCATTACTTTTGACAAAAATTCCCATGGGTGGGTGGGTGGGGTAACAATAGCTTCAAAACAAAAATAAACAAAGAAGTACTACTTTTGAGGATTTTCACAAATGTCTTTGGTAACTGACCCGTCAGAAGGCAAGGTGATACCTCACGTAGGCGTTTGTTTTCAGGATGCTACAAATATCATCCATGACCCATCGTCTCTGGACGTGCCTACCTCACAAGACTTTGTAGTGAAGAAAGGCAAATACCATCCCGGTGTGTCATGAAAACAGCTCCAATCTTAGCTCCAATCTCCTACAAGGGTGAAAGAGCCCCCCCCCCCCAAAAAAAAAAAACAAGAGAAGAAGAAAAACTTGGGCAGCATTGTCCCTTTATGTTATAGAAACTCAAACCCGGTCACAGGCAAGTCTCGCTGGTGTGTTTGTGGTGAAGGACCCGAGCCCCCGAGGGGCCAGCCTCAAAGATCACATGCTCAGATTCCTGTTAGACCTTGATTCCAGATAACTTCAGAGCCACACTGCAGAAGCTTTTCATCACACACCTTTACCCAGATAAACAACTGTCTGGAACACTCAAAAGAGTTTTCGTCCAATGATTAGAATAGCTAACATTCTAGAGTGTGGTAGAGAAATGGAGACCCATAGAAATCCCATAGAAGGAAGCATAATTGATGTATAGACGTGGCGTACAGAGCGCAGCCTGGGAGGCAGGGAGAGTTTTGTGCTTTACTTTCCTCCTTGTGACTGGCAAAGGTTTTTCTTTCTACGGCTTGGGGCTCTAGGGTTGCCTCATCTGCAGTGAGAGATGCTATTTGAACTACCTGAGGCATGGAGTGAACCCTATGATTGCCCAAGATATTGGCTAACAAGAGGTTTTCATTTGCCAAAAATTCCAGTCATCCAGAAGGCCAGGAACACAACTGAACTCAGATGGTTCTTCTTGCCTCTGTTCTGTTTTTGTGTTGGGGGTGCAGGATCAGGGCTGGGAGTCGGCTAGGCCAAGGCTCTCGCCAGCTATATTCTCAGCCTGTGCTCTCCCGTTGAAAGGGCTGAGCTCACAAAGCAGCCTGGAGTCTCGTTTTTAATGAAAGCTACCGTCACCATCTATTTTCTAACTGCTTCAATTTTGTTAGCATCACCACTTCAGACATGAGGTCAGTGGACTCATGGAGCCAGAGGTCCACATGGGATATGTTTTGGCCACTTACTGACATAAAGAGCGTATGATGGGAACTCTGGGAAAGCAGGCGCCCCAGCTGCTCATTTACATGTTATTTACCTTTTGTGGCCTGTTTCGTTGTTGTTGTTTGGTTTGGTTGTTATTGGTTTTTGGGGGGAGCGGTCTTCTGTAGCCTGAGTTGGCCTCAAACTCTTGTCCTGATCCTCCTTCTGCTACCATTTCTCAAATGTTGGGATCACAAGACTGTACCACACCTGGGTTACTTACCATTTTCTTTCTTTCTTTCTTTCTTTCTTTCTTTCTTTCTTTCTTTCTTTCTTTCCTTTCTTCCTTCCTTCCTTCCTTTCTCTTTTATTGTGTTAAAAACATATAACATGTCAGATGTGGTGGCAATACCTATAATACTAGAATTTGGAAGACTGAGGCAGGAGGATGGCCATGAGTTTCTTTCTTTCTCTCTTTCTTTCTTTCTTTCTTTCTTTCTTTCTTTCTTTCTTTCTTTCTTTCCTTTCTTCCTTCCTTCCTTCCTTCCTTCCTTCCTTCCTTTCTCTTTTATTGTGTTAAAAATATATAACATGTCAGATGTGGTGGCAATACCTATAATCCTAGAATTTGGAAGACTGAGACAGGAGGATGGCCATGAGTTTCAGGCAAGTCTAGGCTACAGAGTAAGACCTTGTTTCAAAAAAATAAAAAATAGGGAAATTAAATTAAAAGTTAAAAAAATCAAATGTAGAGGCTTCTGACATGGTTAAGGGGTCAAGAGCACTTGCTGCTGAACATGGAGTCCAGAGTTCTGATCCCAGCACTCACCACACATACTGGGTGTTTTGCACATGCCTGTAACTTCAGCTTGGAGGGATCTGACACCTCTTTCTGGCCTCCAAGTGTGAAGGTGCACATAACTTCTCTCTCTCTCTCTCTCTCTCTCTCTCTCTCTCTCTCTCTCTCTCTCACACACACACACACACACACACACATTTTAAAAGTCTTTTAGAAACATATACCTATATCACAATATGTCCCCTTGAGCCATCTCAAGTGCACTGGGAGCGACTTCAGCACGGTCACACTGACGCACTGTTGCTACCCCCACCACCCACTCCAGACCCCTGCAAAGCTACAGCCGTCCACACTGAACAATGCCCCCCATCTCCAGCAGCCACCTTTCTGTTTCCTGTCTTCACAAATCTGACCACTCTGCGTGTCCTATGTAACTAGAATTGCACACTCTTTGTCTTTCTGTGGCTTCCTTCTACCCTGGGTCACACTGTCCAGTCTCATTCACACTGTAGAGCGAATCAAGCTTTCTGTCTCTGAAGACGGAATAAGCCCCTTGGACATATAGACCACACAGATGACTCATCTACCCATTGACAGAGACTCGTGTTGTTTCCACTGCGGCCTTCGTTTACAAGTTTGTTCTTCAAGGGTGCTGGAGTGGACCCAGGGAGTCTGCGTGTTAAGCATTTGTTCAACCACCAAGCTACATTCCCAGATACAAGGTCAGCTCTTGAATACTGCTGGCGAAGTATGTTACCCTTACACAAAGAAGCAGCGCAGAGCAGGTTATAGCACTCAGGGATCAGAGATGTACAAACTGAGTTATGTCAAATTTGAGAAAAATTCCAATGTTTCAGAAAGGGACCACGTTTTTGTCTTTGCTCTCTTTTCTTTAAAGAGGTATTACTAAACTGCTAGTTTCATAATATCAGGGACGTTACTACTTTTAACTTCACATTCCATGTAATACCAGCCCAGCCCCTTCTCCATCACCTGGTGAGCCCTCTTCCCAGGTAGGTGGGCTGAAAAAGATTTTGCATCAAAGAGAGAGAGAGAGAGAGAGAGA
>NC_022012.1:61646073-61662167 GCF_000317375.1 Microtus ochrogaster
AGGGAGGGAGGGAGGGAGGGAGGGAGGGAGAGAGAGAGAGGTTGATGGGGATGGGGGCACTCATAGTACAGTGTACAATTCAGAAATGTTTTTATCTGATTCACAACAGCCTTAGAAGAAAAATGAATATTTGTGCTTTATTTACTTATGATTTGGAGGGACTGAAATCAAGGCCCTGTGCTTACTTAGCTACCACTAACTTCTCAGCCTCTCCATGCAGTTGCACACACAAAGCAGTGGAAGAGCTCCGTTGTCACTGTCGGGCCATGTGGGGTCAGGGATATCAGCTGTTTCAATGACCCCCGTCTCTGTCCCCGTCATCTCAGGAGCTGTGACTGAACAGGGAAACCACCACACTACAATGAATATAAGCTAGAGACCATGAGGTCCTTTTGAGCATGTCATGTCACGTGACAGTCATAGCAGTGAGCACTTGTGAATGTGTTTGTGTGAGATCTCACGCGTATGTTTAGAAAATAATAAAGGGACCCACTGCGTCCCATCAGGGATCTAGCAACAATAAGAGGAAATTATTAAAGGGATGAAAGAAAGAAGATATAAAAATCCCATGCAAAGAACATCATTTTACAAGCCAGTCGTGGTAGCCTAGAGACAGTTGATTCCCTAAAATTACTGACCAGCCAGTCTAGACAATCGGGAGCTCTGGGCCCATTGAGAGACCCTGCTCAGCAAATAATGTGGAGAGTACTAGAATAAGTGCCTGATGCCAACCTGTGGCCTCCACCCATGTGCACACACAAGTGAGTGGGCACCCACACACATACTCGTACACACATATACTATAGACTCACGCAATAAAGAATAAACTTAAAAGGAAAACAATTATTCTTGGGTCTTCGTGCTTAGAGTGAGTGATCGTGATGGTTGATCCAAGCAGGACGGCCCACAACAAAGCTGAGGCTATCCCCAAAGAGCTACAGATGCCCCGGACTTCCTCCCCTGAAGATGGTAAAATTTCGTGGAGGCCTAGCCTGCCTTCCCTCTATCACCATGTGAACCCCATCCCAAATGAGATCTCTCCTCTGACTCATGAAACCTTGACTGATGGAGGTGGTGGTACAGACACTGAGGAGGCTGAGCCGGGAGGATTTCGAATTCAAGGTGAGCATAGCAAGACCATGCACATGTATATGCATTATATGTCTAAGCATTGGCTATGGTAGTGTGTAGTTGGTTTTTTACTCTTTGGGTGCCCACCATCCAGCTCCCAAATAAATACACAGCTACTTATTCTTACTCATGAATGGCCAGCCTTAGCTTGTTTCTTGCCAGCTTTTCAAACTTAAATCATCCCGTTTCTCTTTAACTACATTTTGCCTCTGTGCTTTTTCTCTTCTTCTTCTTCTTTTTTTTTTTTTACCTTTCTTTATTCTATATGTTTCTTTCCTTCTTACGCTCTGGCTGGCTGTGTGGTTGGGTGACTGGCCCCTAGGGTCCTCTTCTCCTTCTCTCACTCCTGGCTCTTCTCTGAGCCTACATTTCTCCTCTGAGTTATTCCCTCTGACTGGCAGCCACACCTATTTCTCTCTCCTGCCTAGCTATTGGCTATTCACCTCTTTGTTAAACCAATGAGGTGTTTCAGGTAGGCAAAGTTAAACAAATGTAACATAAAAGAACACAGCACAGCCTTGCATCATTAAACAAATATTCCCCAGCATAAATGAATGTAACACATCTGAAGCTAATATTCCACAATAGTGGTGCCACTGGCTGTGGCAGTAGGCAGGAAAGGATGAGAGGAAGGGAAGAAGGGAAGGGGACCAAGAGCATAAGCCCAGCAGCCTGGGCTACTTTTGGCTGGGCATGGTGGCACGGAACTGTCGTCTGGCATGTGGGCAATAGAGGCAAGGTGATCAGGAGTTCAAGACCAGGCCAGTTTTGGCTATATAGTGAGTTCAAGGGCAGTGTGGGCTACATGAGATTCAGTGTTGAAGGAAAGAGAAGGGGAGGGAAAAAGAGGAGGGAGAAACAAGAAATAAAAAAAGAGGGAAAAAAGGAAGCTGTCTATTTTAAACTTTTGGAACTGGAAAGATGGCTCAGCAGTTCAGAGCCCTGGCTATTCTTCTGGACAACTGGGGTTTAGTACCCAGCACCCACACAGCAGCTCACAGCCAACTGTAATTCCTGTCCTAGGGAATCCAGTGCCCTCTTCTGGTCTCCCCAGGTACCAGGCATCCATGTGGTACACAGACATAAGTGTAGACTAAACACTCATGCACATAAAATAATAATAAAATTGTAAGAACCTGTAGTTGGTCTGCCTGTGCACACTTTCTTCCCCACCCAAACACTTTTTAAAAAAAAAACATTACACAGCATTTAGAACAGTCCTGGGTGTGGCAGGAGGGTGGGATGAGACCTTGGTAGAAGAAGAATTTGAGAGCAGTTTGGGACATCCAAGAGCCATCTGCTGCAGACTGAGCCAAAGCACATGTGGAGGGAAGGGAAGCGAGCTGGTTCACAGACTTGGTGGAGGACACCCTGACTGACAGCAAGGCCAGTGGAGACAAAAGCACCATCAAAGGCTGAAGAACTGAACAGTGGGATTTTATTCCTGCACTGCGTATCAAGCAATAATCCCACCCCGGCCCACATTTTCTCTTTGGGAAACAAAGCTTTAGATTTGAATATATTTGGAATTTGAGGCCATAAGAAAAAGGAAAGACTGGACTGGGTACTCAGCTGCAATCAACCAAATTAAATGTATATCTAGTAACGAAACATGGGGACTTCAGCCAGTTCCATTCTTGGGATGACTTCGAACTTGTACTTTGACACGTCTGGCTTTCGGGGCGACACTGTGACCCTGGAAAGAAGCGAGGATGGCTGAGGGCTCCCAGAGAAGAGGACATCTCTCTGACAGATGTTTCACAGTTTAGGAGCTGTTCCATTTTTTTGTCTCTTGAGAACTTTTTGATCCTGAGCTGACTCTGCTCTGCAAGTGGGTGCTTTCTCATGAAAGGGTCACCCCCAGCAGTGAAGGAGTGTAGGAAAGAGGGAGGTGACGAAAGGGAGAGCTACTGGGATCAAACAAACAAACAAACAAACAAACAAACAAACAAACAAACAAACGGACCAGCCTTTGGTCTGGTCACGGTTTCAAGGTTTTACTGAGCGTGTGACCCAGGACCTTAAACCTTAAAATTTACCAGTGGGTATGAGATTGACACGTTTGCTGCTGCAGTCACTGGCCACACGGTGGCACCCGTGTTTTGTGTGGTGACTCAGCTGCAATTCTTCCTGTGGCCATCGGGAGGAGTGCGAGAGCCAGCTGGGCATCCTCTGAGGTAGCAGTTCCTAAGCAACTCTGCCTACAAATAGTTTCGCTGCTATTGGGATGAGGGGAAGCAGGAAGCAAATATTTGAGTCAGTGAAACATTAAGATGACTCTGTGCGCGTGAAGAGGGTTGGGGGTTGGGTGGGGAGGGGAGGGAGTGGAGCTTGCGTCAGAACAGGTGGAGGAGAGAGGACTCTTCCTGGGTCAGTTTTCTCCTACTATAGCGGACCCAAGAATGGACTTCAGGTTTGACTGTGTCTTTACCCGCTGAGCCATTCTATGTAGATCCAAACAGGCTCTCTCACTGAATCCAGAACTAACTGGCTACCTAGGCTGGCAGGCCGGCGAGCTCTAGGACTTCCCCCGTCCCTGCCCACCTCCACAGGAGCTGACTCCCTGAGGATATGAACTCAGGTCCAGATGCCTCAAAGAGACGCCATGCTCCCCTCTCCTGGGCGGACGCGGGGATAGCTCTGCTCTCTGAGGCACACACGATGAAGCTCCGACCCAGGATGGACGTAGGCTAGAATCTTCCCGGTA
Source organism: Microtus ochrogaster (assembly GCF_000317375.1). Lineage (NCBI taxonomy): Eukaryota > Metazoa > Chordata > Mammalia > Rodentia > Cricetidae > Microtus > Microtus ochrogaster. The sequence goes on from NC_022012.1 coordinate 61,649,912, forward strand.
AGACCGGTGCTCACAGATTATTAGAGATTTGTTGATCGGGATATCAGAATTAGCCAGATAATTAGAAATGGGCTAGTCCAGGTGCGAGAATTAGCCTAGAAGAGGCTAGATAGAAACGGGCCAAGCAGTGTTTAAAAGAATACAGTTTGTGTGTTGTTATTTCGGAGCATAAGCTAGCCAGGCTGCCAGGGTGCTGGGGACACAGCCCTGTTGCTCATATTACTACAACTGTGGGACTTCACGGCCTCGTCCCAGAAACCTGTGGTCAGCATTGTCCAGCGCTGTCCCTGCCCTGACCTTATCTGCAGAGTGTGCTGCTCCATTTGGGGACTCCCAGGGACCATCATCTGGCTCCCCCTCTGCCTCACTCTAAGGATGCTCCCTTTTCTCCCCAGTCCATGAATGGCAGGTGTTAGAAAGTTCAGCTCTCATACTTCTTCCTGAACACAAGTGGTCCTTTGATGAGTACCACTCAGTGCCACGACTCCAAATATACTTCCTGATTTAACCAATCAAACTTCCAAACTTCATGATTTAACTTTCGATCTCCAACATCTCCACGTGGTTGCTTAGCTGACCCCAGAACTGATCCCCCCAGGCCACTGCTCTGCCCACCTTCCTGCAATAGTCTTTGGCAACCCCAACCTTCCACTTTCTCAGGCCACACCCCACATCGAATCCCATGGGAAATCTTGTTGGCTCTGCCTTCAAAACAGCTCCTTCACCTTGCACTTATGAAGTTTCACCCCGAATCCCACAATCCAGCATCCAGTGTGATCCTACAGAGGCCAGAGTGTTTCAAGCTCTGCTTAAGACTCAACACACCCCCATCGCTTCCGTCAGAAAAGAAGCTCAGATTCTCAGAGAACCAAACAAGACCTCTCATTGGGTTCATCCAATAGAAAGACAACATGACCCCCTCATTGCCATATTTTACATTTCTTTGGAGCTATAATAATAAAGTCAAAAGGACGAGGTGAAGTGTGGCTTTAAAACTGGAGGAAGAGGCCTGCAGAAGCAGGCACGCACAGGGAGAAGAGCTCTCCCCAGGAGGGACAGCAGCATGGCCTTGCCATAACCCAGCGTCACCTGACATCACCTTGCGGTCATCTGTTTTGAAATCCTGACCTCCAGAATGCATTTCCTAAGGGCGTCTTCCATTCATGTAAGAGAAGCTACTAATCATTGTCTTTTATTTATTCTTAGATTTATTCATTTTATTTCATGTGTGAATGTTTTACCTGCATGCATGTATGTATACCACGCGTATGCCTGGTGTCTCCGGAGATCAGAGCATTGGACTTCCTTATGCTGGAGTTATAGATGGTTGTGAGCTGCGGTGTGGGTACTGAGAATTGAACTCTGCAAGAACAACAAGCATCAATAAATAAATAAATAAATAAATAAACCTTCTTAGCTAAAAAAAAAAAAAGAACAACAAGCATTTTTTGAGGGGTGGGGAGGAGTGTGGGACTTTGAGGCAGGGTTTCTCTGTGTAGGCTTTGGTATCCTGGAACTAGCTCTGTAGACCAGACTGGCCTTGAACTCACAGAGATCCACCTGCCTCTGCCTCCTGAGGTCTGGGATTAAAGGTGAGCACCCTGCAACAGGTGCTTTTAACCCCTGAGCCTTCTTTCTAGCCTTAGCTATCATAGTTTAGCTGCTTGGGCAAAGAACTTGGAGTCCAGGGGCACATGCCTTCTATTTGGGGAAAAGCACAGCAATGATGTACATAGCTAACACTCACATTAAGGTGGCCTGTTGTCAGTCACACACCGCACTTAACCTTGCAAAAGGATGTCACATACGGTCAATACGTTGGTGGCATTGTGCCGAGCTAAGATTAGATTGTATTACAAGCTCAAAAGAGGGGGTATCGGAGTACACGTAGGAGGTGGCCCTGCCCTCTGGAAAAGAGGAGCTGGTGTCAATTTCCACTCCTAAGTAGCCCAAAACCAAAAACTATCCCCACAAACTGATTCAAAAATCTACTCCCCACAGAACTTGTCGGTCCTTCAGGGAGAGCAGAGGCATCGCAGGCATCTGTAAGTCACAGCTTGGAAGCTGCCCAGGTTCACACAGACAAGTCAGTTAGAACACCAAGCAAAATTCTCCCCTGAAGACAAAGGCTTGGTGAGAAGGTTTTGCACACACCGGTGGCTTTCTCAGTCAACAGTGCAGTAGGATGCGGGGCAGAGGAAGGACGCACCAGAGAAGGTCAACTTAGAGAGTCTCCCCCCAGCCACCGCGCTCAGAAGTAATCATCGAATGACCCTGTAAAGAGAAACCAGAGACCACTGTGGGCCATTTATAGATAGACACTTATGCGTGGGGATTAAATGATAAGAGGTTTTCAAAAGGAATGAGAAATAAGTGAAATGTATTTTAACAATAATGTTTGTAAAGTCTTAAAGTCTTATTTATCTTTTATTTATCTATCTGTTTTTTGTTTTGTTTTGTTTTGTTTTTGCATGAAGACTGGTGTGACCTCTCTTCATTAAATGGATGTTCTGGAATATTCCATCCAAAGGCAGTTAGTTCACCTTAGTGATTCCTGTATCCTTCGCACACGGATGGAAACACTGCCCGTGCATGTTCAACTCGCTTTTCCGGGCTGGGGAGTGTGGCAGTTTGAACAGATGCAGCAAGTGTGAGACCCCCTACTCTGACTTCCCTGGCTGACTCTAGTACAGCTGTCGGGGACCCATCTATCCTCCCTCTCCCGCCAATGGGGAAAAAGGCAGAAATATGCTTTAGTTAACCCAATACCACAGAATTGCTGTTGTTGTCAAATGTCATCCAGACAAAAATAGCGAATCTTATGTTTGCATCCATTCAGCCTTTCAAATGTGAGGTGCCATCTCTTTGGACTAGCCACACTTCACGTACTTAGAGCCTCATCTGGCTAGAGGTCCCTGTGTTGGCTAGAGGTGTGGTTGGAGCTGATAACCCTCTGCTTATCTCTCAGGCTGAAATCCAAGCCGCCCCCACCTTGCTCTCTGTTCCAGCCCTCAGGAAGGCTTCAGCTTCAGGGGTGTAGTGTAGCAAGCCTTGGTCTGTATGATCTTTCTGTGGGTGCCGACACAGTTATCTTTTTCATCTCTGTCTGTTCACATGGCCCAATGATTCAGATGGCAGCCATTACACTTCCCACTCGAGCCTCGAGGTTCTCTTAACCGTTTGACACCCTCCCCTCCCCTCCACACATATCACCTCCGAAAGATCATATATTCTGTCACAGCTTCTCTGCTTTCTCTCACCAGAGGACAAGCTCTGGTGGCGATATGGCCTGAAACCCACAACAGTGCCTGGGACACAGTAGGCACCCCGTGGACACTTCTAGACCGAGAAACTCAGTCTATCTTCCCAGAAGGTTTTCAAGCCAGGGCTTGGAGCCAAGATCTCACATAGCACAGCAGCGGCAGTGACCTTGAAGTGATGAAATGAGAGCCATCGAATCTACCAAATCTAGCGGCTGTCACTGTGGAAAAGGGCAATGCAGCAGAAGGCAAGGCAGGAGGCAGCTGCTAAGTGTCTACTGTGCTCACAGGCATGTGCAGACAAAGCTGTTATGAGAACATGGCTGCTTAAAGGTTGGAGGTCTGTCAAGAGGGACACTGTGTGCTGTGATGGATTACTGGGGACCCCACGCTAGGAACAGGTGGTGTGGTGGAGTCTCTGAAGAAGGCAAATAGGGCCCTGGCGGCAGAAGTGGGTGTCTTCTTAGACTTCATGATCATGGGGTGGTTCCGTGGCTGCAGTGAAATGAAAAGATTACATTGTGTGATGTGAAACTAGAGTTGAAACTCTCGTTACTCATTTGTATGTGTGTGTGTGTGTGTGTGTGCATGTGCACATGTGCATGTGTGTGAGTACACGCTCAAGTGTGTCCGTGTGTAGGCCCCTCCATCTGCTATGTCATCCCACGGGCACTCAGCTGTGCCTTTTCATGCACACGGTGTCTTACATTACATGGTATAGAAGCCATATGACCTACATATTCCAAAACTCTTTACTCTCTGGCTCCTTAGAGAAAGTCTACTGCTGTCTACCACAGTTTCTCCACACTCCGTTCCCACACCCCCCTATTCAAGGATATCATCTTATCTTGTATCATTATCTTTTGTCCCATAAAGTCACTCCCACTCATACATCAGACTGCCTTTGCTTATCTGGTTTTTAGGGGAGAAATAGGGGAGACGATGAAGGAAGCAACAGCAGACTCTGGGGCTGGGAGCAGGAAGGAAAAGGAGAAAAGAAGACCGCACAACACTTCGCCTTGACTGTCACCACCAGGAGGCAGCATTCCCCCCCACAGCAAAGCCTACCGCCTTGTTGGATGTAGTAGTACATGCCTGTAATCCCAGATTTAGAGGAACTGGTTCTAAGTCAACCTGGATTACAAAGTGAGACTATCTCATAAAGTAGCAACAAATTCTGTCTCCTTTAAATCTTTTGAATCACCCGGTGGCAGTTTGAATGTAATTGGCCCCATAATCTCATCGGGAGTGGTATTATTAGAAGACGTGACTTTGTTGGAGTAGGTATAGCCTTGTTAGAGGAAGATGGGGGTAGCTCTTGAGATTTCCTGTGCTCATGATACTGCCCAGTATCTTAATCATCTTCCTGTTGCAAGATGTAGGACTCTTGGCTATTCCTCCAGCACCACATCTGCCTGCAGGCCACCATGCTCCCTGCCATGATGATAATGGACTGAACCTCTGCAACTGTAAGCAAGCCACCCCAATTAAAAGTTTTCTTTATAAGAATTACCGTGGACATGGTGTCTTTTTACAGCAATAGAAACCCTAACTAAGACAGGAGTTAGTACCAGGTATGGGGTATTGCTGTGACAGGCTGGACCATGTTTTTTGGGTTTTTGTTTGTTTGTTTGTTTTTTGTTTTTGTTTTTTTAGATGAATTTGGACTTTGGTACTTTGGGTTATGAAAACAGTGGAATGCTTTAAGCACCGCTTTAATGGGTTATTCTAGTAGGAGCATGGAAGACAGAGGTGCTAAGAGTTATTTGAACTGTCAGGGGGCTCCAAGATATTTTAAAGGAGAAGAATTTTAGTATGTTGCCTAGAGATCATTCTTGTGATAGTTTGGTAAAGAAAGTAGCAACCTTTGCCCTTATCCAAAGAGTCTGCCTGAGGCTAAAGTGAAGAGTTTTGGATTAATTCTTTTGGTAGAAAAAAAAATCTCAAAACAGCCTAGTATAGACTCTGCCATATGGTTATTACATTAATTTTAATGAAGATTTATAATGAAAAGGAACAAACTGAGCAGGGTAAATTACAAGATGTAAATTTTGAGGAGAAAAAGAGCACCAAGAATTGGAATAGAGTTGGGTCCTGTGTTCAAGAAGATAAACTGATTAAGAGAGAGAATAAAGGGAGTGTTGACCTAATGGCAAGATCCCACCCTGCTAAGTTTCCAACTGTGGAAAGGAATTAAAGAAAATCTTAGAGTCAGGTCTTTAATCCCAGCATTAGGAAGGCAGAGGCTGGCAGATCTCTGAGTTTGAGGCCAGCCTGGTCTACAGAGCAAGTTTTAGGACAGCTAAGCTTAGGCAGTGAAGGACAGAAAGTTTGTGAAGATGCAGTTAAATAAGGGGCCATGGTCCAGCCCCAGTAAGCAGCAGAACTTGACAGGTTTGGCCACATGCTTCTAGCTTTAGAGTTAAGTATAGCAGAAACAGGTTATGGAATTTCCCTCCTTACCTAAAGAAAGTCGCTGAGACAAGCATGTGTCAGAGGTGTCCCTAAATGGAGGCCTAGTAGAGAGGCCATTATGCTGTGAAGCTGAAGCCTGGATTGCCTTGGGGACCCAAGATATTGGAGATGCCAGAGTTGTGGAGCACCTGCCAAGAAGAGCTGCTAACAAGGGGTGGAACCAGCCCAAGAGAAAGACATGTGTTACAGTCAACAAAGCTGGAGAGTTGGCGATCTGAAGAGCATTTTGACATCAGACATGGATATACAAAGTTTGGAGTTTGCCCAACTGGTTTTTGGTCTTGCTTTAGTCCCATATTTCCTCATTGTGCTTCTTTGCCTACATTTTGGAACAATAATGTATATCCTGTGTTAGAAGTATGGGATCTGCTTTTTGATTTTAATTTTTACAGGGGATTACAGTTAGAGTATATGAATCTGTGTATTGCCATGTGGCAGTGGCTTACCGGAAGTTTCCACATGCCTTACTCTCTAGCGGCAGATCCATGGTGTCACCCTGTCTCTGCCTTCATCCTCCCAGCATTTTGTCCAGTTCCCTCCCCCCACCTACCTAACTTCTACCCTATCAACAGGGCAAGGCAATTTCTTTATTCATTAACAAATAAAATCAACACATAGACAGAAGGACCTCTTACACCACATGACCAAGAGCACCTTGAGGGGGAAATGGTTTATTGGGCTTACCTATCCTGAATCACAATCCATTGAGAGAAGCCAAGGCAGGAAACCAAACCAAGCAGAAACCCGGAGGAAGAACTGAAGCAGAGGCTATGATGGAGTGCTGATTACTGAATTGCTCATCATGGCTTGCTCAGCCTGCTTTCTTATAGAACTCAGCACCACCAGCCCAGGTTTGTTCCCACTTACAGTGGGCAGGGCCCTCCCCACATCAATGGCTAATTTAAAAAAATGCCTGTAGGCCTCCTTATAGCCCCATCTTTTGGAGGCATTTTCTCAATTGAGGTTCCCTCCTCCCAGACAGTTCTAGCCTGTGCCAAGCTGACACAAAACTAGCATCACAACCTCCGTCTCTACTCTTCTATGGACATTCTTGCTTCATCTTCCAACTGCTGTGGGCCTCTTCACAGCCTCATCTAATGAACAACACAAAATCAAAATCGGGGGGTTAGGGGGGGAGGAACCAAGGAACCAAGCTTAGCGTTTGATTACTACACTGCCCTCTCTCTCTCTCTCTCTCTCTCTCTCTCTCTCTCTCTCTCTCTCTCTCTGACAACCTCTTCTCTGTTCCCTAAAAGGATCGTGTCACTCCTTGGAAGAGTATATATTTCAACAGGAGATATTCTATTAGGTTCTCTAGGGTGTAGAGAGTCCCAAGGGTCTTCTTGGAAGGGTGAGAAGGGTTATGAATTAGACGATGGGCTAGAGAAATGGCTCGGTAATGAAGAGTGCTTGTTACTCTTACAGAGGACCTGAGTTTTGTTTCTAGCACCCCAATTTTTTTTTAAATGGAGAGAGATCTAAGAACTAATTAGAAAATGATGGCTGCTCTTGACTGAGCCACCCCAGGCAGGTTCACAGTAGAAGACGGTGAGAAGGGAAGAAGGCTGTAGGTAGGTTGAATACGACAAAAGGAGTCATTCAAAGGGCAGATGAGAGAATCTCAGGGGACCGCTCCCTAAATTTGCTAAGCATACTCACCGATCACAGCAGGAGTTATCTGAAGAAAGAGATCTGTTCCCAAAGTGTGTAAGGTCTGGATATGGTGCTGGGCACTGAAACGGAGCCTCACTCACGCTCAGCACGTCCATTGCAGGATGATGAAGAGCGTGATTTGTTTTTTTTGTTTTAAAAGCTTCCTTGTGGGCACCAAAACCTACATTTCACATAGTTTATGTGTCCTGAAATAGTCTTACTTTGAATTTGGCAACCATCTAAAAATGTAAATATTATTCTAACTCAAGAGTTCACAAGAGTTGGCACCAGACTTTCTCTATCACTGTGGAAATTTTCTACAGACAGACAGTTCTGATTAGATGGGAATCGTCCATCCCTTCCTGGCCTTTGCACCACATAGTCACCGTGGCTCACACCACAATTCTCACCCGTCTCTCCATTGGCACAGACTGCCAGAGTCCTGGTTCTGTGTGACAAATGGACCAGCATTGTGGATGCTGCAGGTTGGAAAACATTGGGTATCAGTGAGCCTGGGAACAGGCTGACCAATAGGAGCCCACATCTGGGCAGACAGGAGCAAAAGTGAGGTCTCCCCTGTCTGACTCAGGTCACACAGGAGAGATAGAGTACAGTACATCTGTGGGGGCAGTGGGTGGAACACTTAACTCAGGAGAGGTCAATTTAGAAGTTCTTCCAAGCTCAAGTGGGGGACCCGTGGGCACCAGCCTCAGTCAACAGCTCCCAGGACCTCTGGCAATTGGATATCCAGACCTTGGTTGGTGGAGGGATTGCAGTGGGACCGTGTCTCTCCCGAGAGGGCCACACACTTGAAATGGAGGCTATGACCCAGGGGTAGGGGTCTCAGGTCTCACCTTACATCCTGGTGATATGAAGTTCTCATCAACCAAACTTTTCTGTGCCACTACTGCCTAGCTCGACCAATCGTTTAAATGGTTTCCTAACTGGCCATTTCTCTCCCCATCTCTCCTCACCTCATTTCTGTACTGAAATCTGACACTCAGGAGGAAGAAGCAGGGTGGTTGTTGCAAGTTCCAAGTCAGATTAGTCTATGTAATGAGTTCCAGGGCAGCCAGGGCTACAGAGTGAGAATCTGTCTCAAATAATAAACAAGCAAACAAATGCCCTAAATATACTTTTTTTAAAAAAAAAAAGTAAAAAATCCAAGTGCATCTGGCCCCATCAGTGCTGCAGTGGAAAACACCCATTACCCCTCTCTCACGGACTTCCCTCAGCTACCAGAAACCAGAGCCGCCTTCTGGGCTCAACTCTAGGCAGACTCTGTTCTTCCCACTCCACCTGCCGGGTCTCTGAACATCTCATCAGCAACAGCCATTTCTCTCCTAATCTCTCCTCACCCCATCAAGCTGCAGACATTACTGCATGTGTGTCCTCTTCCATTGTCCCCCTGCCTTCAGCCTCGCCGGGTAACAAACTCTCAAACAGTAGCTATAAAAACACTTCTAAACAAAAACCGGGTTAAAACCGTCCATCTCCCGGCTTTCACTCTGACCGAAGTCCCTCTAATGTGGTGGTTCTCAGTCTTCCTAACGCTGAGACCCTTTAATACAGTTCCTCATGTTGTGGTGACCCCCAACCATACAGTTATTTTCGTTGCTACTTCAGAACTGCAATTGTGCTGTTATAAATCATAATGTAAATCACTGATGTGCGACCCCTGTGGCCTCCAAAGCGTTACTTATTCTTGCTCTCAACCCCTCTTACTCTTGACTGTGTCTCTGGCCGTCCTTTATCTCAGGACAGCACACTGGCCTCCACCCTGCCTCTAGAATCAAAAAGGCCCTCCCTATCCTGGGCCATCGCACTGGTTGTCCCTCTACCCACAGTGCTTTTCCCTCGATAGCTGAGAGTTGAATGGTTGGCCTGCCACCTTCAGGCTGCTGTCCTGTCCTCTCTTCATTGGCCTTCCTTAGCCTCTGGATTCCTCTGCCTCGGCTGCTTGGCATTGTTCTGTCAGTGCCTGACAAACTGAACATGCACTGCTGATCAGTCAGTGTAGTAGAATGTGACCTTTTGCGAACCAGTGTGTTTTGGTCTGTGTATTCATTTTATTTCGTTCCAAGTATGTGTAGCCCTTAAATAGCCTTCCCCTGATAACTGTTGAGTGAACAAGGTGTGTGTCACCTGGAGCACACCGTCTTTGTGTTTCCACTTCCTTCCCAGTGCTGACCATCCCCGTAACCCGTGTCACCTACCGGTCATCAACCCACTTAAAGCCCAAGTTGGCGCAAATCACATTAAGTTGAAAGTTGAAACCGGGGCTCTAGGTATACATGGGTCAGTAAGATGATTTATTGTTTGCTTATCGATCAACTTAGCAGACACGCTTTGATCTGCAAAGGACTTGGGACTGCTCTTTAGGGTGAAATAAACAGGCCATGGTTAGGTAACTGCCCTAATTTGATGGGCGTCCCGAAGAGTTCCGGATTCCAGCCTCTCGAGACAGATGGCATGGTTTGCTGAAATCTGAAGGAAATTCCCCTAGCCCAAAGTGCTAGCAGGGAAGGGCTTAGTTTCCCTATCAGCCACCAAGCAGTAGAACGGCTGTCCAGCTGTCTGTCTTCTTTCTTTAGCCCAGTCGGACTCTACCAACACTCAAAGGACTCCAGCCTGCTCCGTCCTAGAACAGGCTGTGCTGGTTAAATCAGCACCAACATTCCTGAGCAGGAGGCTGTCTTCTTAAGGGCAGAGGAAAGGGCGGGGAGGACCCAGCTCAGGAATGCAACTGCAGCAGAAACTCACAGCAGATCCACACAGCTTGCTCTCCCAGGGTCCCAAGCATCCTTTCCTCTCCCCTCCCAAACTGCTCCCCCTACCCGCATCTTAATTCTGGGCTTCATTCTAGCTGTGAAAATTTTGTTTTGGGTCTTTGTTGTTATTTGTTTGTTTGTTTGTTTTTGAGGCAGGGTTATACTTGTAACCGAGACTGGCCTTTGGACTCAGGGCAATTCTCCTGCCTTAGCTGCCCCAGCACTGACGTGACAGGAAGAGCCACCATCACCAGTTTAAACATCAGACTTAAGAGCTTATAATTTACTGGGTTATTTGATGGCTTAGTGAATAATAGGGCTTGCTGTGCAAGCCTGAGAATTTGAGGATCCAATACCCATGAGGAAAGAAGGGCCTTATGTCCACCCAGGTGCTGTGAGGGTCAGAGACAAGAGGGTGGCTGGGGTTTGCTGGTCCTCAGCCTAGATCCAGGTCCAGTGAGTCTCCAAAGAATAAAGTAGGGAATAATAGAGCAGGACTCCCCATAACCTCCTTGACTTCTGTGAGCATATGTGTGTGCACACATGGTCATACACCACATACACAAAAATAGCATTTTCATAGAGTAAGCCACGCCATCTCTCTAACCCTCTTTTGTGTTTTTTGAGACAGGGTCTCACTCTGTGTAGCCCAGACCAGTCTCAAACTCACGGCCTTCCTCCTGCTACAGCTTCCCAAGTGCTAAGACTACTGTCAGTGCCACTAGTCTTGGCAATATTCTACATATAAAAAAAAATGCGTGCGTGTGTGTGTGTGCAAAAGGCGGAACTCAGGAAGAGCAAATCCAGTTTCTCCTTAAGAACTGGAGAATCGTAAGGGTCTTTGGGAACATCTTCTTCCCCTAACTTAGTGTTAGCTACTTTGAACAAAGCATTTCTTGTTCTGGCTTTGAACATGCCATGCTGGTCCTGGTGCAGGGATGGGGAGAAAGGGTGACGGCTGCAGAATAAGTGGCTGGCCTTTGTGTCAGGTCAACAGGGTAAAGGAGATGCTGGAAGTGTGTCATCTTGCAATTTTTCCATGTTTATTATCTAGCCGGCCTCTCTTCCTATCTATCTGCCTACCAGGATCTATCAAACTCCTAGACCCCCATTATGGAGGTCAGACCCTGCCCTGGGAGGACAAACAACCTTATGGGAGTGAAGCCCAGAGTATCAGGGAAAGCATGCTTCTGACAGAGAGAGACCTAACAGATGCTCATGGAGGTCCGATAGCAACTGCACCCAAGTGGAGATTCTGGGAAGGAAAAGTACAGTATCTCGTTAAAGGGATCGTTATTCCTCCCATTTCTTTAGCACGGCTGTTGGCATAGCTGGATTAACTCCTAAGGGAGGAGGCAACTGCATGTTTCCACCCAAAGAGAGATCCAATCCCACTCTTTACTGTAACACAGGCACTGGGTACATGTGGTTAGGCAGAGGTCAGCCTTACATGGCAGTCCTCAAGCGCCTTAGAGTTTTTGTTTGAGACAAGGAGTTTCATTGACCCGCAGTGCTGACATGCAGTTCAGGCTAGTTAGCCTGTGAACTCTCAGAGCTGCATCTGCCTGAGATCCCATCCTACCATTGTTGGGATTTCAGGTGGGCATCACCAACCTGGCTTTTTATGTCGGTTCTGGAGATCTGAACCCAGGTGCTCAAGCCTGCCAGGCAAGAGCTTTACCAATGGAATCATTTCCCCAGCTCATTTTCCTGATATCTCTCTCTCTCTCTCTCTCTCTCTCCCTTATGTGTGCCTGTTGCCTGCATGTATGCCTGTGCACCACAGAAGCCAGAAGAGGGCTTCAGATGCCCTGAAACTAGAGTTGAGGTTGTGTGCCTCCATGTGGATGCTAGGACTCAAACTCGTTAGCAAGTGCTTGTAACCACTGTGCCATCTCTCTACTCCCTTAAATACATTTTTATTTGTTCTTTGAAATTTTCCTGCCATGTGCTTTGATCACATTCACTCCCCTCTGACTCCTCCCAGATCCACCCTCCCCCATCATTTTTGTGCTTTTTAAAAGTGGGTTTAGAGGGGCTGGAGAGATGGCTCAGAGGTTAAGAGCATTGCTTGCTCTTCCAAAGGTCCTGAGTTCA
>NC_022012.1:61662323-61671616 GCF_000317375.1 Microtus ochrogaster
TAAAAAAGAAAATCCTTTAAAAAAAAAAAGTAGCTTTAGAGGCCTGAGGGTATACCTCAATGGTGCCCGAGTGGCATGTGCAAGGCCCTGGGTCCAATCAGCAACATCAAAAACTTAAATAAAAGTACAATATTGCTAGAGATGGAAACAGATACACAGCACTGTTGTGGGATGACACACGCTCAACAAACACTTGTCATCGTGCTGGGCAGCTTGCTGTTCTGGCTGCCACTTGAGCAAGGACAGATGTATCTCAAACTTGGTTGTACTCTGGAATCAAGATCTCACCAGCTAGCTGGATTTTATGAGATGAACTGCTCCAGACGCCTGCCTCCCACAAGATTCTCATTCTTCAGAGGAGCTACCTGTCTCTCAGAGGTTGACCTTTCAGGTGAGGGGAGAAAGCGGAAAGTAAGAAATGGCAGCTGACACCTCGATTCACCCTCCGTATTCACAAAGCTAAGTAGTGCAGCAAGTGGATCTGAGTCCAGGTTTCCTGGCCTGCAGCCAGAGCTCTCCTACCAGTCTGCCACAGTGTGATGTCACAGCAGGCGTCTGTTACCCAGGCAGTGCGTGGGCGTGGCCACCTGCGAAAGCTCCATGGAAAGGGTGAAAGGCAGTTTAGCAGGAGGCACGCTTCAGGGACAGCTGCTTCATTTCCAGTTTCGTTGCATCCCCCCATCCCCACCCCGCACTTCTTCAGGACAAAGCTGGCTTTTCTGGCTTGTATATCTGTGAGGTAGTGCAGGCTGAGCTGGACCCAAACCTAACTACCTGGGTTCAGGAGAAAAACTAGTGCTCCCAGCTCCCATCTGCCCGGCTTTAGCATCCATGTCAAGAGGGAAAGTACACAGAGAATATGGATACTGTATGCTATTGTGTTGTCTTGGGATTGTTTGACTGCTGAGGGAGGAGCAACAGCTGCTAAAAGTCATTCCCCTAAAAATGGATTATGGATGTTTGTTTTGTTTAGTGTACTGGTTACAAGTTGTTATGTATAATGGTCACATGTATAATGTAAACAAAGGAAATTAGATTCAAGGTCTTTGTTTCAAAAAGAAATATGTGGGATATAGCTATGATAGGATAAAAGGGTAGGTTATTGAATCTACTCTGAAAAGAAAAAAGAGAGGATATAGATATAAGATAAAAAGATAGATTACTGAATCTACTTTTAAAAAGCAGCTACTAGTTTTAAATGTTTTACATTGGATTGGACTTTTGTATACTATATACAAATTTTGTATATTGATACAAATTTGAGATTAATTTTGTTAAAACATACTGGACATATATTTCTAATCTTGTTTAAGATGTTGTATGTATACAGCTCATTTAATAATGTAGCAAATTATTAATGCCAACTGTTTAGGATAATAAGGAAATGCAGGTTAGTACTTAGTCACTTATTATAATCAAACTTATAGTCATATTGTGTATGTTTCCAAGGTTAAAGATATATTTTAGATAGACAGGTCCTCTTCAAACACTTCAGATATCTACAGAATATGACATTTAAGATGGTTTAACAACATAGGCTCTTTTTATGACAATGAGAAGTGTCTGCTCCTGGCAGCACCAATCTATTTCAGAGAAGATGATAGACATCAAAGAAACTCCAAGTGGAGTTTACTTTCTTTGTGGCAAAAGTAAGCTGCTGGGCAGGAAAATGCCCCTGCCTCAACTGCTGACAGGATCGCCATTTCTGGACAGAGGTAAAGGTAAGAGCCAGTGGCTGGCTGTTTTGTTTTTTTTGAACTTTAGGTTGAACCTCAATTTCTGTTTCTGGGTTTTTATTAATCATGCTATAAGAATTAGAGATAATAGTTCTGGACAGGCCCAGTCAGATGCCCAGTGGGTAGAGGCTCTTACTGCCAACCAGACAATCTGAGTTCAGTCCTCAGTGGGCAGGGAAAGCATTGATTCCTGATGTTCACACACATCCCACGTTGTGTGACCACAACCATCACCATCCACAATAAACAAACGCATTTAATAAAAATAACCATGAATAGCCAGGTGATTAGAGACGCAAGCCTTTAATCCCGGTACCTGGGAGACAGAGGCAGGTGATCTCTGTGAGTTCAAGGCCAGCCTGATCTACAGAGCAGGTTCCAGGACAGCCAGGGTTATACAGAAAAACCCTATCTTGAAAAACCAAACAACAAAAACCATGAATGAAAGGAGGAGGGGTGCAACTGCAAAGGACAGAAAGTCCTCTGTGAGTAGGCCATCTGGTCATGACTAAATATGGACGGGAATGACACTGATGGGTGACAGAATAAGCAGTTATGGGTAGCAATAGTAAAAAAGATTAGGGTCTCGGTTAATGAGAAAATCTCCCTTTGAATGATATATCCATGGCTGTCTGAGGCGAAATCCTGAAAAGGTTACTTTCATTTCCAGATGCCCTGACCTGGGCCATCTCTGATCAGGCAGTACAGAGGACTCTGCAGGATATACAGTGGTGTGGTGAGAAGGGGGAGGGGGAAGCAATTAACTGTCTAAAGTTTTCAGAGCAGCCCCGGGCAGAAAAGCTAATCACACCCAGTCAAAATGTAATAAGAAAAAAAGCATTCTTGATCCCTAGACTGAACTCTGTCTCCCATGTAAACCCATTAGCTGAACGTAATTCTTAGTGTTAATGTCATCGTGGCCCCCGCCCTTCTCTGTGGCTCCATTGTCTGTGGCTTCAGTTACCTGCTTAAATGGGGTCTGAAAATGTTAAACGGGAAGTTCCCAGCATAACCGACCCCGGTGCTTTTATATAAACTGCATTTTATTCCGAGCAGTGTGGTGAATCGCTATCCTGCTCTAACCTACTCGGGATATGAATCACTCCTGCTTCCTGTCCACCTCACCGTGCACTCTCTGTGGTCATTATTCAGCTGGCAGTACCACCACAGCATCACAGCGCTTCTGCCTGGGTCTCGTGTCAACCCAGCTTCAAGTGTTCACTGAGAGCGGTGAGCAGAGAGGAATCCTAGGCCTCAGGACAGTAAAATATCTTAGAGTATCCATGAGTGCCTACTGAGGGCCTTCTGCAGGCCATCGTAAGTCCTAGGGACACTGTAACAAAATGAAGGAAGTCTCTAACAGTGCTGGAGTCCCTAATGGCGATGGATGCACTTTCCAGTAAACAAACGCACGGGGATGTTTTTAGGTAACATGAACTGTGAAGAGAAGATGTGACCGGGAGTAGCTTGACAGGGAGGCTGCTTTGCCTCTGCGGCAGGGGAGGCTTCTCCAGCTGACATTTTGCTGAGGCTGGAGTAGGAGGAGCCAGGGAGAAGAGTGCTTGCGGAAGCCAGGAAGTCTGAGGGACAGAAGGAGGCCACTGCAGCTGAAGCACAGGAGACAGCAAGTACAAGCAGTGATGATCTAGGCCAGGAAAGAAGAGTCGCAAACCTTGTTAAAGGTTTGGATACTCCCTAATGTCTGTGGAGGCCACCGAAGGGGCTATCATTTCTGTTGTTCGGGCAGAATACAGGAGACCCTGGGTTGTATGGTCAAGGAGGCTTATTTATCTCATACTTCTGGAGGGTGGAAGTCCAGGGCTGGGCAGCCACATGTGACAGGAGCCTCATGTTCCATTTTAATATGTGGAAAACCAAAAGGACCGTGACACAGGGGACAAAGAGCAAGGGGCAACCTGACCTTACAACAACCTGCTCCCACAGCGACGAACTCAGTCCCTACAGTGGCATTCACTCCCTTTTGGGGAAGAGCTGCCAGAAGTGGCTTCTCTTCCTTCCTTCAGAACATTTACGAGATCTTCAGCGGGGTGGGATGGGGCTGTGGGGAGCGACAGGTGGAGCCCTGCAGCCGGGAGCGGTCTCACTGATGCAAAATAGAATTCTCTGTATGAGGAGGAGAGCATAAGGATATCTTTTTGGGCAAGAAATGCTTGAGAGATTTCTGCAGTACTCAAGTGTTATGAGGAGGGATGCTTATTTTTGTTTTCTGTCCCCTCAGCAGCTCAGACCCGAAATAGGTGATGTGAGATTCCCCTCTGTATCCTGTAAAGACTATTGGTGAGTAAAGAAACTGCTTTGAGCCTATAGCAGAGCAGGGCAGAACAGAGGTAGGCGGGGAAAACTAAACTGAATGCTGGAAGAAAGGAGGTGGAGTCAGAGAGAAGCCATGGAGCTGCAGCCAGGGACAGACGCCAAACCTTGCCAGTAAGCTACAATCATGAGGAAACGAAGCGGCCCTCCATAAAACTCTCAAGGGAAAAAAAAAAGAAAAAACACTCAAGGATCAGATTGATCCTTCCTGAACATATGAAGACAGTGGCTTAGATCTGGAGACCAAAGAAACTTCAAGACAAGGCTGTAGATTTCCGTGGGTGAGCAGCTATGGGTAGATACATAGGCCCAAAGGGCTTGTAGTAAAGGCGACTAAACCTGCTCAAAAGTGTCTGTGCAGAACTAAGTTGCTGGGCAAGGACCCATCTTACCAGTGTAGGTGTTTATTTATTTATTTTAATTTTATTTGAGTGAGTGCTTTGCCTGCATGTATGTCTGTGTACCACGGGATCCCCTGGAAATGGAGATCCAGACACTGGTGTATCACCATGTGGGTTCTCTGAGTTGAACCTGGGTCCTCTTGCAAGAGCAGTTTTAAATGCGGAGCCATCTCTCCAGCCCAGTATAGAGCTTTATAACAAGGTTTGCTTCCTGTGGAATGAGCAGAAGAACCATGAACTCTCGGGGAAATCGTCAATAAGACAATAAAAGTATTTTAAGCGTGATCTCCAAGTCTGTACAAGAGCTACAGTTGGAAAAGAGACTGTGGACACCACCGAGGGGGTTTGGTGTCTAAGCCAGTTCCTTCCTCAGGGTCTGTCAGAGAGGGCCTGGCCTGCAGAAACTGACACTGTCAGCTGGCCCAACGGGCAAACACTGGAGGCACTTTGGAGAGAAAAGTTGCCCAGGCGGGCAGACTCACATGATTTGGAAAGATGAGTTAACAAGAATACTAATGTAAGGGTGTAGTAACTCCTGCCTATCCCAAGCAGGTTGCTAAGGCTAGAATATAATCACTTCTGAGGATTTCCCATGGCTCACTCAGCTGTCCCTGTGTTATCAGACACCCTGTGTTCCAGTCCTTGGTGCAGCCTGCTTCCCCACTCCGCTGGAGAACATATAACACAGTAAGAGAAGCAGGAAAACAGAACATGTATTCTGATTCAACCATGTGAAAATTCCCTGAAACTAGAGAAAGACTAGAAAGGAGTATAGAAAAATGAAAACATTTGTGTTGGGACTGGAGGTTTCTATGCATGTGTAAAAGTCTAAATGAATCCTATTGCTTCTTTAAATTGAAGGTCAGAAAGTTT
Organism: Microtus ochrogaster; assembly: GCF_000317375.1. Taxonomy (NCBI): domain Eukaryota; kingdom Metazoa; phylum Chordata; class Mammalia; order Rodentia; family Cricetidae; genus Microtus; species Microtus ochrogaster. The sequence goes on from NC_022012.1 coordinate 61,667,665, forward strand.
GTGTTGTTGTTTTGAAACTATGTAGCCCAGGCAAGGAGGACTTTTGACTTTGATCCTTCGGCCTCTGTCTCCCTAATGCTGAAATTATAGGTCTTCATTATTGTACTCAGTTTTCTGTGGTGCTGGGAATCGAACTTGGGGCTTTGTGGATGCTAGACAAGCACTCTCCCAACTGAGCTACATCCCCAGCTAAGAAGCTCAGGTTTTCAGGAAACTGTTCACTACAAAATGACAATCTGAATCCACCTTTGTTGTCCTGGCCAATGTCTCCAATCCAGATATTACAGGTCTCAATCTTAGACTGTGATGGTGTCTGGAGTCTCCTCTACAGAGGAGAGCTGGCTAATTTCCAGCTAAGCCTGTAAGAGCAGGTAGTAGAGAGGCCCTGGGGTGAGAATCCAACCAAAGTGTATTCTTAAGATGGGCAGGCACAGATCAACAAGGGAAGATACAATTTGTCCACTCTAAATGTCCTGAGAGGTTGGGCTGCTCTCTCAGCCTCCAGAGGGCTGAGAAGCTGAGGGCTCTTCACTCAGGCCTACCAGAGAGACTGTGGAGGGCCGCCACAGGGCCCATGACAAACCGAAATTCAGGCCAGGTAGATCTTAGATGGTAGATGTTGGATGCTGATAATGGGGGCGGCTTTCACTGGAGAAGCAGTGTCTGTTGCCTTTTCTTTGAGTGTAGGCTAGTCCTGTGACTTGTGCTGACCAGTTTGACACAGGCTTGGTAAGGTTTGTGTGACTCCTGAGACTGAATGTTAAAATAGCCACAGGCCCTGACTTTACTGTTAGAATGACCACGTTTGAAGGTAGCTGACATGGTCTAGGGCCACTGTGCTGTGGGAAAGGGCTATATGGTAATGCAGTGAGGACTCAGGAAAGAACGTGAGTCAGGAGACACAGAGTGAGGCCCTCTATGCTCTACTTGCCTGTCCTAGCAATCAGGGAAGTGAGTCAGGGGCTTCGGGGGACCTACACAAAGCAGAAGTGACCTGTGGAATGGTACTTAAATTCCTAGTTCATGGGACATGAAAAAATTAGAGAATTATGTAGACAGACTTTCTGTCCTGCCTGATCCTGTAGCCATTAAATCCCAAATAAACACACAGAGGCTTATCTTGGTTATAAACTGTTTGGTCTATTGATCAGGCTTATTATTAACTAGCTCTTACAACTTAAATTAACTCATAATTCTTATCTACATTTAGCCATGTGCCTTGTCACCTTTTCTCAGTAAGTCATTTTCATCTTGCCTTCTCTGCATCTGGCTGGGGACTGAGTCTGCCTTTCTTCTTCCCAGAATTCTCCTCACCTGATCATCCTGCCTAAACTTCTTGCCTGACTACTGGCCAATCAGTGTTTTATTAAACCAGTATGAATGACAAATCTTTACAGTGTACAAAAGCATTATCCCATAGTAGAATTGATATTTAAGTCATTATGTTTTGAGTATTTTATCCCTCAACTGCAACTAACCGCATTGTTGAAGGCGAGGTCTTAGTGATGTTTGAGCTTTAGCAATAAGCAAGATTCTCAGCATGGCTTCACACAGTGGTCTTTAAGCTGAGCTTTACAGAGCCATCGTTGAACTCATACGGAAGAGCAGAGGTAAGAACTCTGACACAGTACCACAGGTGCCAAAGCAACAGATGGAGGCTGTTCACCTGAGCATGGAGACCGTCTTGGAGACTTGAGGTTTCAGTGGTCGTATGATGAATTTGTAGTATCTGAAAGCAAAGAGATTTGAGGGCTGGGATAAGGGAATGAATACGTGGGCAGTGCAAAGCATTCTGCAAGCCTATGAACTTTCATCCTTCTGCCCCCGGTCTGTCATCTGACTTTAGTTTCCTGGTTTGCAGAGCGTTTCCCCCCGAGCTATAGTAGAACATTGCACCAAGATAAAAGTTTCTAGAGCAGGGCGGTGGTGGCACACGCCTTTAATCCCAGCACTTGGGAGGCAGAGGCAGGCGGATCTCTGTGAGTTCGAGACCAGCCTGGTTTACAGAGCTAGTTCCAGGACAGGCTCCAAAAGCCACAGAGAAATCCTGTTTCGAAAAGCCAAAAAAAAAAAAAAAAGTTTCTAGAGGACCCAGACCTCCACTTCTGCGGCTCTCCTAGCTATAGCACCTGCAAGGTCACACCCCCTTCCTGCAAGGCCTCACCCCCCCTCCTGCAAGGTCACACCCCCCTCCTGCAAGGTCACACCCCCCTCCTGCAAGGTCACACCCCCCTCCTGCAAGGTCACACCCCCCTCCTGCAAGGTCACACCTCCTTCCTGCAAGGCCTCACCCCCTCCTGCAAGGCCCTGCCTCCCTCCTGCAAGCTACAGTAACCAGCCAGGCTTCTCCCTCTAGCTTCCTCAGAGAGAGATCAGAGCAGGAGAATAGTGCCTGCAGCTCCATGCGAGTAGTATAGTATCCACATCTGTTTATGCTCACTGAGTTCCATGGAAAGGTTTATACTTTGCATGAACCAGGAACATCAACGAGGACGGAAAATTAGCCTGTGCCATAGTTATGGAACTGGAGGCACAGAAAGTTTGCCTTTTGATGTAAATACAAATTTGCACTGCCATTGGGTAATAGTAGCAAGAGTGATGAGGCTTCTGAAGAGAGATGGATTCTCCCTCTGGTCCATATGACTCAGAAAAGAAAGCCTAGATTCTTAGGGGGCCTTGTTGGTAGAGGGAACACACATTCTTCCAGTTCAAGCCTGTCTTTGAGGAATAAGGTGTGGGGTGGGAAGAGTTAACACTTGCCCAGAGAACAGCTTCTGGAGTGCTGAGCCCAGGTAGGTAGGACTGAGCACCTCCCCTCAGTACCTTTCTGTGTGGTGTTACACATGGTGGCCTTCGAATCAGGGGCCCGAGTTCTGCTTGCAATGTGAGCTACAACTAACAAAACTTCTGAGCCCAGTTTCTGTCTCTTCCACCATATGGCGAGTCTAGTATTCACTCCAGATGTTAAAATGCTGAGGACCAAAAGACAGGCAAGGAGAAGAAAGGAAGGGTCATCGTGGGAGGCAATGAAGGCAGCAAGCTTACGAAGGCGATGGGATCTGAGCGGAGGCTCTTCTGCATAAAGGGCACAGAAAACAGGAAGGATGTGCACAAGCTACTGGACACACGGGTTTTCCCGTTCTTCTTGCTTCTTTCAAAACCAGTGACATTACAATTGACAATGGTGCAGGAGAGGAAGGTTACCGACAAGGCTGGCCAGGCTGCTCTTCTGCGTCTTTACCAACAGCGGGGTCAGAGCTGCCCCTGAAGCCCCATGGAGCCGCCACTCAGTTATGTGCCACCAGACTTGTCTGATACATGTCCTTTAGCATTCTCAGTTCTCCCAACCTCTGCAGATTCCCCTACCCCGTGCCCCCCTCCCCGCCTAGGCTTGTTCTCAGCTTTGAATGGGAATGTCAGCTGCAGAGGGCAAAGGAGCCGAGCTATTACGCACTCCAATCTCGCTTCTTGCAGACTGCTTCAGTTTTGGAGAAAGCATTACTTTTTAGAATTCCTGCTGACTTTCACCCCATGGCCTGGCCTGAACGATTAACTCCTACCATCTCCTTGACATTTAACTCATTGCTCCTCCAGTTGCTCCTGGGGAAGCGAGCCTTATCTCCACCCAGAGACTGAGATTAAAAACAAATGGATTTCAAGCCCCTCTCTCTCACCCACCCCTCTTTCAGACCATTTCCTTCAGCCTCTGGCTTATTAGAGGGAGCAGCTCTGTGGTAAGTAATGCTTGCTTTTTTGTTATAAATTTGAACTCAGAGTATCATACCAGCTAAGCATGCAATCTAATCACCGTCAGACCCAAACCTTCAATAATGTTTAAAGTCCACTTTGACTCTCTTGGTCTTTTTTTTCTTTTAAAGATTTGAAGGCGAATTTAATTAATCCAGGCCAGTGGGTACAAGAAGACAATTTTAATATAAAAGCACACTCACAC
>NC_022012.1:61675716-61677046 GCF_000317375.1 Microtus ochrogaster
GGAGGCAGACCTCATTACAGATGGTTGTGAGCCACCATGTGGTTGCTGGGAATTGAACTCAGGACCTTTGGAAGAGCAGCCAGTGCTCTTAACCACTGAGCCATCTCTCCAGCCCCTGCTCTCTTGGTCTTTAAAGCAGGTGACTTGGATGAGTTAGAAATAGATGATGGAGGTACTTCCCCATGTCATCAAATACAGAGGCTCCGAGGGTGTGGTGGTGTGCAGGTCTGTAATCTAGAACTCAGGTGGTGGTGTGTTAGGGTCGTGAGTTCCAGGCCAGCTTCCTGGCTCAACGTTCAGGGTTCAAAGTTTATGCTAAGTTACTGTCCTGATCAGGCTTTCCATTGCTGTGAAGAGACACCATGATCACGGAAATTCTTATAAGAAAAATCTTTAACTAGGATGACTCACTTCCCGTTTTAGAGGTTCAGTCCATTATCATCAGAATGGGCAGCATGGTGGCAAGCAGACAGGCATGGCGCTGGAGTAGCTAAGAATCCTACATCTTGCAGGCAACAGGAAGTCAACTGACTCACTGGGAAGCAACCTGAGCATAGGAAACCCCAAAGTCCACACTCACAGTGATGCGTCCTCCAGCAAGGCCACACCCACTCCAGCCAAACTACTTCCTAATAGTGCCACTCCCTATGAGCTTATGGGGGTCAATTACATTCAAACCACCACAATTACCCTTGACTAATCATTTCATTTTGGGGGTGTATGTCTGTGTGTGCATGTCTGTGTGTGTGATGTATGCACACGCATGTGCAAGAATACATGCGTAGAAGCTAGAGAGGCTGTTAGGTGTCCAGCTCTGTCACTTTCTGTTTTATTTCCTTGAGACAGGATCTCTGAGTGACCCTGAGAGGGGATTCTTATTTTGCTGCTTCATACGTTGGCCTAGTTGTCTGGGTTAGTTTCCAGATTTTCCCATCTCCACCTCCCATCTTGTCACAGGAACACTAGGATTGCTAATGTACCATCATGCCCAACTTCACACAGGTCCTGGGGATTCGAACTCAGGTCCTCAGGCTTGCGCAGCAGCACATGACTCATTCTCAGCCCCCTCTTTAAAACAATGTACACACTGCTTTCACATTGTGTTTGGGTGTGCGTGAGTGTGTGCCATGGCATGTGTGTGTGCCATGGCATGAGTGTGTGCCATGGCATGAGTGTGTGCCATGGTATGTGTGTGTGCCATGGCATGAGTGTGTGCCATGGCTTGAGTGTGTGCCATGGCATGAGTGTACCATGGCATGTGTGTACCATGGCATGTGTGTGCCATGGCATGTGTGTACCATGGCATGAGTGTACCATGGCATGTGTGTGT
>NC_022012.1:61677479-61681599 GCF_000317375.1 Microtus ochrogaster
CCATGGCATGTGTGTGCCATGGCATGTGTGTGCCATGGCATGTGTGTACCATGGCATGAGTGTACCATGGCATGTGTGTGCCATGGCATGAGTGTGTGCCATGGCTTGAGTGTGTGCCATGGCATGTGTGTGTGCCATGGCACGTGGAGGCAAATGTCTTCTATCGATTCCCCTCTTAGTTTCCGAGACAAGATGGCTTACTAAACTTGGAGCTCACTGATTGGCTGGCTTTCCTGTCCAGTAAGCTCAGTGGATCTTCCCAACTCTGTCTGCCCAGCTCTGTGATCACAGGTGTGTCCCTCCATGCCAATCTATGATTTTTTTGTCAGGGCTGGGGATTTGAACTCAGGACTCATGTTTGCACATCAAGCAGCTTAGCAATGGAACCATCTCCATGGTTCCCTATTCTTGACTAATCTTAAAAATAAACCCTAAAAACCAGAAATTGTAATGTTTCCTCACTGAGTTCAAAACCTGTGAGCATCTTTCAGGTTTTTCTATTTGTTTAGAATAAATACTTACCACACCTGGCCTGTGTGCTAAGTACCTTCACCCATCAAGCCATTCCATTACCCCTGTTTTTTTGTTTGTTTGTTTGTTTTTTGTTTTTAATGTTTTGAGACACCACTCACTCTATAGTCTATGTTGGTCTGAAACTCACTGTTTGCCCCAGGCTAGCCTTGAACTCACAGCAATCCCCCTGCTTCAGCTTCCCAAGGGCTGAGATCATACTTGAGGAAGCACTATGACTTCAGGTAACATTTCTTGAGAACAAATATATACAAATAGTTGTAATGGGGGATATTTATATCTAAAACCAGGACTAGATTGCATGGTTGTGGTTAGTAGTTCTTAACATTGGTTTATTTGAATAAACTTGCTATTTTTCAAAAAGAGGTAATTATGGTGACTAGAAAAAGAACCCTAAAGGAGTTAGGGTTTCTATTGCTGTGAAGAGATACCATGATTATAAAGAAAACATTTAATTGGGTGGCTTACAGTTCAGAGGTTCAGTCCATTATTATAGTGGTACATGGCAGTGTGCAGGCAGACATGGTGCTGGAGAAAGAGCTGAGAGTTTTACATCTTGATATGCAGGCAACAGGAAGTGAACTGAGATACTGGGTGTGGCTTGAGCATATTTGAGACCTCAAAGCCTTCCTCCAACAAGCCCATATCTACTTCAACAGGCTCACACCTCCTAATAGTGCCACTCCCCTTTGGGGGTCATTTTCCTTCAAACCACCACAGTTTTGAGAATAAATACAAAATCTCAGTGGGCCAGATGAAATGGTGTGCATTGTAATGCCAGCACCTGAGAAGATGAGACAGGAAGTTTTAGATCCAAGGCCAGCTGGGCTCCATGGCAAAACTTGATATCAAAAATGAAACCACTTCAGTAGATCTAAAATGGAATTTTCAATGACAAATGGATGCCTTTGGTGACGCTCCTCACCCTGGGTATATGCTCTAAGGAGATGACTCATCACTTAAGGCTGCTCTTTCAGAAGACCCAGATTCAACACCTACGTGGTGGCTCCCAGTCATCTGTAACTCCAATTCCAGCGGATCTGACTCCCTCTTCTGACCACTTCGGGCACAGGCAGCCATACAAGCTTTAAAAATCTTGTTAAAAACTTCCAACAGGTGTGGTCATACCCACCCTGGCTTGGGCTTCAGTCTTCCAGGTGCCAGGGATGCAGGTGGGCGTCACCATGGTTACAGATTTAAACAAGTGTGTCCATTCCATAAGCTCTCCAAAGCAGGTTCTAAATAAAGTCTCAACCTGAGAAGGAATCGGACAGCCTAGTCTTTAGTCAGTCACAGAAAAAATGTCTCCATTTGTTTGAAATGGCTCATGCGAACAGAAATTAGCCTCCAAGATCTAAAGAACACAGCGTAAGGCTCTGTGATACAAATGACTTTAGGCAGAGGACAGGTGAGAAGGAGGTGCCCATGTGCAGTTTTCAGGGTCACATGCTGACACAATGGTTGTTAAGAATGTGGGGGGAATGTTTGCGGATCTCATCATGAGACACAGAGATAATCTGATGTGGAGGTCCATGTCTATAATTTCAGCACTCAGGGGTGCTGAGTTAGGAGGATCACAAGTGTGGGAAGCTGAGGTAGGAGGAGCAAAGACTTAGCTACTATATTGAGTTTGAAGTAAACATGGGCTACATGATAAGACCTTGTCTCCAAAATCCTGTCTTAGGTGTTTATTGCTGTAAAGAAACACTAATGACCTCAGCAACTCTTATAAAAGAAAAACATTTAATTGAGGTGGCTCACTTAGAGTTTCAGAGGTTTGGTCCATTATCATCATGACAGGGAGCATGGTGGCCTGCAAGCAGATGTTGTGCTGGAGTAGCTGACTGTACTATATCTTGCAGGCAATGGGAAGTCAACTGTCACATTGAGTGAAGCTTGAGCAAAAGAGACCACAAAGCCTGCCCCCTCCGCCATGGCACATTTCTTCCAACAAGGTCAAAACTACTTCAACAAGGGCACACCTCCTAATAGTGCCACTCCCTTTGGGATTATGGGGCCAATTACATTCAAACTACCACAAACCTTGTCTCCAAAACCCAGTATGGTAAAATAAGAGATGACGCACTGGTGGTGAGATTTACGTAAAAGTTATCAAAGCTGCTGGGCAGTGGTGGCACACATCTTTAATCCCCCAGCACTTGGGAAGTAGAGGCAACTGTGAGTTCGAGGCCAACATGGTCTACAGAACAAGTTCCAGGACAGGCTCCAAAGCTACAAAGAAATCCTGTCTCAAAAAACAAAACAAAAGGTTATCAAAGCTGGGCATCGCTCTTATTTGATTTGTCTCTCACCAAACAATGCCTGTGTCTGTGTTCAAGAAGAAAGAAATGTTTGTCAAGAACACCTTCATCCTGATTCATAGGGTGAGGGCATGGTACTAGCACACACACACACACACACACACACACACACACACACACAATTTTTTCAGTTCTCTAGGAAACTCAAAATAGACCTGTTTGAAATGATTTCTGCAACAATTCTCATGACCTCTAGGTAGATCAGAGCAGCCTTGGGCAAACTGCCCTCCGTTCTTGGTTCCCTTCCTTTCATGGCTTTTGCCTCTCGCCTTGACTTGCAGGCCATGGCCATCGTCTTGCCCTCCTGGGTTTTTCCTGCTCCCTTCATCTCCAGGTTTGACAAACTCTGATCTTTCCTCTACATTTCATTCAGATGCGACCGCCTTTTCTACAAACCTTTCTGGACCATCCTGTCACTCAAGTTCCTGGCCACCCTGTTCCCACACATACTGCAAGCCCTTGTACCTCATGGACGCTCAGGGTCCGAACAATCTTTCTTTGTTTAGGGTTTCTTTTATCATAGTGCAAAGTCTGCCACACAGACACCTTGGCCTGGCCCTTGGCTTAGCCATTGTTCTGTTGCTATGAAGAGACATCATGTTGGGGCTTGCTTACAACTTCAGTCAGCGGTCATCCTGGCCGGAAGCATGGCTGCTTGCAGGTAACTGAGAGTTCTACATCTGATCTGCAGGAAGTAGGAAGAGAGACTCTGGGCTTGAAATGGGCATTTTGAAACCTCAAAGCCCACCCCCTGTGATACGCTTCCTCTAACAAGGTCACACCTCCTAATCCTTTCAAATAGTATCACTTCATGGTGGCCAAGTATTCGAATCTAGGCCCCTATGGGGGCCATTCTCATGCAGACCATCACATGTCATTGTGTGCCAAAGAGGGTGAACAGGTTTCCTTACTGACACTACTCCTGGCAGGGATCTGGCAATTTGAATAGAGTAAGGAAAAAAGTGATGGTTACTGAGCAGAGGACCAATTTAGATCCTGATTTTCTGCTATGAATCGTCTATTTAGCCCAGGAAGGCTTTAAATTATTTTACTGCATATAACAATAACTGAAATAGCCGGGTGGTGGTGGCACATGCCTTAATCCCAGCACTCAGGAGGTAGAGGCAGGCGGATCTCTGTGAGTTCGAGGCCAGCCTGATCTACAAGAGGTAGTTCCATAGTTGAACAAATGCTCTTGTCATATGATAGGGCATCTCTTGGGTATATTCCCAAGAGTGGTATTGCTGGGTCCAGGGGTAGGTTGATCC
>NC_022012.1:61682904-61702864 GCF_000317375.1 Microtus ochrogaster
TGATCCTACTTAATGTTCTGGCTTTGTGGGAGCCTAGCCAGTTTGGATGTTCACCTTCCTAGATATGGACGGAGGTGGGAGGACCTTGGACTTTCCACAGGGCAGGGAACCCTGACTGCTCTTTGGACTAGAGAGGGAGGGGGAGAGGAGTGGGGGGAAGGGAGAAGGGTGGGAGGAGGGGGAGGGAAATTGGAGGCTGGGAGGAGACGGAAACTTTTTTTCCTTTTTTTCAATAAAAAAAAAAAGAAAGAGAAAAAACAAACAAACAAAAAAAAGAGGTAGTTCCAGGACAGGAACCAAAAAGAGCTACAGAGAAACCCTGTCTCGAAAAAAAAAAAAGCACAATAACTGAAATGGATTAAACAATAATTACATTTAACATGTATATAGCCTGTCTTTAAAAATATTTTATTGTATTTTAGTTGAGTGTGGTGGCATCCACCTTTAATCAGGAGGCAGAGACAGGGGGATCTCTGAGTTTAAGGTCAGCCTGCTCTACAGAGTGAGTTCGAGGTCAGCCAGAGCTACCTAGGGAAACCTTGTCTCAAAGAAACAAGTATCATTTCTTTGAGAATTTCATAGAATATATTTATACAATATTCACTTGCTTTCCCAAATCTACCTTCCAAATATACCACATCTCTCTTCCCTTACAACTTCATACTCTCTTTCCCTTTTCCTGAAACGTTTGGAATCCAATTCATGTTTCCAAATGCGCGTGGATAGGGAGCTTGCCAGGGAGAGTGTTCAGTGTACCAGGGCCCGCACCCTTAAGCAAAACGGACTCTTCTCTCTCAGCAGCTATCAAGATCCAGCAGTTCCTCGGCTGGGGTGGGAGCTCCTTCCTACTCCCCACATCCACGCTGAGAGTGTCTGGCTTGAGCTTCCCTGGGTCTTTCTTGAGATTGTACCTGGGTCTGTAGCCAAGGCTGACTTGAACATTAATCCTCCTGCCCCTGCCCCTTGATGACTAGGATCACAGGCTGTGCCACGCCTAAATGGGCATCAACAGCACTGTTCCAAGTCCTGCAATTCAATCGCAAACCCCTACACCCATTCCTTACTCCTTTACAAGCTACCTTACCAGATTTTGCCTGTGGTCATCTCCTTTAGGACAAGTGTCACATTTCCAAAGTTCTAGTGGATATTTGAAGGGAAAACTGTAGGGCAGAGGCCCACTGTACTGGTGGGTTTGGGGTGTCAACCTGACACAAGCTAGAGTCATCAGAAAGGAAGGAGCCTCAGTTAAGGAAATGCCTCCATGAGATCCAGCTGTAAGGCATTTTCCCAATCAGTAATCCATGGGGAAGAGCCCAGCCCATGGTGAGTGGTGCTATTCCTAGGCTGGTGGTCAGGGGTTCTGTAAGAAATCAGCCTGAGGAAGCCATGAGGGGCAAGTCAGTAAGCAATACCCCTCCATGGCCTCTGAATCAGCTCATGCCTCCAGGTTCCTGCCCTGCTTAAGTTCCTGTCCTGACTTCCTTCAGTGACGAACAGTGATGTGGAAGTGTAAGCCAAATAAACTCTTCCCTTCCCAACTTGACTTTTTGGTCATGGTTTTTCATCTCAACAACAGAAACCCTAAGTAAGACACCCAACAATCAGCATCTTTTTAGTGTTGTTGTTCTTATTTTTGAGTCTTATTCTGCTGTCCAGGGTAGTCTTGAACTTACAACAATCCTCCTGCTTCAGTGTCCCTAGTGCTGGGATTTATAGATGTGACCTACCATACCCAGCCCGAGTTGACATCTAAGGCTGACTTTTGACACCTTCTAATGAACCAAAAAGACCAATAAAAAATTAAAAAGTTATGGAGAATGCCTTTAATCTCAGCACTCAAGAGGCAGAGCCAGGTGGACTTCAGTGGGTTCAAGGCCAACCTGGTCAGCCAGAGCTACATCATGAGAAAGAAAAGGAAAACATATTCAAGAAGATGAAACCTGCTGACATTGCTCACACACCCACCTCCTCCCACCCTTCACCCCAGCCCTGCAGAGCTTGCGCAAACACCCACCTCCGCCCACCCTTCACCCCAGCCCTGCAGAGCTTGCGCAAACACCCACCTCCGCCCACCCTTCACCCCAGCCCTGCACGGCTTGCAAAAACACCCACCTCCACCCACCCTTCACCCCAGCCCTGCAGGCTTGTCATGTGGACCCGAGTCTGAGACAGTGCGATCTGCAAGTCAGCAGGGAGAGAGAAAGGAACGATTTTAGAAAGATTCTCTCAGGAGACTTAGCAGGCTTCCTTTGAAGTAATGAGTCTAATGAACTCTTGAACCGGAGAGTGGATGTCCTGATTTCGCTGGTCATTTGGAACGCAGTCTTGACAGTCTCTGTGTAGCTTAGTAGGCAGAGGGACAGAAGTGCTTAGCAGAGGGACAGAAGTTGTGCAAAAATCTCATTAGCTGCAATCTCAGCCTGTTTTGGTTAAGAAAAAAAAAAGGAGATACATTTTTGCTTTAACCCTCATGTAATAACGGTAACCATTCATTGCGTATAGTATGATATTTCAGCAGACAAATACAGGGTGCAGTAGTCAGACAGAATAATTGGCTTCTCCACCACCTTGGTTACTAAAAATCTTTTCTTTGCATTGGGTATTTTCAAAATTCTTTCTTCAGTGAATATGGTGGCACAGACCTGTAATCCCAGAATTTAGGAAACAGAGGCAGGAGGATCATGTGTTGAGGCCAGCATAGTCAGACCCTGTCTCAAAACAGAACAAATCCCTTCTTTTCTACCCACTTTGGAATATATAATAAGTTATTGTTAACTTTGTAGATAGAAACTGTTGAGTCAACCCAAAATGTTTAGTTCGATGCTATTTAAAAAAAAAAGTCCCTGTATCAAACATCATTAGTACATTTAAATGAGCACAAATACTTAGAACATTTTACCTTAGCCATCAGCTCTGGATTTCAGACAACCAAGGCCGAGTCTTGCATGGTATTTGGTACAGACCTTCTGAGCTGCGTGATGGGACAGCACTAGAACCCAGTGGTAGTTCAGTCTGCCTTTGTCACCCTGGCCATGTTACTTCACTGTGAACTTGGTTTCCCACACCTGAAAGACCACTCATTGCTTCGGATTAGTCCATATCCAGATAAATGAGGCATGTTTTCTGGTGTCCCCAAATGCCACTTAAATAGCCTTCCCGTTGTGCTACTGAGATGCACCAGCAGGTAAAGGTGCTGGCTGCCACGTCTGAAGACCTGACTTTGCTCCCTGGAACCCAGATGGTGGTACGAGAGAGCCGAATAACGGAAGTTGTCCCCTGATCTCCATATGTGTCTCATGCACGCATGCGTGTGCACGCGCACATTCAGAGCTATATAAAAATATATTTAAATGTTTAAAAACGTTCTTAAATAGCCTTCCTGAATCTCAAAGCCCATGGAAGTGCCTCCAACATCCCACCCTGGAAAATTCCAATAAGCAGCCACCAGCTGGCTACTGGTCTGCAGCCTGGATGGCCCCACGACTTGCAGGCCCTCGGAAGCAACAGGGCCATGCCACTGTGACTGATCAAGGGGAAGGGTGAGTGCTCAGATCGCTAGCCCTCACCTAGCACATTCTCAGGGAGGATGGGCTGTGAGCAATGGTCCTCGGAAAGACTCTTCCAGGCTCCTAGCTCTCTGAACAGAGCTCATCCCCAGCTCTGGCTCTTCTGCGTCTCTGTTAGCTTTTACCTGCTTTCTAGCTAATGCCACGTGCTCCTTGGTGGCTCCTATAGGAGATAATACACCTAAGTCATTCCCCATCACCCTCAACCTTCTGCACATTCTCTGTCTTTAGAACCGGGTTTTATGCAAGGGAACCCCAAAGCCCATGAGACTAGATGAAGGATTCCCAGGCATCTGTTTCATGGACACACCTGACTCTTGGGGTGTCTACGACACTCCAGTTCTCTTAGTCTACGTTTTTACAACTGGTATAGGTAAGGCTAGCGATGCACTTCCAGTCAGTTGGGAAGCATCTGGGAAAACCATACTGTGACATCTGTACCGTGTGCCTGAATGCCACTGCCACCTTTTGAAAATAGAACAATAATCTAATCTTCAGACAGGCTGAGTGGGGCCAGCTGAATTGCCTGGATCCTGGGGGACACAGTGTGCGGCTTGATATACAACCCAGAGACGTGCTGTCTCCTTGACTTCAGGTCACCGTTGACCAGGAAGCCTAAAGCATCTTCGCACTGGTGTGGTGCACTGCAGGAGCCGTGAGGACCTCCCGCTTAGAACCGTGCTGCTCTGGTTTCAAATCTCAGGTCTTCCACTTAGCCATTGTTATTGTGGGAACAAATTAACTCAGAGCTCAGAGGCTTGAAACACGGCCTTGGCAGCACATTCCAAGAAGCATCCAATGGATGCTGGAAACAAAAGCTAGAACCAAACCTTGATACCTCACTGTTTTTGCTGTATCCACACACCTGGAATAAAGTTTTGTTTGTGAAGTCCATATAGTGAGAGACTCAATCATTACTAAGAAAGGAGAATAATTACACCGCTTTTTATAATTATGAAAGTTATTTAACATTTATGATTTTTTTTTATTTCTGGAATTTTCCCTTTAACACTCCAGGGTCTTAGTTACCTGAGAGAATAGGAAGGTGAGCCCACAGGTGGGTGGGGACTCCTGTAAAACTGAGATTGTATTTTCTCACTTTCTGTGGGTGGCACACTTGGGAATGGCTGGGGTCAACCATTACTGGCTCCAATGCTGCCCTGGTCTGAGGAGTCTTCTGGTGCTGCTGTGATCTGCAGGCTTAGACACTGCTTCTGGGGCTTCTGCAAGGGTGACCTGTTCTCACAGTTCCTAGACCTTTCCAGCTCTTCAAGGCTGCCTCATTCTTTAGCTCCTTTGATAGGGTGGAGTTTCTCTTCTGGGTTGAGCGCTGAAGCCTGGTCTCCAGGGTGAGGTACCGGGAAGTGGTGCAAACTAAGCAATGGAGACCAATGAGATACTCAGTGGAGACCAATGGGATGCTCTGGTCTTTGGAGGGACGTCCTCAAAAAGACACTAAGGTATGTTCACGTGGCCCCTTGTCAGCCCTCACAGGGTATTTATCTAAGCTTGGCTGGCCCAGTGTCTCTCAGCTTCTCATCCCTTCCTGCGTGTGCGTTGCCATCTGTCGCATGCCCTCACCAACCCGAGACAGGTCACCCAGGCTTTCATTCTCCAAAGGCACAGCTTAGATTTCTTACCTTGTAAGCTAGACTATTTCATTATAGTCTGAAAAGCTGACTGGTCAAGCATGGTGGAAAATGTCTCTCTAATCCTAGCCCGAGCAGGAAGCTAGGCCAGGAGAAGCAGAACGTCCAGGGTTATCCTCAACTAGCCAGTGAGTTGGAGGCCAGCCTGGGGCTACATGAAATCTTGTCTTAAAAAAAAAAAAAAAGCTGCCTTTTGCGACTCCTTCTTCCGTCCTATAGCCAGTACCATTCTTCCACCTTCAGTCTTTCACAGTGGCAGCTAGGACACACTCTCCCTTCACTCTAAGCCACGTAAAAGGCTCAGCAAATGAGCTCACTTGTTTTTTTTCCCGATTAATTATGCATGCATATCTACATTCATGCTCGTGCGCGCACACACGCGTGCACACACAGACACATTCACACACACACACACACACACACACACACACACACACACACACCCAGATGGGAATCGAACTCGGGACCTCAGGCACTGCAGGTGGTGCTTCAACCTTTGAGCCAGCTCTCCGACTGATCACTCATTGTTCTTGAGAGGTACCTGGGTTCAGTTCCTCGCACCCACATGATGGTTCCACGGATCTACTGTCTTCTTCTGATCTCCACCAAGCACTCATATAGTGCACAGACATACATGTAGGCAGAAAACTCACACATAAAATTAAATGAATATTTAAAAAAAAACCCTACCAAATCCATGACACAGCCATGCTAGGTTCCCATCGCCACCTCACTACAGCTGACAAGTCTTCTTTGTCACGGAGGGTAACATATTTATCTATTCTAGGCATAGGACAGAGGGACAGCAGAGTGTCATTTAACTTACTGTGTGAAGAGATCAATTTTTCAAAGAACTATAGACGGTATTGAGAATGGATGTCACAGATATTTGGCTTATGATGTGAGGTACACAGTAACAGGAGAGTTGATAGAAAAATAAAAAATGAAAAGACCCAAACAAGAGAGCTGGAGAGTTGGCTAAGACCACCGCTGCTCTTGCAGAGGAACCAGGTTCAATTCCCAGCACCCATGAGGCAGCTCAGCAGTCTGTAACCCCAGTTACAAGAGATGAAACACGTTCTTCTTGTCTCCACAGGCAACACACACAGTGTGCAGACTTCCATGCAGGTAAAAAACCCACACACATAAAGACAAAGGAAAGCCCCAAGCCAACATGAGCACACACTACTTAGCAGAGGCAGCACCAGCTAGCCTGGTGAAGGAGGCAGAACAGGCAGTAAAAGGTTATTATAGAATAGTCTTTTTATCACAGAATGAAAAAGCTAAAATCATGGTGTGAAAAGCAACGTACTAGCAATCACTAAACTGGTTCCACATTGTTTTGCTAAAAAATTTTCCTTACCGATGTGTTCTTATTTATTACGTGTGTGTGTGTGTGTGTGTGTGTGTGTGTGTGTGTGTGTGTGTGTGAGTGAACCCAGGCCCTCTTCAAGAGCAGTATGTGACCTTGACCACGGAGACATTCCAGCCTCTCCTTAATTTTTCAGGGCGAGGTCAGAGCAGGCAAGATCCTCACAGAGCTGCAGTCACACAAAGAATTTGGAGTTCAAGATGAGGTTGAAAAAGAAACACAACGTCTACATCCAAGGAAGAGTAGATTTGGGACTGTGGTTTTATTGATCGTTTGAGGGTCAATAAAAGAACAAGAGCCAGATCCAAGAGAACGTGAGCACACGCCAGGACGACTTTACAGCCTAGGCTGTACCGGTAAGCTGGGGCAGAAAGTCCATCCTTGGGTGGACCTGCTCTGTTTGTCACAGCAGGGTTCGCAGCGTCGCTGGACTCCATCTGTCTGACTCTCTGCCTAGATTGTGCCATCCCAAGCTGTCGAATCTGGCAAAATTGCTGTAGTTGAGATCCACTGTATAGTCAAGGAACAGGTCGGCCAGGCAAGCACGCGCCAGAAGGTGGAGCCCGAGAGTCTGGAGCGGCGCTTTGCAGGAGTTGGTGGGCTGACAAGGCTCCACTAGGACTGTGGAGAACAGCTTGCTTCTCTCGTGCGTCCAGAGCAGCTCAAGGTCGGGAGAACTCTAGGACAAGTTTATTCAGGCTTGTGCTGTGGGTGGCTGCTCTCTATTACGCCAGCCCCGATTATCAAAGGCAAGTTCACCTGGGCAGGTGATACGCTTGTTTGCAATTTAAACAGTTTGGGACCTATTTGCTTACATGGTTGCTGTACTTCATCTAGGTTAACTGCCTGCTCTCCTGACCATGGATTTGCAGAGAATGGAAAGAGGGCGACAGCGGAGGGGGACGGGGGCAAGCAGGCCATATCCAGCCTGTATTGATGCTTCTACGTGATTTAGAAAAGCTGCAAACCTGAATGTCCCGTTGGGGCATAGGTAACCGGATTCAGTAGATGGCACCGGCTCTCCAGCAGTCCTGGGAATGTCAGCCCCACACAGCCTGGCACCTTGTGCAGTGGTTTGTGGGGGGTGGAAGCCCCCGGTCAGACACACACAGCTTATTATAAATCCGTGATGCAGGCTTACACGCAAGCATGAGTGTGGCAGATTGGGCACCCTGTACAAGCGCTGTGAGGCAAATGAACTTCCTGACAGGCCGGATTGGAACTCTGATGCAAAGAACGGCTAGAATACAAAGGCCTTGGGTTCCAAAGGGATGGAGACAGATAGCATTCCGAGAGCGGAAAGGCACAAAGAACCCAATGACCTCACTAGGTCTAGCTGGATAATTTTATTTACTGATAAATTCAGTGTGTAGGTGTGGAGGGAATTCGAAGAGCTATGTTTTAGATCTTAGAGTCTGATTTTTGCCCCAAGGTTGGCAACTACATCCAGCTCAGGAGATGTAAGCCATGAGCTGCTGGGTGAATGCCTGCCATTGGGTGCTATGTTAAGAACTTCCTTCATGGTCCTGGAAGGCTGGCCATGCTCATTTTTTTCCTCGGCAGGCTAGGTGAGCAGTGCAGCCATGTGACACAAGGGGAGAGGCTCAGGCAGGTACCACTCAGTGCATGCAGATAGATGTTCCTCAGCCAAGGAGCATCTGAGACCTGTTACAGGATTAGATGCTGGGGAGACACATCAAGTATTTGCCGAAGCAAATGCTGGTTCACACCTGGGAAATGCGCCTTCACAGCAAACAGAAGAGAAGGAGGAATAGATGATTTTTGTTTGTTTGTTTGTGAGACAGGGTTTTATAGAGGTGAAGCTAGCCTTGAACTCCTGATCCTCCAGCCGCCACTTCTCAGGTGTTGGGATTATGTGTGCATTGGGACACTTGGCAATGTACTGTTTTTATATGACTCTAGGATGTTAAAGCCGAAAGAAAATGACATCACTGTTGCCCACTCTTGGATATTCTGAGTAATAACAGACACATCATTCATATATCCCATATTTACCAAAAATTAGTCATGGCTTTCATAAAGTTGCTAATTACTCTGTTATAATCAATATTTTTGAGTCTCTGCTTGCTAATTTTAAAAACCTTTTTTTCTATTTTGGAAAACAGCACCAAAACAAAGAGAGGGCATTAACTGAAATTGTCAATTTAGTTCTTTTCCATTTTTTAAAACTGAGGTGGAGGTCTTATGTAGCCTAAGGATGACCTCAAAACTCCCTTTGTGGCCAGGCCTTGGACTCCTTGATCCTCCTGCCTCTATCTCCCTATGCTGGAATTACAAGTGCTCACCACCATGCCTGGCTTAAAGCAGCTCTCCTTTAAACACGCTGGCATCCCTTGCTTTCTTCACTGCTGCAACAAAAATGCCTGAACAAAGCAACTTGGGGGTTTATTTTGCCCACAGTTTGGGAGGAAAGCCCATCACGGTGGGGAAGGCGTGGCAGCAGGAGTGGAGGGCTGTTGGCCACTCTGATCTGCAGACAGGAAGTGCTCACAGTTTGGGAGGAAGCCCATCACAGTGGGCGGGCACGGCGGCAGGAGTGGAGGGCTGCTGCTCACTCTGCTCTGCAGCAGGAAACAGAAGACAACTGATGCTGGAGCTTGGCTTGCTTTCTCCCTTTTACTCACTCTAGGGCCCTGCCCCACAGAGTGATACAGCCACTGTCAAGGCAGTTCCTCCCTCCTCGGTTAACCTAGCCTAGGTAATCCCCTCACGGGCATGTCCAAAACTGTATCTCCTAGGTGACTTCAGATCCTGTCAGGTTGGCATTACCCCTCACTATACTTTAAAGTGTGTGTGTGTGTGTGTGTGTGTGTGTACACGTGCACATGTGCATGCGTGTGCCACTGGTGATCAAACCCAGAGCCTCACATGCCAAGGAGGAAATGCTCTCCTACTGAGCAACATCCCAAGTACCTGTATAACTGGCTTCTAGTTGACAGATATAGGGTGTGGGGTGTGGTCTGATATTCCAGTCCATGCACACAACATATAATGATCAGAACGGGATACTTGACATATTTATCATTTAGCTGTTTATTGTTACTTTATGACTGGAACATTAAAAGCCTTCTCTATTTTGAAATGTATTATTATCAAAGACTGGACATGGTGGCACATGCCTACAGGATAGGACTTGCGGGGGATGGAAGCCAGAGGGTCACAAGTTCAAGACTAGCCTCAACTATATAGTGCATTTAGGTCAGCCCGGAGTACGTGGGAACCTGTTGGAAGAGAGAGGGAGGGGATGGAGAGATGGCTCAGTGGTTAAGAACACTGGTTGTCCTTTCAGAGATATCCGGGTTTGATTCTCAGCAAACACATAATGGCTCACAAGCGTGTTTGACCTCTGGTTCCTGGGGGATCCAATGCTTCTGATCTCCATGGGAACCAGTACAAGCACATAGTACACATATACATACAGGCAAAACACTGGCACACATAGAATTAGGAAATGTGTTTAAAAAAGAGGTGGGAAGGGAAACAAAGAGGAGGAAGGAAAAGAGAAAGGGAGAGAGGATCAGGCCCATGAGAG
The DNA here is from genome assembly GCF_000317375.1 of Microtus ochrogaster. Taxonomy (NCBI): domain Eukaryota; kingdom Metazoa; phylum Chordata; class Mammalia; order Rodentia; family Cricetidae; genus Microtus; species Microtus ochrogaster. The sequence goes on from NC_022012.1 coordinate 61,693,045, forward strand.
CCGAAGATCAGGTGGATACACATATATGCAGAGATGCATTAAAGCCACAAAGAGGGCCACCATTCGAGTCAATCATCTCACTACTGGACTTATAGTCAAAATAATGAAAACTAGCGCGTTAAATAGTTGTCCTGTGATGTTTATTAGACTAACTCAAATTTGGAAATGAATCCTGAGTTTTTCATATCAAGTATTGTAGTTAGGTTGCATATGATAGATACACTGTCATTATGATGGACAAGATAATTTAATTTTATCTTTTTAAAAAAATGTTTGTGTGTTCTGCTGTTGCGTGTCTGTGCACTACATATGTGCAGTACCCGAGGCGGCCAGAAGAGGGCATCAGATCATCTAGACCTAGCCTATGGATGGCTGTGAGTTGCATAACTGGATCCTCTAAAAGAGCTGCCCCTGCTCTTAACCACGGGACCAACTCTCCGGACTTTAACCTATGTCATTTGTTTTTTGTCATTGTTGTTTTGTTGTTTTTATCCTATGCCATTCGTATTATGATTTCCAAAATCTCTTAAAAGCCTTTTGTAAAGAGTTTCTGTTTCATGTGTACAATGTATGAACCTGGTGTATGAACTTCCGGTCACTGTGACAAATACCCCAAAGAACAAAGATGGGAAACTTCTTTGGGCAGTTTCAGTTGTTTGAATCCATGGTTGGCCATGATGGGCCTATGACAAGACAGAACATGGCACGTGGGGCAGGCTGCTTGCCTCATGGTGGCCGGGGAGCAACAAGCAATAACATGACTACGTTGGGAAGCTTCCTCCTCCTCCTCATTTTCGTGCACCGCACTCTGTAGGATGATATGGCCACATCCAGGGTGAGTCTTCCACTTTAGGTATCTTCTTGGGAAATACCCACACAGACATACCAGATGGTATGCTTTGCTAACCTAAGTCTCTTTCAACCCAGTTGAGATGGTAATGAGATAAAACTGTCACACACGTACAGACATTCAAGAGAGACAAGGCCTAGAGTCCCAACTGCTTGGAAGGCTAAAGGCAAAGGATCATTTCAGCCAAGAGTTCAAGGCCAGCCTAGGCAACATAGTGAGAGTATCAAGCGACAGTAAAGCCCGGGTAAATGACAAAAAGACCCATAAACTGTTGTCACCATTCTTTTGTGTAACTCCAGAATTGTAAGGTGGAACTTGAAGGGAAAGGACCTGTGGCATCCAGTCCCTCAAGAGAGGAAGGCTTTGGAAGGCTTGGAGCCCTTGTTGCCCCAGGCTTCCTCAGGTTCCACTATCTGTGAGGAGTCAGCAGGAACCACAACCTACAAAGCTTTGCAGCATCAGTGATGTTTGCTTTTGTTTGGAGAAGACAGGGGGCCAAGGGCACGGATGTCTTCTGGGTTGGTTACTATGCCAGAACAGTGTTCAGGGTCAGAGCTGGGTGACAAAGAGACAGAGGTCTTATGAAGCAAGAGGGACAAGAGGAGACAGAAGGATAGGAGAAAGAACTGTGGACACACGACAGTGAAGTGACATCTAAGCCATCAGAGAAAGGACTTTGACCCTGAGACTGCGGGGCCGGCAGTATCTCGAGTTTAGGCATCAGGTGCTGTGGAATAGTGTTCTGCTGTCGTAAGCCACAGGTTTGTAGTGTGGCCATCTGAGGCAGGTGGGATCAGTTATGCCCGTCACCCATGATGAGTACCTCCCAGGCCTGACGATGCAGCCACTCTGCTGTGAGCATGCTGCAAGCATTATCTCATTCAAACCTTGGAGCTACCTAATGGTGGCTGTCATCATTATGCTAAGGTGACCCATGATGAAATAAGTTTCAAACATGCCAAAGGACATGACCACATGGCCAGTGAGTGATAGGAGTGTGATTCAAGACCAGTGTGTCTGACTCCAAAGAGTTCCTCTCATCACCCATGAAAACATTCCCGCCTGGCCACATGTTCTCACGAGAAACAAAGCTCATGCTTGCTTTTGGTTTCTTGTTCTTTTGTCCCTCCACTTAGGTCCAGCTTTTCTTAAGCCTGTGTGTGTGTGTGTGTGTGTGTGTGTGTGTGTGTGCATGACATGGCACTCATGTGGAACTCGGAGCACAACCCACAGAAGTCAGTTCTCCCCCTCTATCATGTGAGCCCGAGGGATCAAACTCAGGGTGTCAGGCTGGGTGACAATCACCTTGGTCCACCGAGTCATCTGGCCACCCAAGGTCTAGTTGGTCAAACACCTCTTCTCTGGCCCTCCGCTCTTTACCATCGCGTGAGATGGGAGACGTAAATGATAATCAAGCATCTCTTTAGATGGGCAGATCACAGGAAAATGGGTTTCTTGCTATAAAGTGGTCCAGTTTTGTTTTTTGTTTTTTTTATTTGAGATGGAGCTTTACATAGCCCAGGCTGGCCTTGAGCTCACTCCTCCTGCCTCCCTCTCCTAACCGTAGAGAAGTGTTTTCTGCAGTCACACAAAGTTCTCTGCACCTCTAGGTCACTTGGCCTTATCGGCAGATGTGGCCAAAGTGAAGCAGAAATCTGGGAAAACAAGACACCCTTGTGAAGGACAATAGGAGGTGCCTTTTACTGGTAACTGTTTTTGCTGATTTTGAATTTGTGTGAAGACTATCTCACTGTCACAGGGGAACTATTTAAAGGGGAAAAAAAAAAGGCTTATTTTCTTAAGTTTTAAGATGTTCTCTGAGTTTAGGAACCTCCCCGAGTATTATCCCTGGGCTCTGGCTGACAGCATGATTTAGGAAGTAAGCATTTCTTTCCTTTCTACTTTCACCCTGTCCTTCAGGAACAGAAGATAGTGTTCTCTTCATCGACAAGCTTAAACTCTCTCTCTCTCTCTCTCTCTCTTTCTGTCTCTCTCTGTGTCTGTGTGTATACCAATCCTAGATAAGATTGTTAGTTTTGTTAATCTTTTCTTTCATACAAATCCCCATCATTTCACAGGTGGAAATGTGGAGCCTTGGTGAATCTAGAGGATTTTTCTCTAAGGTGATTCAATCACACACACAAATATACAGGCTGTCCAATCCTTACGAAAACCCAACCATTCTATTTAGTGAAAACCAGAATCATTATACAAAGAGTTTCGAAGCCAATTTTAATGCAAGGCATGTGTGCTTCCCATTGATCTGACTCAAGTACAAAGCAGGGATTCCATTTCGTATGCAAGAGTCCAGGTTAGTGAGTAGGCTCTGCATGAGTGATTGGCTTCACTACAGGAGCACAGGCCTCATTTTCCAGCCATTGCAGTGCTTCCCCCAATGTGAACCCCCAAATGTGACCCACGGGGAAGAAACACAGTCCTCAGCCCGGACTGAGCCTACATCACCTGGTTCCTTGGGCCCAGGTTTCCAAGGCAGTGAAATAATAACTAACCTCTCACAGAGATGTCTCTGAACTGCTCTACCTGATGGGGACGGGAGCAGACAGCACCAGGGCTGCCAATCATCCAAACGGCAGCCTAGGGTTGAGGGGCATGTGTGCTGGCAGAAGGCAACAGCCTAAACAAAATGTTGGTTCACCCCCCAGTTCCATTCTTATGAACTTTTTTTTTGTCCTAGGTTTTTTTAAAATTTATTTATTTATTAAAGATTTCTGTCTCTTCCCCACCACCGCCTCCCATTTCCCTCCCTCTCTCCCAATCAAGTCCCCCTCCCTCGTCAGCCCAAAGAGCAATCAGGGTTCCCTGCCCTGTGGGAAGTCCAAGGACCACCCACCTCCATCCAGTCCTAGGTTTGCAACCCGTGGGCCTCAACCCCTTTGGGGAGCGAATGACTCTATCTCAGGGGTCACCTAAGGTCATTAGAAAACACAGATATTTATGTTACAATTCATAACAGTAGAAAAATTAGTTATGAGGTAGCAATGAAATAATTTTATGGTTGGGGGTGTCCATGATATGGGAAACTGTATTAAAGGGTCACAGCATTAGGAAGGTTGCGAATCACTGCTTTTTACAAATGAAAGGCGCCCTTCCCCTCTCTTTTCTCTAAATTAAAACCTGCTCTGGTGGTGGTGCATGTCTTTAATCCCAGCACTCAGGAGGCAGAAGCAGGGGGATCTCTGTGAGTTTGAGGCCAGTATGGTCTACAAGAGCTAGTTCCAGGACAGCTAGAGCTGTTACACAGAGAAACCCTCTCTGGAAAAACAAAACAAACAAACAAACAAAAGTTGCTCTGGGGAGATCAGAGTTCAGCTGCACTGTGGTGAGCAGCTGCTTTCTGGCAAACTTGCCTTTGAGGACAATCTGCACCTGAAGCCAGAAACCACAGTCACCGCCACTTCAGGGGCCATGGAAGATGGGCAATAGGTCGGGCTTGCTCTGGGGGCAGAAGTCCTAGCCAGCAAGAAAGCTGGTGATTCATCAGGGTAAGAAAGGGAGGGCAAGGGGCTAGGAAGAGAGTGGACTTGAAGGAAAGAGCAGACAACCATAAGAGCTCATGCTAGAAGCTATCTGCTTCTTCCTTCGAGAGAAAGACTGGAGAAAGCATGTAGGCGAGTTGCATTTACTTACAGTTACATGTATCTGTCCGGACATGCCTCCTCTCCATCCATCTACTTATCCATCCAATCATCCATCTACCATCCACCCATCCCTCCATCCCTCCCTCCATCTAACCATCTATTTATCCACCCACTCATCCATGCATCCATTCATCCACAGATTTATCCATCCATCCATCCATCCATCCATCCATCCATCCATGCCGCCTCCCTCTATCTATCTATCTATCTATCTATCTATCTATCTATCTATCTATCTATCATCTTCCATCCATCCACCCATCCACCAATCCATGAATCAATCTATCTATCTATCTATCTATCTATCTATCCATCCATCTATCCACCCACCCATCAATCTACCTATCTTCCATCAATCTATCCATGTGTCTTTTCTATTGCTGTGACAAAACACCACAAACTTCTTTCAAAGTGTGTCTGATCATACAACATAATAATGCACTGACTTTATGTGATTCTAAAGTTTTTACTGGCTCTTTAATTACAAACAAGAGTACACACACATCCATTGTCTTTTTTCTTTTTTTTAAAGACGTAAAGATGTTTTCACCCAGTCAGTGCTTGGGCCCTTGAGGACACAAAATCAGAAAAAAAAGCAAGCTAACAGATGCACACTCAGCATCTGCTGGTCTGTTGGAGAAGGAAGAGTTGAGGCTGCAGGTTTTATGTCTCCAAGGGGGTTGTTTCCAGTTTGCTGTCATTTTTGTCTTTTTTACCTCATCTCTTGCTTTGCTTATCGTCCCCATTTCTGCTGTCACCTCCCTGCCTCCACCTTGTGGCTTTCCCCACTGACCATACCTTCCTGCTTCCTGATGCCATCAGCAGATGCTTTGTGTTTCTGATAGAGTATTTCCAAGGGCAGCTAATAAAGGCTTCTTGTCAGTGTCTGAGGCTGCGCCCATGACCTCTGACAAATCCCTGCACCATTTTGCCTATGGGTACATTTCCACAACAAGTGACCCCAGGAATAATCTTCAAGATGATTAACAATGAGAGGACTTTGGATTCCTTTCAGCTCCCTCTCCATTATAGGGTCTCATAGAGCCCAGCTGACCTTGAATTTACTATGTAGCTGAGGATTATTCTGAACTCCTGATCCTCCGAGGGCTGGGATTACAGGAATGCATCACCATTCCATTTTATATGCTGTGGGGGATGGGACCTAGGGGTTTGTGCATGCTGGGCAAGCATTCTACTCACAGCTACATGCCCAGCCCTTGGTATTTCTTGCTGGATTGAGTTACCATCCTCCAAATCTCTATTCTCTTCTATCAGAGGTTGTTTTGTGATTCTAACAATTGCGAAAAAACCTGGGGTGAAAATTATTGTCACACTCCAATACGAGAAACAGATGACAGAGGTAATAAAAGTCGTAAACCTCAACTGAGTCTGAGCATCAGTAACACAACTCCCCCAACACACACACACACACACACACACACACACACACACACACACACACACACACACACTCCATCTCATTTGCTGCAGGTTCTAAAAATAGTTTCCAATGCTGTCCTTCACCTTGACAATTATTTTTGTCTTCAGTTCTAAATGCGAATGGCCCGGAGCGGCAGAATCTGTGCATTGTTTAGAGGAAAACAGAGAGTCCATTAATCTGAACACTGGCCAGTTCTGACTGGTCACCATCATGTGCTCATTCCGAAATAAACCTGGGCACACTTTTCTGGGATGATTAAGTAGTTTTACTGACAACCTCAGGGCTATTAAAAGCACAACACCCTTCGGATCTGAGACAAGGTGGACGTCCTCAAGGAAGGGTGCAGGTGACATATACAGAGCAGCTCAGCTCATCCGTCCATAAGTTAACTTACTCAAGGACAAAAGACTCATATGCAGCAAGTCAGGGTCTTCTAGGAGGAAAACAAATAAAGACAGGGCACAAGGAAAAATGCCACAAAGAACAGGAATCTAAGGAGAGGAAGGAGGTGGGAAAGAGGAGGCTAGGGAAAGCCTCTAAGGGTCGGTGGCACTATAGTACAGGGACAGGCCACCCAAGTACGTGCAGAGGAACAGAGCAAAGGTTCCAGCATGGCAAGCAACTCCTCTAGACAGCCCGTAGCTGAGTGTGGCTGAATATGTGAGAGAGAGGAAGGCAGATCTGAGAAAGGGTGGGTCAGCTCAGGAACAGCATACAGGTAGGGATGGACTGGACTTTATTCCCCATGAAGCAATGACCCAGAGGTGGTTGGAAGGCAGAAGGAAGCATCCGTTGGGTATTGCAAGGAAAAGTTCCAAGTTGTGCAGTGAAGCTGTCTCCCAAGCCCAGCCTATCGGAGGCTTCACCATTCAGGTGAACTATTCCAGCACCCGGTCAACTAGAGCAGACTGTATTTACTTACCACTGACTGCTGCACAGGGATCAAACATTTTGAGTCTGCCCATGTGAATCACGTAAATTGGTATATTGTTTCTCAAGTGCCAGAGATCTTTGTCAAGGAGGTTAGGTTGGGGGGACAAGGAAGGTCACGTGTTTGCTGATGGATGGAAGTATTTAAACTCAGCTTTAACTGGTTAGAAGGCCTCTTTCTCAATGTGCACAATGGTGTTTAGTACTTCTCAATTGCCTCCATTCTTCCGAGTATTTCTCAAAGCCAGAGTGATCTGAAGTTTATTAATTCCAGCACTTAAGAAGCAGAGGCAGGAGGATTTGAATTCTGAGGTCAGCTTGGTGACCCTGCTTCAGACAGATTTTACTGAACATCTATTATGCTATGCTATGCTAAGTAGACCACATTGGTGGAGGGGTGACAGCACGGTTCCTTGTGTCTTGGAATTGAGTGTGTTGTCTAGAATCTGTGTGATCTCCTCCGGGATGGTCTAAGAACCCCCCTCCATACTCACACATACAGCACACCATTTTGGAGGTTCAGAAACAGATTTATCACATCATCTTTCTCAATAAAGACCTTTGCCAGCTACTAGGCAGAATATGATGTGGCTGTCATCTGTGCCTATGTTAAATCATCTGTCAATACATTTGTCATTTTGTGACACTCTCATGTAGCTCAGCCTGTTCTTGAACTCCTGGTTATCTTGCCTTACTGACCAAGCTTGGTCCGTTTGTCTTGAATTAACACTGGTAGCATCATTAGCTACCTTTCTGTTGTTGTGATAACACATCATGACCAAGGCACTCATAAAAGAAAGCATTTAATTTGGGCAGCACAGTTCCAGAGGGTTAGAGTCCACGATCATCATGGTGGGGAGCATGGCAGCAGGCAGGCATGGCACTGGAGCAGTAGTTGAGCACTTACATCCCATTCACAGGCAGCAGGCAGAGAGAAGCTAACTGGGATGCCTCAAAGCCCATTCCCAGTGACACAGCTCCTCTAATAAGGCCACATCTCCAAACTCTTCTTAAATGGTTCTACCAACTGGGGACCAAGTATAAGTGGAATTCTCTGTCCTGCCAGCTAGTTCCCACATAACTACATGGGAATGTCTTGTTAATTATAAATGCTCGGCCAATAGCTCAGGATTATGGCTAACTAGCTCTTACAACTCAAATTAACCCATTTCTTTTAACCTATGTGCTGCCCAGAGGCACCGCTTTTACCTCTCTTGCATGTCCTACTTCCTTTCTATCTGGCATGCAGCTCCTCTGATTCTGCCCTTCTTCCCAGCATTCTTTGTGTCTTTCTGTCCCACCTATACCTCCTGCCTATCTACCAGCCAGGCAGCTCTTTTATTAAACCAATCAGAAAGTACCTTGACCAAAGACACATCTTCATGGTGTACAAAAAGATTATTCTATAACATTTCCCCCTTTTTACCTAATTAAAAAAGGTTTTAACTTTAACATAGTAAAGCCAAATATAATAAAAAGTCTTTAAGTAAGAATACAGTTACAATATCCAGCACATTTGTATTATTTGGCAAAATTAGAGAAACTACCTTCCATCTTATCTTTGTGAGTTTTATACTAAATTTTACTTTTATCATAACTGAAGAAAATCATAAGTTTAGTTATTTAGTCTTTATTTAGACCCCTAACACAGGCACATCAGGCTGCCTGGATAGTCACTCAATGCTCTTTTATAACATTGGGGCATCCAGCTTTGGCCTACAGGCCTAGTATATCTGATAGACATTTTTGAGAAACAGGGAATTTTGAAGGGCTGTCCCTACCTTGTGGCAAATTTTGCAGTTACCTTTTTTATGTGTTCTGCTGGTCCAGTTTGGACAGTGTACTGTCAGCAATTGTGACAAGGGCAGGTTCTTGGCCCAAATAGCTAAGTATTGCCACAAAAAGTGATCTCTGAAGTGTTTAAAGACCACCTATCTATCTAAAATATATCTGCTTGACCTTAAAGACAGACCTAACATGACTACAAGTTTGATTGTAATAGGTGACTACTAACCTGCATTTCTTTATTATCCTTAATAGTCTGTAATATTAACTTTCAAGGACTAGAAATTTACATTACATTGTTAAATGAGTTACATAGGTACAATACCTTAAACAAGAGTAGAAATATATGTACAGTATGTTCTAACAAAAATAACCGTAAATTTATATCAATATAAAAAATCTTAAACAAGAGTAGAAACATATATACCATATAACAAAAATAACCTCAAATTTGTGTCAATGTACAAAAATTCATACCCAACATAAGATATTTAGGACTAGTAGGGTTTTTTTTTGTTTAAAAGTAGATTCGGGAATCTACCCTTTTATCATATAAGTTCTGTATTATTCCCCTTTATTCCTATAGAAAGAGGTCTTTGAATTTAACTCTTTTGTTCAGTTTTTTTTTTTCTGACTGTGACCAATAACAACTTGTAACCAAACCCCCTTGAATGATAACAAACATTAATAACCCATCTTTTGGGAATGTAGGCATTGTTTTTTTTTTTTTTTTTTTTTAAGATTGCTTCCTATTGTCTGGGGGGGGAGGGGCTGGCATCTCTGGGGAAACCTTGAGAAAAATCAAGATAGTTGTTAAGTCTTGGCTGTAGTATTCTGTGAGGCTGGATTAACCCAGTCAGCAGCCTTGAAGCTGTTCTGGATGATGGATCACTGTAGAAATAGGAAGTGATGGAGGAAGGTCATTGGTTAATTAAATAAAAAAGCTGCTTGCCCTGATAGGTTAAAACAGGAGGGAGGAGTAAACAGAACAAAATGCTGGGAGGAAGAGGAAGTGAGGTCAGACTCCACAGCTCTGCTCTCGGGAGCAGATGCCTCAGAGAGACGTCATGCTCCCCGCTCCTGGGAAGATACACTCCCGGTAAGACCGGTGCTCACTAAGACCGGTGCTCACAGATTATTAGAGATGGGTTGATC
>NC_022012.1:61702964-61740661 GCF_000317375.1 Microtus ochrogaster
AGTGTCCGTGTAATTATTTCGGGTAGAGCTAGCCATGTGGGCGGCCGGGTGCCGGGACGCAGCCCGCCGCTCCTATTTCTACAGATGGCGCCCAACGTGGGGCGTGATGGAGGAAGGTCATTGGTTAATTAAATAAAAAAGCTGCTTGCCCTGATAGGTTAAAACAGGAGGGAGGAGTAAACAGAACAAAATGCTAAAAAAAAAAAAAAATAAGGTCAGACTCCACAGCTCTGCTCTCGGGAGCAGATGCCTCAGAGAGACATCATGCTCCCCACTCCTAAAAAGATACACTCCCGATAAAACCGATGCTCACTAAAACCGATACTCACAGATTATTAGAGATAGGTTGATCGAGATATCAAAATTAGCCAATAAGGGCTAAAACTAAAGGGCCAAACGGTAATTAAATAAACACAATGTCCATATAATTATTTCGGATAGAGCTAACCATATGAGCGGCCGGATGCCGGGACACAGCCCGCCGCTCCTATTTCTACAGATCACCTACCTGGACCATCTGTTTTTATTGGTCTTGTCCCCTTGCTCTGAAAATACATAAACTTTTAAAGGTAAGATACATATCTGCATTATACAAGTATGTAGTGAGCCTGACAGGATCGCCATTACAAAATGGCGCCGACATCCTGTCTTGTTGGAAATAAACAACCCCATATTTGGCTAAGCCTTTGAAAGCTGCGTGTCCCCCGCTTCCCGCATGCACGGTGGATAAGGGTCCTTGGGCCTATCCCGATGCAGTCTGGTGTCAGCTGATGGTGGCAGCCAATCACAGGGTGACCCGTGTGCCAATTCCCAATATAAGCAGCTGCCTTAGTGCTCTCGGGGCCTCTCTCTCTCTCTCTCTCTCTCTCTCTCTCTCTCTCTCTCGCTTCCTGCTCTCCCTCGCTTTCTGCCCCTGGCTTCCTGCCCCTCTCGTTCCCTGCCCCTTCACTTCATGCTCTCCTTCAACCAAGGGCACTCCAATTAAAGCGTGATCTGAGAAGAATCCTCGTGTGGTGGTCGTTCTTTCTAGCTGGTCGAGGAGTTCGCCGCACAAGTATAGACTGTGTACTATACACAAGTCAGCCAAAGTGGATTTTTTTATTTTATGCTTCAGAAGGTAAAATATACATGCATCTTGTACTTCTTTTAGGTCTATTTATGTCTGTAGTCAGGATTTCAAGGGGTCTTCCTTGACCAAACCTGATCATCTTTATGAATCAATCTACAGCCTCTCATTTCCTGTGGAAATAAAAGTCTAACCTCTTCCCTAAAGTAACATGTCTTTTGACTTCCATTTTGAAGTAAAGACAGCTTAAAGCCAGGGGATGGTGGTGCATGCCTTTAATCCCAGCACTTGGGAGGCAGAGGCAGGCGGATCTCTGTGAGTTCGGGACCAGCCTGGTCTACAGAGCTGTCACCATGGCTTATCCTCTTTTGCGGTCTCTGAAAAAAAAAAAAAAAAAAAAAAAAAAAAAAAAAGACAGCTTAAAAATAAATACATTGGTTTAATTCAGCAGTTTTCATAATGCAATGTGTCTCAACAGCTGTCATTCCTTTATTAGCAGTCAGAAAATTCAAAGATGGCATAATAACATACAGAATCCAGACTTTCTGCGTATTTCCCATCTTTACATGGCTTATTATTTTTAATTACTCTATTCTTTTTAAAAGGACTTAATTATTTTTAAACTATTTTTAACTTCTGACTATCTCTACCCTTTCTTTTTTTCCTCTCCCAAGCCTATGCATATTTTTAAATATACAGTAACCTATTTAGAGGTTTTTTTTTTTTAATCTGGGTTTATCTTTACTGAGCATCTGTATTGTTTTTTGATTGTATGAGATGAATCATAAACTGCTATGTCAGTCACTGCTGGTATAGCTTAGCTTTATGCATTTTATGCATGGAAGTAGTGCATGGCAGCTGGCTCCTCCCACAGGGAGATATGTCTCTGTACTACGGCTGGCGTGAGAGACATGAGACTAGGAAATCACATGTGGCTGTTTTTATGTGTTTAGAACCCTCTGAAAGCTTTCTCAGGTCTTATGTGGATGCAGGTGTGCCACGTTGGAATGCCATTTGTAGGTGGAGTTTTCTGTCCTACCAACTAGTTCCCAAAATAACTACATGGAAATGTCTTATTAATTACAAATTCTCAGCTGATAGCTCAGGCTTATTTCTAACTAGCTCTTACAACTTAAATGAACCCATTTATTTTGACCTATGTGCTGTCCTGAGGCTCCTGGTTTTTACTTCTTTTGTATGTCCTACTTCCTTTCTGTCTGACTGGCATCTTGTCTGACTCCATCCTTCTTCTTCCTAGTATCCCTTGTGTCTTGCTATCCCGCTTATGCCTCCTGCTTAACTACCAGCCAGTCAGCTCTTTACTAAATCAATCAGAAGGTACCTTGTCAAAGACATATATTCACAGTGTACAAAAAGATTATTCCATAATAACCAAGTATTCAAAGATATGAGCCTAGGGGGCATGCTCATTCGAATCACCACAGTAGACAACATGTAAATTTGGATCTCTAAATTATACTTGAAAAACTCTTCAAAGGGGACAGTGAGCTGGCTCAGCAGCTACAGCACTTGCTGTGTGAGTCGAGCAACTTGTTCCATCCTACAGCCCACATGAAGGCAGAAGAACCAACTCCACCAAGTTGACCTCTGACCTCCACACACATGCCAAGACCTGCACATCCCAACACTCATGCACACATGCACACAAAATTAAAAACAAGAACCCAAAACAAAAAAAAATATCATAGAGATTACACTATGCTATGCTACAGAGTTAAAATGAAAAGTCCTCAAAATAGGGCGCTGCCTGTGCTGTGCTGGTGATGCAGAAGCAGGGCCAGAAGCTGCCACATCTCCTAGTACCCCAAGAGTGCCAGACCAAGGGCAGTTAAGTGAGGTGGGGTTGAAGAACTGTGGCTGAGGTGACAGAAGACAGCTCTATGGTTTACAGGTAACCTTCTGAAGCCATTAAACTTCCAGGGACAGGTCATGGGGCTCAGGGTGTGGCTCAGTGTACAGTGTGTCCTTCGAGGATTCAAGGCTATGGGCTCAGTCCCTAGAACTGATACAGCAAATGCTCCAGCATCTCTCCATGGGCTTTAAAATCACCTGCATGAGTGGCTAAGAGCACACACAGTTCTGCTGTACTCAATGAGTACAAAATCCTGAAAGTAAAAGAATGACTAATGTCTGATGAGACTGATGTGATTACGATTTGATCAGTTTGCTTCATACGTGCACACGCCCCCCCACACACATCAAGATATATCAGAGTTTATTAGATGGCAAAGCTTTAAAATCAGATATAATGATATTTGGGTACTTGAGGGATTCTCCTGCCATTTCTTTCACTCTGGATCAGGCATCCTCATTTGGTAATGTGGGCTTTCCCTGGCTAGAATGGACACAGGTCTAATGTGCCCAGAGGCACCAGCTGTCTGGTTTCTTTCTCTCACTACCATTGGAGCAGGAACCACTCCGTGATTTCCTTGAACAGCCATTTTCTCATCCACAGTGAGAAGACACCAGTACCTAGATAGTGGTTCTCAACCTTCCTAACATTGCAACCTTTAACACAGTTCTTCATGTTGCGGTGACCCCAGCCATAAAATTATTTTCATTGCTATTTCATAACTGTAATGTTGCTTGTTATAAATTGTCACGTAAATATCTGATATGCAGAATAGCTGATACGTGACCCCTGTGAAAGGGCTGTTCAACCCCAAGGGAGTTGCGACCCACAGGTTGAGAACTGCTGACCTAGACAGGGCCATAGGCACACGAAGCAAAGGGCCTCTGCACCACCCTCAGCAGGAACTTGATGATTCTCTTCAAAAAGACTTCCTGTCTGAGTCAGGGAGTCCTGCCAGCAGCTTGGATGGCCTCTGGGAGCACCACTGACAAATGCAGCTCTGAGGGAAGTTTCTGTCTTTAGGACACGCCCATACTCCTTCAGCACTGAACTCAAATTCCAAAGCTTCCCCCTTCACTGTTCTATCCCCACCTCTGCTTCCAAAACCGCACTGCTAGGGGCTGGGATCCAGCCCATGCTCACTTGCTCTGTAGGCCTCTTGATCTCCTTTCCAAAAGGACCACATTTGTAACCTACAGGCAACACACCAGCAATTCTAGCAGTTGAGAGGCTGGGGCAGAAAGATCACAAGTTCGATACCAGATAAGACTATATGCCCTGTCGTTACCCCCTCTCCCCATCCTGGTAACACAGGAGAGGCAAAGGGGTCAGGTGGGTGCTATCAGGGTGAGGGCCAAGGTTTCCATGGTGACTCATTCTTCTTCTATAATTTAACAACTGAAAAGAAAGGAGAGTGAGGTCTGAGCATTCTGCCAGAATTTGATTGAAAGCAGGAGCACACAGCAAAGCAGACACAGATAATTTTCACAGTCAGAGGGCTGGAATCCCAGTGGGCCAGGAGTTTCATGAGTTTGGGAATGAATTCTCTCTTCCCCTGAAGAGGCTGGTTTGGGCTCTTTGGACTAGAGAATGCAGATAAGGGCAGTTGATTAGTTCTTACCACAGGAGCCCCCAACCCCCGATGACACCCCATTTGAAGATCCCCTTGAACACCTCCCTTTGGAAGAGAAAGGGGAGAGCTCACCAAGCCTGTCCTGGAGAGGCTGCAGTAGCAGGAAGTTGGCCATGCTATACGTCTAAGTAGCCTAGACCCTCAGAGACTCCAAGGCTTCCAATCCGTCTTTGAGTCATACAAATTCAAAGCTGCCTGGGCTACATTACATGAGACTCTCTTAAAAAGAAAAAAAACCAAAAACCAAAATGAAACAAATAAAAAAATCCAAAACCAAAGTCAGAAGTTAAAACATGCCGTGATGATGGCTCTAGAAAACATCATATTGAGTGGGGTAACTCAGACCCAGAAAGATAAATATCATATGTACTCACTCATAAGTGGCTTTTAGACATAAAGCAAAGAAAACCAGCCTACAATCCACAATCCCAGAGAACCTAGACAACAAAGAGGATCCTAAGAGAGACATACATGGATCTACTCTACATGGGAAGTAGAAAAAGACAAGATCTCTTGGGAAAATTGGGAGCATGGGGACTACAGTAGAGAATTGAAGGGGAGGAGAGCGTAGGGAGGGGAGCCGAGAAAAATATATAGCTCAATAAAATCAATAAAAAAATAGTCATAATAAAAATGCTTTGATGAAGTTATACAAACTTCCCTATAAAATGTATTCTATGAAATATTAAAAATGAATTGAAAAGAGAACAATTAGCAGAAAGATGTTTAGTCCAGGGAGATGGGTCAGTAGTTAGAGTGTTTGTTATGGAACAGAGTTTGGGTCTCCAGCACCCACGCCAGGTGGATATGGTGGTCCACCTGTCATTCCAAAGCTGGGCAGGTAAAGATCAGGGATCTCCAGAGCAAGCTAACACACCAGGCTAGCCAGATAGGCAAAATCTGGGTTCAAACGAGAGACCATACCTAACCACTGAGCAAGATGTCTAATGTTACTTTCGGGCCTTAATACAAGCGCATACATGTATACATATTTGTACACACAAGTATCCCCATAGGAACATGCATACACATGTACACTCATACATATGAGAAAGGCACTTTTTAATTAATTATTTTGATTTTGTGTGCATTGGTGTTTTGCTTGCATGTATGTCTGTGTGAACTGGAGTTATAGACAGTTTTGAGCTGCCATGTGGGTGCTGGGAATTGAGCCTGGTACCTCTGGAAGAGAAACTAGTGCTCTTAACCTCTGAGCCATTTCTCCAGTCCCAGAGAACGACACTTTTAAAAATTTAAAAATTATTTATATTTTTTAGTTGGCTGTTCAGGCTGCTTTTCTGAGAAGCACTCAAATAACTCCAGAAGGGACCGCTGACCAGACAGAGGCCAGGAAATCTGTGAGGGAACCCCTTATCTCTCGGTGCTTGGAATATGATGTCAGAAAGCATGTGGGGAGCAAGATGGAAAGAACTGGAACATGCCTGCAACCGCCACGTTCACGCAGTAGATCCCGGAGTTCTGACTCACCTTTACAATTACGTAGCACGCCAGCTATTGTGAGAGCGGCTTATTTTCTGGGAATCATCTGTGATTAGGCAATTCTCACATTCACATATTGTGAGTCAACCAAGTTTAAGACATCTAAAATCTTTCTTTAAAATCCTTTATGAAAAAAGCTAGTAGTAACTAAATTTCTAAGACAATTGACTAATAATTTGCTTTGGGCAAAAGTGACTAATGTCTATCTTCTTGGCTAAAATACCATCTGGTAAGAAATGACTCTAATAGCTATCGTGAGGCTGTGTTAGAAGTTCTCTACATCCTGACTTAACTTCAGCCATCTGGGCTAGTGTCTTAGGTAGGGCTTCTATTGCTACGAAAAGACACCACAACCATGGCAACTTTTTTTTTTAATTTACTTAAAAAAAAACCCTATTCTTTCTCATTTTACATACCAATCCCAGTTCCCACTCCCTTCCCTCCCATCCCACTCCCCATCCACTCCTCAGAGAGGGTAAGGCTTCCCATGGGGAGTCAACAAAGTCTAGCACATTGCTTTGAGGCAGGACCAAGGTCCTCCTGCCCACTCTAGCTATACTGAACAAGGTATCCCTCCAAAGACAATGGGTTCCAAAAAGCCAGTATATATATAAGCAGTAGGGATTAATCTTTGATCTCACTACCACAGCAACTCTTATAGAGGAAAACATTTAATTTGGATGGCTTGCATTTTCAGGGGTTCAGTCCATTCTCATCATGATGCAACATGGTGGCATGCAGGCAGACATGGTACTGGAGAAGTAACTAAGACTCCTACATCTTTCAGGCAACAAAAGTAGACTGTCTCACTGGGCGTGACTTGAGCATATATGAGACCTCAAAGTCTACCTCCACAGTGACACACTTGCTCCAAAAAGGTCACACCATCTAATAGTGCTACTCCCTTTGGGGACCATTTTCTTTCAAACCACAGCTAGGCATCCAGAGCTCTTTCATAGTTGAAGAGAAAAGCAAGGCTAACTTTCCCGAGGTCCCCAACAGAGGCCTCGACCCTACAGGGTGCTATGCTGCCAGCAAACCCGAATGGATGGACCCAATCTACCAAGCGTCCCTTCAGCCCCGGTTCTAAAATAAGGATGCAATTCCGTGTCTCGCTTGGGGCCATCATTTCTCTCCTCCTCTCCTCAGGGAAGCAGCTTTGCTTGCAGGATTTGGCCGCTAGCTGACCGTTTCCTTGTAAGGGCATGCACTGACTTTTGGCCTTGTTCTTAAAATACCTTTAACCCAAATAGCAGAGGGCAGAGAGCCAAAGCTTCACACTTGGCCAACCCTACTTCGTCAGGACTCAATGATGCCTGAGGGTACAGGGTAGGGCCCACACACGTTGGAACTTGGTGTTGACACACCGTTACAAATGAGCACCCACTTCATTGGGAACACTCGCGGAGGAAGGCATGGAGCTTGCTGAGAAGGGCTAGCTTGGTTAAACCTTTGTCAAACTCATTTACGAAGGAGAGTCACATCTGTGTCTGTTATTTCAAACAATAACACTGGCAGCTTGTTGACGTAATCATTGAACATTTTTTTTTTCTTTTTGCTTACAGTCAACAAAGAGCTGGCTTATTTACAACCACACACCACCTATCCCCCTTCAGGTGCCTAACAGGTTCAGACTTCAGACGTCATCTCTTGGGTTAGGAGGGACTTTCTGACTCACAAGCCTTCCATAGGTTTGCAGCTGATGTCCAAGCCATGGCAATTCTCACCAGCACCAATTCTATGCTCCCCCTCAGCACCGACGGTGAGAACAGGAGGCACAGGCAGAATGATTCTTTTCCAACATGATTACCCCTTCCCCTCCGGAAGGCTGAGTAAGACACACCTTTCATCAATGAGAACACACCAATTCCACCCTCCTCTCACTTTCCCTATGAATTTTAAAAACTAGCAGTTTCACCCAGGAGCCCACTAACTCCATGCCATGTGCTCTCTGTCTTCTACACATTTGCTAACGTGGGCTCCTGGACTGGAAATGCTGGCTCCCAGACAACCTCCAGCCTGCATCACCATTAACCCAGACTGTCGGAAAGCTCAGCCGAAAAGTCCTTCATCATCTTGACTGGGAGAGCCCTCCCTCCCTGACCTCCTAGGAGCTTGCACGAGCCACAAACCTTCTCACACTTAGGGCATCAGTGCATATGCTTTTGATTCTAACCGAGAGAAAGCTCCACTGGGGCCTTCAGTTTGCTTCATCCGCTCAATGGAGACCCTTGCGCTACTCGCTCCCAATAAACAACCGCACAAGTTTGGTCAACACAGCGATGAAACTGGGCGACAAGACAGGGTCCAGACTATCCGGGGAAGGAACAACTGGCATCATATCACTGGCTCTCTGTCTCTGTTTCTCATCCCTACAGCCCCTATCCTGGGACATCTTCCATGACCTCAGACCAAAGCCAAGTGCAGATGTCCTATGTGGACTGTGGCAAAGACGGGCCTGAGAATTACTCCTGATAGACGCCGAGAGGAGAAAGACAGATGAGGTGCAAAAACAAAACCCCATCAAAGATGACAGACAGGAGTTTTAAATCTCCCTGGAAGAGGTGGTAGCCAAAGAGACAGGGTAAAGAGCAGAGAGCAACCACTGTTTCTCCCCTGAGATCACCACTCAAGTCTAGAAGTGCAGATAACGAACTGGTTAGGTCTGTCCAAGAGGATAGTGGGATACATTTGAGTGTCTGTCAGACACCTCAGGCATGGATCGAACCTGACTGGAGTGTTGCTTTCAGAACTCTAGAGAGACAATGACCAATTGGCCAAGCTGCCATGACATTGTCTGCCAAAGAGCAAGGGAGATCTTAGAAACGTTAAGAATGTCCTGGGCCTGTATGTACTGAGGCTGGAGAAAAGGCTCAGTGGCTTATGAGAGGGCTTACTAAATGACCTGGGTTCAATTTGCAGCATCCATATGGCAGCTCACAACCACTTCTAACTCCATCCAGAGGTTCAAATGACCTCTGCTGGCCTCTGTGGGCTCCTGTGTGCATGTAGTGCACATAAACACACCAAGGCAATACACACATGCTCATTAAAAACAAACAAAAAGAATAGCAAATCTAGATGATGGAGATGGCACATAGGCAGGTTCTGTTTGAGTCTTCAGGAAATAAACTGGGCAAAGTCAGATAACAGCTTTGAAAAGAGAGACGCGATACCCAAAGAGTTCTGGATTTTTAAACCAACGTAAAAATGGAGAACTTTACAAAGCAAGGAAGTTCAGAATGCACCCCTCAAGTGATTGATTGTATCAGCAGGGAAATGCCCTATTCCCATAGGGAAGGAACGGCAAGCACACACTGTGGGAACTATGGCTTACAATGGAGAATCCCAGAGAATCTGCACTGTTCTTTCAGTAAGAGACAATTTACAGATCAGAAAAAGGCGAACGGGGAAGACAGGAATAGTGATAACTGGCAGAGGGAAGAGAGACGCCAGGAAAAACCTCTTTCTCAGCTCTTGACCGGACAGCCACGGTGCACCATCGTAAAAGACCCTTGCTGAGTTTGCAGCTAGGTGTCCGGAAGCCTGTGGCCCATAGGGACTCTCAGCAAACTCAGAGCAAGTGTCAAGGATGATGCACCAAAACCCAACCAGCCGAAAGGCTCAAGTATGCAAGAAAGAAGGGCTGAAGAAGAAAAAAAATACAGTGTTCCATGAGGCAGAAGCCTGGCTGGAGCCAGACTGCAGGGGAGTATCAGCTTGGGTTCCATGTGGTACATCTCAAAGCCAGAAGACGACTGCCTGGGGGCAGACACTGCGTGGTGACCTGATTGGTGAAGACTGGAATACCATCTGTGAACCCAACCTTGCAATGATCATAGCCAGAACCCCCAACTAGACTCCTAAGGGGCTACTGAAAGGTGTGCCCAGCATCAGTGGCAGGACCACGCAAAGCCAGCCCAGAGGTGAGAAGATTATTTGTGAGGACTTCCTGACTCCTCTGAGACTCAACCTTACAGAGGAACACCCAGGGGGTGTGACAGCCACCTAGGGTGTGACAGACCAAGAAGATGGGAAGGAATGCGGAGACTCTACTGGAACCAGCAAACAGGCCAGACTGTGCTCAGAGTCAGAGGTTGCAGCCCATCATGGCCTGGCAGCTTTCTCTGAGCTCGGCAGCATGAAGGACTCCTTCTCCAGTGAGCTGCCTGCTCTCTGCCTGCCCTTATTTGGAGGACATCTCTAGGCCCTGATACCTGACCCATCTCTAGTGTGACCCTCGGCATGGGTCCCTGCTAGAAGCTTTCCGCTTGCTGCCCAGATGCTCACTAAGACTTCCACCAGGAGCCCTGCTATAGGACCTGGCTTTCATATGAAGCCTTATGATAGGAGTGTGTTGTTTAATGAAAATTAGGGTTTGTTCCAGATTTTCCAGTCCTATATATTTCCTATACTCTGGAATAAAGGTGAGCTGTCTCATTGAAGGCATCTCCCAGAGGGCTGTCTCTGTTGTATCCACAGCCATCCGAACGAACCTGGCTCCGCACTCTGGCTCCCTCCACCCTAGCAGATGACGGCAGCAGCAGATGATGCCACAGAGGAAGAAGCACAATCGTCCACAGCCCTCGGCAGCTCTCCACTGCTCACATTTATTTCTCCTCTGTGTGACATTATTTAATATCCAACGCTAGCCAGCGTGGCTGGCCAATTGCTCTGTTGCTGTTCTCTTCCTCCACTCCTCCTTTAAATAGTTTCCCCCCAAAGAACAAAGCCCTTGTGAATACCTTGTAGCTCAGCCTTTCAGTTTGCCTGTTTCTTTGAACTTCACCCTACTTTTGGCTCAAACGGGTCTTATCTCCCCTGCCCAGTCCCTACCGCTCCCCCTTTTATTTCTATTTTCTCTATAAAGCCTGTACTAATCACTAGTCTCACTCGGCTTCCCCTTTCCCCCCAAACTTGCAGCGACCAACATAGCAGTGCACAAGGCAGTACCAGCGTTCCTTACTTCATGAAATGACCGAGGCTCACGGGTGGAAGTTTTCAACTTGACTGGGTTTTTATAGTGGGCCTACCCTTTCGATAAACGAGTTTTGTGGGGTTTTTTTTTTGTTTGTTTGTTTTTCCAGACAGTAATCTTATTCTCATAGAGTACTGGGAATTGAGCCTGGTGCCTCGAACACCAATTTAGCAGAGAAAATGACACCACGCCTACTACCATCAAGTCCCTCTTGAGCACTGCAAATACTTACACTAAAATAGTTGTAAAACTCCAGAATGAATTCTAAGAGAACACACACACAGCAAAAGGAACAAGCAAGCCCATATTTTAAAACCATAAATAATCAACTCTATTTTAATTCTTGGTGGTTTCATCTAATTTACTTTTCTTGGAGCTCCATTGCTCTGGGGTCGATACAATCTTTGGAGGAGTCATGCTGTCTTAGATTTTACTGCCTGGGTTCTTGCCTTGGAATTTTCGTATATAAGATAAGGTGATGATTTTTTTGTGTATCACCAATTTTATTAAAATATTATTATATATAAAGATATAGATTAACCCCAACATAATAAAAGTAGGTGATTTCAGTACCCCAATATTACCAATAGACAAACATGTATTAAAAACATTATAGATCAAATGGTCTTAACAGACTCCTACCGAAAATCTCATCAAATACTGCAGAATACATAACTTTTCTCAGCAAAACTCAAAAGCAGTAGATGGGAAAGAAATAAGATCAGGGCAGAAATTAGATAAAATAGGAATAAGACAAAAAAAATCACTACCAAAAAAAAGCTGTGAAGATAAACAAGATCAAAGATCCCTTATCCGAACCAACCCAAACAGGGAGGAGTCAACTTAATAAAATTAGAGACGAAAAGGGAGACATTACAACAGATACTAATGCAATTCAGAAAACCATAAACATGTAAGCTAGAAATAATATTCCACAAACCTGAAAGGAAGAGATGAATTTCTAGACGGGGACTGACCTACCAAAGCTAAGTCAAGATTGGGAAATAATTTAAAGAGATCTAAAACAAGCAATGAGGCTCAACTAGTAAAAATCAATCTCCCAACCAAAAAAGTCCAGAACTAGGTAGATCTACTTTAAATTGTGGTAGTGTTTTATTGTCAACCCATGGGGTTAACAACAACAACAACAAAAAATTATAGACTAATCTCCCCGATGAAGATAACGGCAAAAATTCTCAATACTTTCAAACTGAATTCAAGAACAAATTAAAAAGATCATTCATCACGATAATGTTGGCTTCATTCTAAAGATGTGGAAATAATCCAACATATTCAAATCAGCAAATGTAATAAAACAGATCAATAAATGCACTCAAGGATCACCTCAATAAATACAGAAAAGGCTTTCGATAAAATCCAATATCCCATCAAGACAAATGCCCTGAAGAAACGAGGGTAACTTTTTCAACATCATAAAGGTTTTATAAACAAACCCATAGCCACCATCCTACTAGGTAGGGACTCAATGCACTTTCACTGCAGTGAGAAGAGCATGAGCTTTCTCCACTCTTTGTGAATAGGTGCTTTAAGGCAAGAAAGGAAACCAACAGCCTTCCTGTATACCAAAGGGAAGCACAGGGTAACGGTCTCATTCATAAAACAAAACATCCACCTTGGAACATAAATAACCAAGGAAGCTGAAAACACTAAAGAAAGAAACTGAGGGAAACACTGTGCTTATGAATTAGAGGAATTAATACTGGCTAGACTACCAAAAAGTCCTGTACACATTCAATGCAACACCAATGAAATTACAATGACCTTCTTTATCAACACTGAAAAAAATATCAGTCTTAAGAAATTCACATCTGCCAGGCGGTGGTGGCACATGCCTGTAATCCCAGCACTCCGAAGGTAGAGGCAGGAGGATCTCTGTGATTTGAGGCCAGCCTGATCTATAGAGTGAGTGAGTTCTATGACACCCACGATAGAGACCCTGTCTCAAAAAACAAAAACCAAAACCAGACAAACAAAAAACTCAAAACAAAACAAAAAATCCCCCCCCCCCCCAAAAAAAAAACAAGAAGAAATTCCCATCCTTGACATTCACCACCAACCTCCAACAGTATTTTCCACGAGACCCAGCTGAACTGCTCTGGGTATTTAACCAAAGGAATCCTAGTAAATATTCGAGAGATTATGTGTATCCCATGCAGCACCATTCACACAAATGTGTCATGAAGCCAAGCTGGGTGCTGAAAATGTGGCATGTGTGTGTATGTACACAAAATGGAGCTTTTTAATTTTTAATTTTTTTAGCCATAAAGAATGAAGTCATGTCACTTTTAGGATGTAACTGGAAATAAACATATTAAGTGAAGTAAGCCGATCTCAAACAGACTAAAACTGTGTATTTTCTTTGTTTCTTAGATTTTTGCAGATACACAAATCATTTATATACACACACACATATGGCATGAACACAGAATCATACTGTCCAGGGAAACAAAGAAGACTACAGGGAAGGGGCATAAATGGAATGAGGGAATATGGTCAATGTATAATATATACTTGTATGGAAAAAAAAATAATACAAAGGGAAATCTGGTAAAATTGGAAATGCAGACTGAACATTTTGACTCATAAGGCTTTCAACTCTGATTCAACAAAAGAAACGCCATCCCTCTGTGACAGGGAACTGGAACAGCCAATTAAGGCCCCAGGAGTAAAGTAGCAGCTTGTACTTGAAAGCCGTGATTGGGGTGCTTGGAGAAGATCAGTCTTAGAGGCAATCTCCCCTCGGTAACCCTTTAACATGCCAATGTAGTTTTCAGGTGACATTTCAAAGTATTATTTATATAAAAGCTCCAGCCTACATTTCAGGCCATTGTGCGAAGGGAACAGGAGAACCGGGTGTTTGGGCCACTAGTCTCATTGTGAAAAAAGATGAGGCATTTAGATCATCCACCTCACTGCAGGCAAGAATGAAAGATAAAAGCCTGGGGTAGGTTGGGAGGGGCAGGGATGATGGAGCAAGCGCATCACTCTCCAGCAGAACTCAGCAATCCATGGCACACGCCTTCTGTTTTGTGCACGGAGCGTTACGACAGCCACACCCACTCGCTTACACGGCTGTGGCTGTTCTGTACCCCACAATGACTCAGTCGAGTGGCTTCCATGTGGACTGAAATGGTGTCTAACCTGCTCCTCTCATAAAAATGCTCACGTACCGTCTACAATGAGAAAAGTAACTCAGACAGATGAAGGGAGAGGATGGGAGGCCAGGAAGAAAGGATCAAGGAGTGTGTTCAGAGCTGGAATCTCTAGTGGGGGGGGCAGGAGGAGCTGGGTTGGGGAACACTGCTTTATCTCATGGGGTCCTTCCTAGTGGGAAGTGGGATGGCAATCCTTGGTTGTCCACTTGACTACATCTGGACTTAACTAAAACCCAACTGGCTGGACACATCAGTGAGGGATTTTCTTTCTTAAATCATTCGGGGACTGGAGAGATGGCCCAGTGGTTAAGAGCACTGGCTGTTCTTGCAGAAGTCCTGAGTTTAAATCCCAGCACCCCATGGTGTCTCACAACCATCTGCAACTCTAGTTCCAGAAGCGCCAACACTTCCGACTTGATTGGACACATGCTACATATATATATGTATATATATGTGTGTATATATATGTATATATTTATATAGGCAAAACACACATACACATAAAATAAATCTAATTTTTTTAAAAAAGTTGAATTAAATAATTTGAAGTGGGAAGACCTACTTCTAATATGGATCTTTGGGGTGGAAAGATCATTTTTAATCTGGGCCACACTTTTTGCTGGCAGCCTATAAAAAGGACACAGAAAAAGGCAGCTCTCTTCTCTTTGCCTGCTTGCTCTCACTCTGGTTAGCAAATCCATTTCTTCACTGACATTAGATCCTACTGCTTTGGGGTTCCAGTACACACTGAAGAGCAGCTGGGATATCCAGCTTCATGGGCTAAACAACTACTGGCTTCTGGGTCTTCCATTTGTAGACAGCCATTGTTGGGCTAGATGGACCTCAGCTTGTAAGCCAGTCTAATCAATCTAAAATACAGATGTATGTATGCATCCTTCTGTATGTTCTGTCCCTCTAGAGAGCCCTGACTAATACAGCCACTGTCACACGGCGTCACTCACACCCACTCCCTAAGTTCCTATAAAGTGATAGAGTCGACCAACCTCCAGTCTTTCGGAACGGGCTGCCCATCGAACAATGAAAACACGGAACTGGTAATCAAAAATGTTTTAATGATTAATGTTTAGACATTATTAACAGTGTGGGTATATCCAGATGAGCTAAGCACACTTTGACAGCACACTATTGAATGTTATAGTCTTTGTACTGAAATACGTAAAGACACCTGCAAACTGGTACCTAGGATGAAGACACACACAAATATACACATTCTAAATTTGATAAATGTAAACAGATGCTGCAACTCCTTCCAAACAGAAAACCCACAAGACTAATTAGGACCAATTGGCTCCTTATAATATGAATGTGCAAAATTAAAGCATGGTAAACTGATATTTACATAAATATCAAACCCACAATTAGTTTATACATTGTCAATCATCTGCTAAGATATGTCGTGAGTGGTTCCATGAATTTCTTTTTTCAATGCAGAAGGTATTCAAAGGCTAAACTTTCAACACTTCAAAAAAAAATGACACACCTAAGAGTCCCCATCTGTATGACCACTGCCTCAGGTGCACGAGACACGATTTTAAGATAAGCAGTCTGTTACTTTTAAACAAGCGCTTTAAACCAATCTTTAGATGCTAAGCAGAAAAAAAAAAATTACAGACGCTGCCAAGCTTTACACTGAATAAGCAATCACTCCCCAGATGCCCGTTCCTTCATGCTCTAGCTATGTCTTTAATTTTACCTCAAAATACTTAAGGTGCTTCCTGGTCTCGTGGTGAATTAGGCACATTTAAAAAGGAAGTATACGTCAAAATAGCACTACAGAAAAACAATACAAAATTTGGACCCAGGTAACCAGTTCCCCATCGTCGGTCCATGTGACTGTCACGTAATGAACATCTATCTAGTCACCCTTCCTGAAAGGTACTTCTCCTCTTTCCAAATGGCGGGAAGTAGAGTGGACTTCTGTCTCCTGCATACAAACGCTCAGCACTTCAGAAGTGTAAAGTGGCCTGCTCACTCTCCTATAGTCACCCTGACTCAGGAGGGGGGGTGGGGGGACCAACAAGAGATATGTAAGTGTCTCAAGACATCTTTGGACCCTTTCCCCACCTCTTTAAACACACTAATAGTGGCACTCAAAATAAAAAAATAAGATCTGTTAAAAAGTTAAATTGACTGTCTGTCCCACTAGGCTTGGGCCTGTTGATGAAAAGCCACCACTATAAAACCGAAGGTGCCGTCAGATTCTGCATCTCCAGGACACTTGAGTCACACAGCGTACTCTAGCTTCAGAAATCACAGATTTGATTTTTTTTTTTTCCTAAACAGAGCTATTACAAATGAATACAAAGTTGAAACATACCCTAATTAAACTACTAAGCTTTGGGCCCTGCTTTTTTTTTTTTTTTAAGTCTTAAGGCATGTGTGTTTTTCTACTGTTAACAACATTGTACAAATTTACATTCACAATCACATGCATGGTCTACACTTAAAAAAAAAAAAGTTTGGGTTACAGTGTTTTAAATTGTGAACCACAATTCAGCACCTATCGTGTTAGAACTAATAAGGCAACAGCAGTGTCGTATACTACAATAACACTCCCTTTCCACAGTCTAGCGCAGGGGTCGAGGAGAGCCCAGAAATGTGAGAGGTTGTTTGCCTACTTGTGTAATCTGTATACATATTCTAGGGACTTTGAACTGATGAGAAAGGTCCTACGTAAATCACACTACAGTAGGCCAGACTAGTGACAGCAGCTGTTACGAGCGTCAGGGCACAACTCATACTGTGCTTACAATCACACGCCGTGGTCTGCAGGGTTCGGCTCTGCCGT
Organism: Microtus ochrogaster; assembly: GCF_000317375.1. Classification (NCBI taxonomy): domain Eukaryota; kingdom Metazoa; phylum Chordata; class Mammalia; order Rodentia; family Cricetidae; genus Microtus; species Microtus ochrogaster. The sequence goes on from NC_022012.1 coordinate 61,720,000, forward strand.
GTCAATCCTTCCTCTGCTTCCTCTGCTTCGCGCTGCCTTCCAGGGAGGTGAAGCTGTTGCTGTGTCCATTGACGGCAGCCATGGACCCGTTCTGGTGGCCCTTCAGGTGCTCCTTCGTCCGAGAGGCCCCTTTCTTGCTGTAAGTCTGAAATGGACAAGGCAGGTGAGTGCCGGCTAACCAGGAGAAGAACTGTACCAGGCTGCAACTAACGAGGCCTGCTTTCCTTATCTGATAAATCTTATCAAGTAACTCGTACGCTCAAATAACCATTTTCTACTGCAATCACACTTCCGTGTTTTGTTTTTTTTTTTAGGTTTAGCTTATAAATTCTCTGACTCCTAGGCCACAAGAGAAACATTTATATAGAATACATTTATATAGAAATTTATAAAAACATTTATATATAAACATTTATAACAATACAGAATTAATGTCCATTCTGCTTCTCCTCACAGGGTCTAGGTGGTGGCGCGACAGGCTGTGACTACATTGGCTTCTCCCACTGGATAGTAGCTCCTCTAACACACAAGCCATTGCTTGCCATTAATTCCTTTTTCTTATTGCCCCAGCTCCTACCTCAGCTCTCTTGTACTGAGTACTATGCTGCCAGGAATAACTAAAAAAAGGTCCTATAGTCAGGGCCCAGCACACCAGGAGTCACCAAGTCACAGGCACAGAAGAGAAACAGTGGCTGAGCCTCCACGGGGCTGTTCCACACTACTGGCCTCTCCTCAGGACCCATTTCCTTTGCCCTTCTTCCTGACCTCCTGCCCAGGTCAGTGGGGACTGAAGCCACTTGGCACTGGCCACAGAAGCAGGAGAATCATCAGTGTGTGCCAGGTGGTCAGATGCCCAAGAGACAGTCTGTGAACACAAACCTCTACCACATCCTGTGACCAAACTCAAGCCCCGAACTTGAGCAGTGGGCATGTAGGAGGAGCGGGACAAAATGACAGGTTTCAATTCCATCAGAGGGCTTTGATGGAAATGTCACTTAGCTCTCTAATAAGCAGGGCAGTGGAGCTGAGACTTCTGACTGAAAAAAATCACCTCTTTATGTCTCTGCACTAGGCCAGAGGGCAGGAAAAAAAGCACCCCGCTAAACGTGGCATTTCCCACCCGAGTCCCAAGATGCCCAAGTCTCAGTATCGAGAGCAAAGTGGGCAGTTCCTCCATCCCTACAAAGGTTCCTGCAGAGCACAGGGCCAGCACCCAGCGGTGGCTCCACACAGCCCTACTGAAAGGCTGAAGGTCAGGGATCAGCTCAGGATGAGATTTACCTGAATATAGAAGTTTGTGAAGAGCGTGATCAGGGAGATCATGTATCCGATCTGGAAATACAACCACCCGAGGGGGAAGCTACACCGCCAGATGAGTCCACAGGTCGTCTGAATGATTGTCAGCACAAACTGGACCTGGAGGAGCAAGGCCAGCGCTGAGCAGTAGCAGAGAACACACGGGGTTCCAGCCAGGGGACTGGGATCAGAGCACCCAGCCAAGTTTTGGAGCCAGCATTTGCTGGCCTTTGATAACACCTTTGATCCTAACCCCTGTACGTCTGTCTCCCCTATCTCCTCAAAGCTATTAAAACACCTTTCTCAGCCGGGCGGTGGTGGCGCACGCCTTTAATCCCAGCACTCGGGAGGCAGAGGCAGGCGGATCTCAGTGAGTTCCAGACCAGCCTGGTCTACAAGAGCTAGTTCCAGGACAGGCTCCAAAAACCACAGAGAAACCCTGTCTCGAAAAACAAAAAAACAAAAAAAAAAAAAAACCACCTTTCTCCAAAATTCTGTGACTCAGCATAAAGAGATACCAGAGAGAGGAGTGAGCAGTGTGTTTTAAGGGTCGCTGATTGCATGTGTCACACATGATCTGACTGACACACTTCCTACTCAGGATGTGTTCACTCTGACGTGGTCAAAGTTTCATGAAAACTCTTCTTGGCCACAATGCTAGTTCTGTAGCAGACTTCTGATGGGCAACCTTGACAAACAGGTGGGCCTGCACAGAGACATGCTGCAAACCTGTTAAAGGCACGTGACGACTAAAGCACCCCCTGGAGGAACAACAGGAAGGAGGCCAGCCCAGGGATATCTCAGAAATCCCACCAGCTCTCTGTTTCCCTCTATTTCTTAAGGCTAGTCCCCGGAGGAAAAAACGGAGCTAGGCAGACAACACAGAGCCCAGCAGGAGGTCAAGGCCCAAGGTGTTTTTCCACATTCCGTCTGCCAGAGCCGTGACTAGGCATAGCTCCATCTCTGCATCCTTCCTTCTCTGCTACCAGAGGAGGCCAGAGAACAATTACCCTTTCTCACAGGTGAGAAAAAGATTAACAAGGACCTCCGAGCAGCTGGCAGAGGTGATAATGAAACACCAAACGCAGAAGGAGCTCAAGCTTCTCAGATTGTTATTTTTAAATTTTGAAAAATCAAGATTGGTTCAGGGGGAATCTAAATTAGATTCATTTGGAACAAAGGGATGTGGCAAGCCTCGGCTGGAGGGCTCAGTTCCTGTCCCTGCAGCCAGCCTTAGCCTCCTGCCTCAATGTGTTCACCTACAAAAGGGAGAGACCATTTACTTAGCATGAGTGCTTGACATCCAGAAAAAAACACACCCGTGTGGAGACACAGTAGCATTACTAATTAGCTCAGGAAGCTTTCATGAGGGGAAGGACGGTGAACCGTGATATACCGACAACTGGCCACAGCTCGAGAAACAATGGTGCGAAGGATCATAGACCAGACCGTTACTGGCCTGCTTCTGCCAGGGCCCATCACGCAGGGTGCTCCTGCTCCAGGGGGCCAGAGTCATCACCTTGAACCTCAGCCAATAGGCTCACTGTCTAGGAAGCTGCAAGGGCTCTGATCTCAGCACCTTGGAAGGGCTCCCTGAAATTCTTGGCAACACAGATAAGCAGCTCTCATCTTCGTTTTGGAAATGAGAGAGCATACACAGGTACACGTGTGCACACTATGTGTGCTTATATACACACGAGTAAAAACTAAGACTGACCCGAAGGCGGGAGCTCAAGACTCGAGGCATCCCCAGTCCAGAGCAGTCTCCCCGTCCTCTAGAAACAAGAGCATCCCCGAACCTGCCTATGACAACCTGAACTGCATCAACTGGATTCAATTAAACAGTATGGCCTGGAAGAGGACTGTGTCCAGCAGGGAGCCAGTTCTGGGCACAGGGACGAAGTTACTCACCAGCTGCCCCTGAGTGATGTATTTTTTCCACCAGAGGTAGGGACGTATGGAAGGAACAGAGGACAAACCATAGTACGAGTACATGAGGACATGGATGAAGGTGTTGAGTGTCGCACCGAAATAAGCTGCAAGAGCAAGAGGGAGGGCGCGTTAGAGGTCTGTAAGGAAGAGGTGGGGGAAATCCAAGACACTTTTGGAGGTAGAGAACTTCCTCTCGACAGAGGGCAACAAACGGACTAGTCGGACGTGTGATGAGAAGTCACTTCCCACTTGGGAGGGCCCATGACTACTTGTGCCCCAGACCTGGCATCTGCCTGTGTGGCTGGCAGACTGGGAGGCAGACTTCTCCTCCCAGATGCCTACGATGTACCATTCTGAAGACCGGGCAAGGACAAAAGGACAAGCAATGGACAGAATGCTCTAAGAAGGCCGTTTCCATTCTTTTGCTGAGGTCTGGAGACTTTGAAGTTATGATTACTCCCCAGGACTACGGTTAGGGTTTTATTAACAGAGAATCTACAGCCAGTTCCTTCAAGATGAAAGATCTATTTTATCACAATTTCCAATTTTTAGTACAATATCATTTTTTTTTTATACTTTCAGCATCAACAGCAAATAATGAACCAAAGCTCCCTGCTCCTTTCAGACACACGGGGTTATATTAGTAGGAGTTTCTCCTGGCTGTGACAGAAACTGGTCCTATAGCCTTGCATAGGTCATGTACACTCTCTAGTTTTCAATGGGCCAGGTGGGGCTAGCTGTCCTGAGATACCCTGAAATGTAAAATATTCTTCAAATGTAAATCAATGGAGGGCTGTCCCTAGCAGACTTCGGGAAGCTTATCCGCAGGTGATGAGGGAGAAACACTAGCTCAAGAGTGTTTGAGCTCAACCCTCCCTTCTGGGTCTCACTCCTCTCCCAGGTCCAAAGGCACTGCACTTAGGAAATCTTTTCTCGTTATAAACCAAAGGGAGCCGTCAGTCTCGGTGGGCAGAGTTCATCAGCAACCATGTTGGGGGGCAGGGAGCGACCCATGAGCCGATCCAAAGATTCTCAAATTCCTCAATGGCAAGATAAAAAAAAAAAAAAAAAATCATGTGACCGAGATATCTGCTGGAATCCTAAGCGAAACCTGAAGATGCACTTGACAGCACCAAACCCAACCTTAAAGAACTAGTAAGCTTGAGTGGATGCTATGGAAACCGCCCTGCTAGCCCCACTCAGTAAGAGCGTATGGGGGCTTCATGACGTGTGGTGGAGCCATGAATGTCTCGCTCACTGACGCACACACCTACTGTACGAGATGGATTCCATCACTTAGCAGGCACACACCTTCCACACTAACAGAAGGGGGCTTGTGGGAGTTGGTTCTATCCTTCCACCACATGGGTGGTCTCAGGCCATCAGGCCTGGCAGCAAACACCTTTACCTGCTGAATCAACTTATCTGCCCACCATCCCCCGACTTCTTACTTGAACAGATCAAGACACTGGCTGCAAGAGAAAGGTTCTGTGCCCTTCGGCTACATAAACTCACTGAAAGCAACCCAGGTCCTCTTTGCAAAGTCCTTGCCCATTTCTGTGTCTTGAAGCCACTGGTTTCCTCAGACAGGTTCAGAACTTCCGGTCTTACTTAAAAGCCTTTGACCCATTTAGGATTGATTTTTGAGTGGAGCAAGAGATCTGTGTGTCCTGTTTCAGTGATTTACTCTTGCATTTCTGGGTTTTCCAGAACCATCTATTGAAGAGGTTTGTCTTTTAATTATTTCAATTTTAAATTAGCATACAGAGTAACGGGTTTCATCGTGGAATCTTCATACATTTCTGTCAATGTGCTTTGTTCTCGTCTGTTCCCTTCCCCCTCCCTTAAGCTCTCTTCCTCCTCTCTCGTGATCCTTTTTCTACTTTTGTGATCTACACATGAACACATACAAATACAATTTTATATTTAGGTTCACGTATGACATACAACATGCGGTATTTCATTTCATTTTGATGTGAGGTAATCTTTTTCCACACGCTGAAGATGTGTCTCTGCCAAGGCGCCTTCTGAGGGGTCTAATACAGCTTTGAATCGCCAACAGCTAGGTTGGAGAGACTAGGCGGGACCCCCAGGCAGAGACAGGAACTCTGGGAAGGAATCAGCAAGGCAGAGATTTGCCAGGCAGACACTGAGTGAGCGAGACGAACCATGCACCATAATGAACAGAGGTAACGATCCACGTGGCAGAACATAGATTAACAGAAACGGGTTAAGTTTTTAAGAGCTAGTTGGGAAGAAGTCTAAGCTAAGGCAAGTCATTCATATTTAACAGCAAGTCTCTGTGACACTATTCGGGAGCTGGCAGTCTAAAAAAAGCCCGGCTACATCCAGTCGCCTCTATTTTCCTACAAATGCCATGATTTTTATCTGTATAAAATTCCACTGTGCACTGTGTATTTTCATCTGTGTTGGCCACCCAGGCTGGTTCCATTTGTTGGCTCTGGTGAAGAGAGCAGCAGTAACCCTGGATGTGCGTGTATCTCTGTGGTATACAGACTTGGAGTCCTTGGCTAGTTACCCAAGAGCAGTACAGCAGGATCTTACGGCAGTTTTAGATTCCTTCTCTTGATAATTATTCTGACCAGAGCAAGACAGGCTCTCAAACCAGTTTCAATTTGCATTTTCCTGGTAGCTAAAGGACACTGAGCGCTTTTAAAAAGTATTTATTGGGCATTTGCGGTTCCTTTAATGAACTGTGTGTTGAATTCAATGGTCCATTTACTAATGAATGATTTGTAGGGTTTGGGGTTTGTCTTTTCAAAAGACAATGACAGTTTCTGCTGACACCTTTGTCAACGCTTATGTGGTAGCTGCGTGTTTTCTGGTCTTGTCTTTTACTCTTTAGTCTTTATGTCCCCTTTTGTGCCAGTACTAAACTGCTCTTGTTACTATGGCTCTGGGGGATAATCTGGGACTGGACCTTGCGATATCTTTAACACTGCTCTTTCTGCTTAGGATTACTAAGTCTACCATATGTTACAAGAAAGTAGAAAGGAGGGGACCAAAAAGGGTTAAAGGGAACATGAGAGGGTAGTGGGAGGAGGGACAAATGAGAAAAAGTATAATGATTTGAAAATGTCACAATGAAACTCTTCACAGTGTAAACAACAACAACAATAATAATAAATAGAGAAAGAAAAAAGCCTGAACACAAATTCAAAAGCTTAATCTGGAAATTCACAGAGACAACATCTTCCCTGAGTGTCTAAGCTTCTGGTCTGTCTCTGTCACATGTCCCCAAACACCCTAGTACTTACAATGGCCACAGGGAACCCAGTTCATCACAAACCACCAGATGTTGAACATGGTGGCGTGGTGGTAGACATGAAGGACTGTTATCTGGTGGTTGTTCTTGCGGAGGATGAAGAAGAAGGTGTCCATGAATTCTATGAGTTTGGAGAAGTAGTACCACCACAGGACACGGATGACCTAAAAGCAAAGGGTTTATGGTTTATAAAATCTCCAGCGCGATTCTGGGATGTCACCTGTGACATGTCGTACACACGTATACCCAACACAAAAATAAAGCTAGCGAGTCCACTGACTCCTGGTGCCTTCCAGAGCCTGGGCTCCAGCCACTATTGGGCGCCTTTAATGGATGAACATGCTATCCTGGGAACCCTGAAACAGCAGCAGGGAATGCCTTCAAAGGGCTCTGGAACTCTCGCACACTCTTAACAAGAACAGGAAGGTGCACACCTGTAATCCCAGGACTAGGAGGCAGAAGCCAGAGAATTGAGAGGTCAGGATCATCTTTAGCCACACAGAATTTGAAGCTATAAAAGACCCTACCTCAAAGTGAAACTAATCCAAACTAAAGCACCAACCGGTATGTCCAGAGGTAGTGTAGGCCATGCTGAACTTTGACTGTCAGCCTAAAACTCCAGTTCTCAGAGTGGAAGTTGGATTTTATTTTTACTGTCACAACCCAGAGGGCTTATTCTATGTTATTATAAAGTCACTTACAAGAGTGACTTTAAATCTGAACGATCTCTTTCGTGTATGTCTGAAACCTGGTAAATACAATCTTCTCTCGTCAACTGCTCACAATAGCTTCTTCAGAGAGGGAGAGGCCTAAGTTCTTCACTCTGTTTATGCCTTTTCTGTTCAAATCTTCATACCACACACCCAGCACTTCCTTCTTTCCCTCTTCAAAACGTCAACAGAAATGATCAGGATTGAGAGGGTATGGTCTCCTTCATCTTTTGTATAAGTTCTTTATTGAAAAACCAGAAACACCCAGACACACCCACCCACCCCCACCTCTTAAACAGTACCTTCATGTCTGCCTCTCCTGCCGAGTGTGTTCCCTGACAGAAGAAGTTGTATTTGCCTTCCCACACACCTGTCACCAGCTAAAACAGAGAAGAACAAGTTGTTACTGTATCAGGGCCCTGTTCAACTTCATCAGTTTGCGAAAAGTTACTTGTGGCTACACTGGCGAGTTCGCTCAAGTAAAACAGTCATTTTAACCCTTGCTGCTTCCCCTTCATTCACTCAGGAAGGTTGAAGAGGAGCGTGAAGTCACTCCCAGGCTGCTGCCTTCAAAAAAATCTCTCCACCTGGTGGCTCAGCCAGCACAGGCCAGTCCAAGGTGTCATCCTGTCTCTTTATGCACGTTCCCTAAACCTGAACTCTGCAAACCTGAGGGCACTCTGATGGGAGTGTGCCAGTCACCGGCTATTCAGGGAATGGGGGCACAGCAATTTGTAGTTCGAACAAGTCCATAAATTGCCAGTACCAAGACCACTGGACTGGAACTACACTTTAAACACTAAGAGCAATGTAGTACATTCTTCTTATTCCTTGCCACTTTCTGTTCTGTTGCTGGGCCATCCTCTGTACTCACAGATTAGCCATCTGCAGAGAGCTGTGGCAGCACAGAAGGACCCCAGAACTGGGGTGCAAGCTTCTGCTGGTCCTGCTGTTTTCACTGGCTCCCTTATAGAACCCGTTTCCTCACCAGCACATAGTGAGACGAGTGGCCTATGATGAGACCTTAAGATCTGCTCTAGTGGTAGGGATAAAACGTTTATTTTAATTACTCTCTTTCCACGGTGCCCACCTGCTATGTTCCTCACACCCATGGGATGCCATTTGTCTATGAAAACCACAGCTCCAAGTGTGTTTACTTTCTTCTACAGTCTAGAACAATCTTGAGTGTTCCTGATGATCATAGAATGCCAGGTGCTGAGGCGGCATGCTTTAGGTCTCATCTCAAGCAAAGCTTGAGACACACAAGGACCCAGTCACCTGCTAAGTGTGTACCCCCGTCCAGCGCCACCAGCAGCATCCAGGACCCTTGAGGAATGCACTTTTGAACTACCCCACCTCTTCAGAATTTAAAACCTAGATCATGGGGTCACAAATTCTTGAGACTCTAATGATGCTGCTTCAAAGCATTGTCCCCCAGCAGCAGAGCTGACGCCACCCAGCAACCTTTAACAATCTTGGGCCCTACCCTAGATCTCCTGACTCTGAAATGTATGGGCAGAAAGCCCGATGTGGGGTATGTGTGTAGGAAGAGAGGCAGGGTCATAGGTTGAGGTAATGATCCTCCTGCCTCCACCTTGAGTGCTATGATTTTACCAGTATTTGAATAGGTGATTCTCACGACATGAAATCAGGAACAACTGTGGGTGCCATTGAGGCTGCATAGCATGATCACCCTGGGAGCTTTTAAAGAATTATTAATCCCTGGCCTCACCCTGACTATGAAACAGAACCTCAAGGGGCCTCTCGTAAAGTTCAAGAGAATCCAGTGTGTGGTTGAGACTGTAAGCTGGTGGTCTCGGGATACTGATCTCAGTGAGAGAGTGCTGGAGGGATAGGGTAACTGAGAACCAGGATCTAGGGGGCTCAAGGCCCACTGCCCTTGAGACAACTGCTCAGCCTGGTGAACATACAGATGCCTACCGTGAGTAGCACGCTTGGATAAGGCTAGGAAGACACACGGTTGTATTTCCATCCAATTGGATGTGAGAAATAAATGCCAAGCGTTGTATGCTCACACGGGTGCTGAGTTTAATGTCTGATGTTTCTTTTAACTTCCCTTCTGCTGTTTTCCGTTTGTAACCTTCTCCACATGAAAACAGTCAGAGTTTATAGGTCAAAGAACAGCACAGGATTCTGAATAGCATCACACAGCGACTGAGCGCTATGGGCTGGGAAGGTCGGACAGGGAGAACTGTGGTTTTCACCTCCCGAGTGAGGGTGGACGAAATTCTCTCTAGAGGTTTCCTGTCCAAGTTTTCTAAATAATTTCTATGCTAGACTTCATAGCAGACCACACCCAATACTATTTTCTCTAAACTGGCACCATGAGGTAGCATCCTAGGTGTGGATATATTTTTGATCCCATGTCATCTTTCAAGGACAGTTAAGTCCGTCACTCACAGACTTTTTAGAACTTCAAAGACTCAAGATACAAAGCAGGGGTGAACAGGGGAACCAGAAAGCAGGGTGAGGAGGTGGGTGTGGTGTCTGCAGGAGACCCAGTTGGAGAGAGGGCCATGTCATCAGAGGACACTGATTACTGTTCCGCCTTCCATCCCACGACAGTAACGCTAAGTATCTGAGACATGAAAAGGGAGTGCTCCTTGTCAAAATGTCACAGGTAATGAAGTCAAGTTCCCATGAGGGTAAATGTGTATAATAAAAACCGGCTAAAGTGATTATCTTCATTTGTTGTATCTTTTGAAATTTTACCATATTAAAAGCATCACATTTAGCATGGTGTGGGAGCACACACTTTTAATCTCCCCTGGGAGACAGAGGCAGACAGATCTCACTGAGTTTGTGGTCAGCCTGGTCTATTTAAGAAGCTCCACATCAGACAAAGTAAATAGCAGGGCTATCTCAAAAAACAAAAACAAAACAAAAAACAAACAAACAAACAAACAAAAAACCCAGAACAACAAAAAAGTCAGATTCTAGACCCTACCATCACTTTTTCCCAGCATTGGTACCCTGGGCTGGCTGACCATGAATACGACACTTACTCAGGTACCGAGGGCTGCATCTAACTCCCTGTACAGGGTGGGGTTGCTCTGTAGGAAAAAGGGTAATGCCTACCCCTTAAATTCTTCAGGTGCCTCTTAGCGAGGAAGGCATGTACCTCGTTTTCATGTTTCTTTCTAGAAGAATCCAGGTGGGACTTCCTTCAATAAGCAACGAAACTGAAAATCTTACTTGCCCCTTCCTAGGGCCTGGGATAAAGAGGAAAATCTCTACGTAAAGCACCTTTGGAGGATAAAGAACTCAAACTCCAGTGTGGCCACTGGGTGGTGAGCTCTGCGAGCATCAGTCAGCTATATCCAGCAGAAGCGGCTTAAGTGGTGGCCATACTCTTGGCCTGAAGCTACCACTCTCCCCCCTCCAGGTCCTTGTGGAGGCCGCTGTAGCTGCGGCATTCCTCCACTGAGACCGCCATGATGCTGTACGTCAGCGGTGGAGCAGGAGAGCCCAAGAGGAAGGACACGCTGCAAGGACTGCCATCTACCTCGAGCTTCTGAGACTCAGCTAAGGGACTGCTTCCGAGTGACAAAGCAGGCCACAGTGGCCTCTATCTCCACACTCCCTGTACCACTGACTGGTCCAAGGACAACAAAGAGAGCATTACTGGCGTGGCCTTCCCTGAGTAGCCAAGATAAAGCCATGTGTGCTTTCTATTAATTAGTCCAGGCGCATGTGAAGAGCTGTAATCAAAACACAGCGAGCAGCTTCCCTCTCTCCTAGGAGACACATTCAACAGACAATGGAGGCTTTGTGCACCTTTTCACCTGGAGAAAAATGTAGGTGAGCCTCAGTCACAGCGAGGTCCCGGTGATGCAACCAGGGAGCAGATCTTTAATGGCGAGGTCTGCCTTCTAATCACAGATGAAGCATAACCTCGGCACAGTTACTTCCTGGAACGCTACCAGAGCCTCTGAGGAAACAAGGTCATTTGACGTACTTGTGTCTAGTTGGAAAAGCTCTTTCCTCACGGCTCTAACACCCCGTTACCCCAGCGCCTCAAGATGTTCAGAAGGGTGGTCTAGTTTGGAAAGTTAAAGGTGGCTGAATTACGTGGAGATCATTCCCTGAGCAGAGACAGGGGCAAGGGCAATGCAAACCGACTCTCGGAACTTGAACACAACAATGTCACAGCCTGAGACAGCCATTAAGACGGTTCACACATTTGTTTGCTGGGACATGTGTGCTTCTGCACCTGGCAAAAGTGAGCGTTTTAAGTGAGGAAAGAGACTCAGAAATGACATGGGGACCTCCCTCGGCCGTTCTAGGCCCCTCTGTCTTCTGGCCTGTCTCTGGGTTTCTGACTAGTCTCTCCATGGAGGATGCTGGGGGAAATTTGACCTTTACCTGTATCTACCCCTCCTCAGCAGAAACCTGATTTATAACCAACCAGAAGCCATTCTGAATCCAAATGTACCCATTTCCTCTACAGCACAGCAGGTCACTTAGGGTGGTATTATGAATGGAGGCACATTGGTAGGTGGCTTTCAAGCAGAAATCTCAGGTCCAGAGCATGAGGAAGCCCGTGAAGAAACTTTCACACCCACGCCCTTCAGAAGTGGTTTTCCTTCTTATGATCAAGGACACAGCTGAAGGCACTCCCCTGTTTACACATAAGGACCATTTGGGCACATGACAAATTGTTAGCACAGAGCAAACAGGCTAACCCAAAGCGGGTATGCCTGGCATCTCCTGAGTGCCAGCCCCCGCCCTCTTATACTGGAGGTCCTTTTTTTTTTTTTTTTTAAACAGTTCATACAGTAAAAAGGGACAGGAATAAGGAGACAGAACATTACATGAGGAAGTCGGGTGCAGAGCCTTTGGGTAGGTACCACGTAAGTCTGATAGGACTCTAGCCAAACGTGTGCTATGTCTGCTTCCGGAACTTGAGAATCTACAACTAAGATGGAAACAGGAGCCCCTGCCAGTGTCCTCTGCATAGGTTCAAACTCTCCAGCCAACCTACTTCAGTCTTGCTTTGCAAAGCCCAGCTTTAATCAAGGACTTGTAAGGCAGGACGCGATGGTACACCTTTAATCCCAGCACTTGGGAGGCAGAGGCAGGAGGATCTCTGTTATAGGCCAGCCAAGTCTACAAAGAGAGACCCTATCAAGAAACAAAGGAAGGAAGAAAGGAGGGAGGGAGGGAAGGAGGGAGGGTTAGCTCTGAGGAGTCTGCAGAATCAGTTCTCAGGCCTCCTCTCTGGCAAAGGCATTCCCTCCCTCCCTCCTGGGAGAGGAAAGAGAAGGAGTTTGGACTGCGATTCGATTCCCCTCCTCTCTCTACGTGCAATCCTCCCAGGAGAGCTTTAGCTACATTGAAGGGCACGTACTAGCCCCTTATAATCCCTCAGTAGAGTTTTTCTGAACAAGGAACTTCAGTTGTAAGGGAACAAAATGTCACCAATTTTGGGCAACGATCCAGCAATGTCCAACCTACAATTGTGCACCCCAGGTTAGCTATGAACAGACCCCAACCTAAAACCATAAATGTAGTGACAACATTAGGTTGTTTTGCACTGGGGGGGGGGGGTGTGTTAATGATTTCATGGTGTGAACTTTGTAGATGGCAAAGTCTTGTTACAATGTCAAAAGGCTGGGCATACCTAGCAGAGCTTTCTTACAAATACTGGTCTCTCCAGTTGAGCCAACTTCTCTACACCCTCCTTAAGAAGGCAGAGAGCAAAAACCCTTTTCAAAGTATTCTGGGAAACAAAATAACTTTCTCCAATCCTGTTTCCCACAATAACATTTATCTATTTTAGGAAAGCCTGAACCAAAAGAACAAGAAGACAGTTTGGCATATACTTCTGAAGCTATTGCTCTCTGGCCACATCAGAGCCCCAGTCAAGGCAGAACTCAGAGGTGCCGAGGGACGTGCTTAACGGCTCCCAATTACAGAGGACAGAAGGCTGCAGCGCCCTGACACACTGCATCCTCCACTTTTCCAACTGAGACCACGATTTTCAAAGCACAGTTCAAAGAAAAGGCAGTATGAACTCCTGGCCACCTGGTCCAAGACAGAAGCCACCCAGGTTGGATACACAGCTACACGATGCACACCCAACTCTACCAATGTCACCAACCAGGAAAGTTAAGCTTTTTTTCCCCCTTACCCCCTAGCTGTAGTTTGTATTCGAGTTCTTCCATAATCTTTAGGACACTTGGGGGAAGACACTCATCTCCTACAACCCCAGCAATGCTACTATGGGATGCTTATCTGGGACATTCAACCAACATTTTTGTTTCAAAGTTTAAAAAGAATACATAGGTTAAATTGTAACTTCAGAAGCATGACCTCAGAGACGCAGCCAGAGGAGACTTCGTTTTGTTTTGAGACGGGGTTCCATGCGCCTCAGGCTTGCCTCAGACCCAGATGTATGGAAGCCCAGGACTGGTGGGGAAATAAAAAATAAGCTTGGGTGTTGTGTTAAACCAGACCTGTCTTCTCAGGAATAATTTTTTTTTACACGAAATTTTAAATGTTCTGATGTTGGAAAGATCATTTGAGCACATTTTCCACCAACATACAGTTCTACACACAGCTGCTAGAGAAAAAGACATACTCAAAAAGTAATCATTTGTAACCTGTAATTTATATCTGGTTATTAAACAGGGTAACAATGTGGTGCTGGAAGGTGGCTGTTCTGTGTTGCTATACAAGGACAGCTTCTGTGGCACAAACAAGCAAAATGAGCAAGGGAACGAAGTAGAGGGAACCTGTTCATTACAGGTGTCTGTGAGTCTGGGCTGGGGTGAAATGAGATGTTGATGGGCGTACCATGAAAGCCCTTCAATTGGGGACAGATACTGAAGAGGTTAAGGGGCAGGGAAGGGGCTGGGGCTGGGGCTGGGGGTTTAGGCAGAGCTGAACAGGACAGCCTGAGTCCAGAGTGTATCTTCCCAAAGAGAAGCAACCCTAGGGTGACCAAAGGCGGCGAAGGCACTGTACGGCTGTGACCCTGCCTCCCTGACAGCGGCTGCTGAGTCCAGGATCAGTGTGTGAAGCACAGGCTGAGCAAGATGAACATGCCCTTTGAGACTCCATCAAACTACACAATTAGATCCTCTCCGTGCAGGGCGGCGGAGGTCGGAGGCATAATGGGAAAAGAGCAGACACATCAAAACAGCTTTACCTTAGAACAGAGTGGCTGCCTGTGAGAGAGACACCTTCTGCAACACTGTAACAAAGGTGCAGAAGTCGCTTTGATAGCTTGCTGCTGCGCTGACAGGGAAATGCAGCTCCAGTTGGTGCAGAAACAGAGAATAAGGGAAAGCCACTTGGTATCAAGAAGGCAGGGTTTGTTCTTGTTTTATTTTTTTATCGGTTCCTTTCACCTCACAAAAAGCAACTTGAGGGAGGAAGTGTTTATCCTGGCATTCCCTCCTTGGTCAGTCGGAGCAGCCTGCTCCACTCTGGAAGCAGGGAAGGGAAGGCCATCACTCATCTGTGTCCCTCCCTCCCCACCGCCCCAATTCAGGTCAGGGATGTTGCCATCCACTGTCAGGATGGGTCTCCCCTGCCCCCATGTAAACCTCTCCAGGAACGTGTGGAAAAGCAGGCTTCATTAATGCCCGAGATGGTCCCTAATCCAATCAAGCTGACATTTAGAATTTGCCACCACGGGGTTCTCACCAGGAACCCTGACATGGATAGTTTGTAAGAGCCGGTTCACAACACCGAGGAACAAGGCAAATGGTTTCTCTTCTACAGTTTGGAGCGTTATTCAGATCTTCACCACTGTCTGGGATGCCAGGTAGTGCAGTGCCTTCGTCAAATCTAAAACACCCAATACTTTCAAACTAATACATTCTACATCTCAAATACACTCAAAAACCAGGAAAATCTGACGTCTTTCCAGGCTACCAGCATTAGGTCAATGAGATAACTGAAAGTACAACCTTTTTTCTCCTTTTACCTCTGCCCCCACCAAATGCATAGACTATAAATATACCTATATGCCTTCTACATTTTAAGCCAGTTTCGCTTTCAAAACTGATTCAGCCTTTACTTCACCCCTTTCACCGTTTCTGCGGCTCCTCCTCTGTGCCCCCATCACCCCTTCTTTTCAGACTTTGCTTTCCTTTACCCAGCCATTCCTTCTCCTTGCGCTGATGTGGAAGTTGTCAAGGCAGAAACCTATTTGCTCTAAAAATTCTTTACAGCCGCAAATATGTCAATAAGCAGGAAGGTAACTAGAGATGGATATGCAACCCCATGGGCTTCATGACGCCCTCAGCTTAGTAGCTAAGGTTTCACGGCTGCCCTACTGTGTCTTCTTAGTCAATGGAATACAAACGCTAGTTCCAGAAAACAAAAACCAAAAACCTGGAACTGAACTGAAATCCCGAGCTTGACAAGGGGCACACTACAGTCCTATCACTGATGAAGAACTGAACAACAGCAATCACATACAACGATCACGCTGGAGCGATAGAAGCACAGGCTTATCCGTCAGGCATAAGTGATCAGAATATACATTCACAACCTGATTTAATACATAACAGCTGCCTGTTGTGTGCTGCCCCTCACGTCCTGCCAGCTTAGGAACTAAGGGCAGGCTTTCCCTCTGTGTGTTTCTCACATCTCTTCCCTACACATGGGCTGAGACAGTGCTCAAGGAACTCCCTCATCCTCACCAGCCAGAGGAAGAGCTGGGCTTTTGATCACAGGGGCTGTCCAGGAGCCCCTCATCAGATGCCCAGACTGTCAGCTTATCCAGCAATTTTCTTCTCTTCTTTACTCCAGAGATGTTTGTACACACAGCTAAGGTGCATAATGGCTAAGTCGCTGGGGCTTGTGAAACACGAAACAGCCCCTAAGGCAAACGCTCAGGTTCTCTAAAACTCAATCACCTTATATTATTAAATTATTTTTCTAGAACATATTACGTCCAACATTAAAGTCTATAGAGGGTTCCTTACAGAAATGACTCTATTGTCTTTAATTATGTGAGAAATGTTTGCTCTGGAACCTGCAATCTGCCCAGGACTGGGGCCAGGAGTCACACCCATGCACGGTCCCTGCCTCCAGGTCTCTAATCTCCATCCTGGAGGCTAAGTTGCCTTGGTTCTGGAATGGCTCAGAGAAAAGAAAAAGCGTTTCTCTGAGTGTTAAACAAACATGAAGCAGTGCTAGCGCTGTTCTCATCCCGTTACACCATCTACACCGTGGGAGTGCACACACGAGGGGTCAGCTCTTCCAGCTGTGTCTCTTCCGGGGGTCATGGGAGTGTCTACTAATTCACATCCCCGCTCACTGTGAGCCATAAGGTCACCACCGCAGTTTACCATCTACCCCATCCTCTTCTCTACAAACCCCTGAAGAATAAAAGCCATAATAAGAGAATCCAAAGATGTCCATTTTGTGTATAGACAGGAATTCTCTGTCCAAGGGGATTTAGGAATAGGTTAATGTGAGCCTGGAGAACAGAGTCCTGCCCAAAGACGCAAACTCTTCTTACCAATAGAGGACAGTTTCCCCCTTCCTTCCTGGCTGCACAGCCTGGGCTTACCAATAGAGAAAAATTTCTCCCTTCCTTCAGGCTGTATTATTATCCCTTGCAAAATAGGGAGAAATAAAATGTTGCATCTGATTATTTGCCTTTAAAGGCAAAACACTTCATTTGAACACTCTAGTCATGTAAAAGAAATTATTGGGCCTGAACTCACATGGACCATTAGAATTCTAAATGAGGATCTTACCATTCATGTGTCTTTTAAGGGCTTTTAAAATCAGCTTATACTGATGGTGTATAGTCATGTAAAAGCACCCTTGTGTTAACGCAGTGCCATGTACAATGAATATGCACAGCAAAACTTCAAAAACAAAACTTGTGAGATCCGACAAGTTACCAGGTCAGAACAAAGGCTGAACTGCCACAGAATTTACCAGAGTACCACCCACTTCCTTCCTCCTCCACCTCCACATGAGAAACAAGCATTTATTAAGCACTTAATAATAAGATGCCCACAGCTCTGCTTTTCACGTTTTGTTCACTTTCCAGACGGTATTCTGCACGCATACAAATGTTTTTGGAGGATATTTAGTTTAGTTCTGAATGCCACATGAAACACGAGGAACCAAAGAATCAATAGCAAAGGCTTCTACTTTAGGTATTCTAGGCAACATCTGTACCAACAACTTTTTGTGTGCGCGTGTGTGTTAAAGATCAGTCTTATAACCTCCTCCAAATGCATTTATAGACTAGCTGCCCAGTTGTCTCGCTGAGCGAAGCAGGTGCCTCTCCTCACTTAGGGACACAACTGAGAAGAGCAGCACAGAGGACGGAAGCCCTCGTCAGTGACTGACCTACCTCATAGAACATATAGAGAGACAGCAAGGTGAGTCCAATGTTATACACCACGAGAATTCTCCGGCAAGAGAATGGCTGCTTATTCTTCATGTATTTTGGTCCCAGCCACACAATGAGTAAATAAATGACAGAACAGACAAACGTAGGAATGTAATTGTCCAGAAGAAACCATCCTTTCACCCTCGTATCTGAAAGACACCGGAAGAAAACCGTTTGGTGATTAGTAAGGCACACACAGGAACACCTACCCTCAAAGCCTCGTGACACTAACGTCGTATTTAGTCTGGCCAATGCAGAAGCATAGAGATACGCATCAAGCAAGGCAAAAGCTTTTTGATACAGGTTTAGCACGATTTACTACTTGTGTTTTTGCTAGGTAAAATAGTAAAATAACATGCTTTCAAAGCACCTGAAAGAAACTTAAAGCTAAAAATCAAGTTTATTACGTTTATTGAATTAACATGGAGTCAGGTGGGCAGCCTGCACTCAAAAGCCCTTCAGCCCAGTGAGTGCCCAGCATGTGCAGGCCCGAGCTCTCTGCCCCGTAGCCAGGTTAGGGACGGACACTGTGCCAAACGACAAGGGCAGCAGTAGAGGGTCAATGGGTAAAAATAATGAAATGCTATTGGCTCAGCCATGATCAGACAGGGACGATGTAAGATACTTAGAGCACCCTAGGAACTTGAGACCATGCTGACTCACGGGGGCTTCCTGTGTAAAAGAGGACACTCCACTCTAACCCTCTCCCCTAGGCCTACGGGCCTGCTAGTACTGCCTACGGCCCTGTCCTCTGACTGGACTGTAATGCTCATCTCCTGCATTACTTTTTGCCTTGATCTCACAGGGAGGAGGAAAATGCTCAATAAAACACGTGCTCCCTTTGGGGAACTAAGTGCCAGTCTTTCTTCTGGCAGACACTCTGAGCCTTCCCAGTGTTGTCTTTCTTTCTTTGGCTCCAGCTAGAGATGCTGCCTCCACATCTTGCCCACCAGTTATGCTTGAGTGGCGGTGGATGGTACTGGCAAGTTCTCAGAAGTCTTGCAGGGAAGTAGCTGCAACAAAGGCAATCCCAACGCCTTCTGTTCTCAGCTCTGCCCCTTAGCAGTCTGTTCGGAAAGAGTGAGTTACCACTTCCCAGCTAACATCTTCTGTGTGTACATCTATATTATAAACATAATGAATATACATATTTACCTACAAATTTGCCATGTCCACTCACTTCAAAGTCCAGTCCAGCGCCTTGCTCTTCTGTATAGTATATTTTTTAGCAAGTATCCATCCCCATCTCCCAGGGTACCCATAGCAGCTGGTCCAACCCCCAGCCCTAGGTGAAGAGTTCCCCAGGACCCAGCTGATCATGGTAGCTCACTGCTCTGTGTGGCGGCCAGTTGGGAAATGGGATGTGGAACAGTTGTGACCACTAAGCTTTGAGGTGAAAGCCCCTTTCTTCTTCAGCTCATGCAATGGACAAATGTCTTCTAGTGTTGGATGTACAGCCTGGAGCTGCTGCAACCATACAGGTAGCCACCCTGAGGACTGAGCTGCTCAGACGCGGGTGGCAAAACGGACAAACACAGAGAACGGGGTTCTTGGTTGCTATCCTAGAACCCTTGAAATCGCGCAGCAGTTACTCTTCCTTGCAAAGTAGGATCATCATTTTTATTGTTATTTCAGAAAATTAAAAGTTGGATTTTATCTATTTATGTTCGTTTGTTTTTTGCCGGGCGGCGGTGGTGCTTTATCCCAGCATTTAATCCCAGCAGAGCAGAGGCAGGAGGATCTCTGTGAGTTCGAGGTCAGCTTGGTGTACAGAGCAAGTTCCAGGATAGGTTCCAAAGCTACACAGAGAAACCCTGTCTCAAAAAATAAAGCAAAACAAATTGGATTTTTTTTTTTTTTTTTTGGTCTCTCATAGCCAAGGCGTCAATGTCTCGACACAGGCTGGTGCAGACACAACTAACTCTTCTTTTTCTTTGTTTCCCACTGTACAGCTTGGTATGTCTTGGAACTTGTTACTCGCTTGTGCTACCCTCAAACACCTGAGTCTCCTGTTTCAGCTTCCTGCATGCAGGAGTGCAGGCTTGTGCCACCACTCCCAACATAACTTTCTTGTTTGTTTGTTTGACCCCTCTCTTGCTTAACCTGTTCCTAATGAATGGGAGACGAGCTGATGCCCGGTCTTGACAATTCTGCAACGAGCATCCTTCATGTATCTTTGCATAACTGATCAAGAATCACTGCAGGATAACAGCTTGGGGTCACTAGTCAGGTGCATTTTACCAGCCAGAGAAGAGGTTGCACCAAGTTAGACTGCCCCCACCCTTATTCTTATTACAGATGGCAAGGGACACATTTCATCTCTGACATACCGAGAGGTGAAGCCCTTTGTTGTTTTCTTCTGCGCTTTAAAAATCACGAGGGAAACTGAGAATCTTTTGGTCTGATAAGATGTTCACGAACAGCTTCCTAGTTAGGGCTTCAGGGGAAACGACCGGATTATGAGGCCCCTGACATCACTAATGGATGAATCCATTGCTGGGCTCATTGTTGACTAGATTACTGAGAAGTGCTGAATACTGTAGGCAGTGAGACCTGACGGGCAGTATAGGTCATCAAGGCTTCCCTTTGAAGGGAATCCTATCCTTGGGTCTGCACTTACACCGTCTGCCATGCTCTTCCAACAGTGACAGTCAGCTTGATCACAGGCCCAGAATGAGAGGTCCAAGACAGACTGGAACCTCTAGAACCAGAAGCCAAAATGGCCTTTGCTCCTCTAAGCTGATCTCCTCAGTTATTCTGTCACAGTGTTTTCTGTGACATCTAATGTATCTCTGCGAACCTCTCAAGGGGGTCTTTTCTAAAGACATCATAAACAACACTAAAAGGCTGTGCAGAGCTAGTTTACATAAAAACAATGGAGAATAAGGACCAATAACAAGGGATTTCAAGCATATGACCCGAAGTAAAATGAGTTAGAAACAAAGAAACCAATCCTTTTTTTTTTTTTTTTTTTTTTTGGTTTTTTGAGACAGGGTTTCTCTGTGGCTTTGGAGTCTGTCCTGGAACTAGCTCTGTAGACCAGGC